>NC_135502.1:84261912-84579412 GCF_052857255.1 Amblyomma americanum
GACGCTGGAGGGTCCGGGGAATCCCGACGGTGCTTCTGATCCCATTGTTGCTGTGTGGTGAAAGAGCGGGCAAGTTGCCGGCATTCTTCGGCGTACAGGTGAACTTCGGAGAGTAAGGTGGTCTCGGAAGGGTCAGGGTGATAAGGAAGGATGGTGTCCATGGTGGATGTAGGCTCCCGGCCATATAAGAGGAAGACAGGAGCAAACCCCGTTGTTGTCTGAGTAGCTGTGTTATACGCGTACGTGACGAACGGGAGCACTTGATCCCAGTTGGAGTGGGCGGTGTCAACGTACATGGCGAGCATGTCACTCAGAGTGCGGTTGAACCGCTCAGTCATGCCGTTGGTCTGGGGGTGATAGGCGCTGGTGTAGCGATGAACGATTTGGCATTGCTTGAGCAGGGCCTCGACGGCGTCCGAGAGAAAAACACGGCCGCGGTCACTTAGAAGTTCTTTCGGGGCGCCGTGACGAAGAACAAGACTGTGTAGAATGAAGTGAGCGACATCGTTTGCGGTAGCAGATTTGAGAGCCGACGTTTCGACGTAACGGGTGAGATGGTCAACGGCAACGATGATCCACCGATTATTAGCCGAAGTAGTTGGAAGCGGGCCATAAAGATCAATGCCGACGCGGTCAAAGGGACGGCCAGGGCAAGGTAACGGCTGCAGAGGAGCGGCGGCGGGGTGGGGAGGTTTCTTGCGACGTTGGCAGGCGGTGCATGACCGAATGTGCTGACGTATGTAGCGGTACATACCTCGCCAGTAGAATCGCTGACGAAGGCGAGCATATGTTTTCAGTACACCGGCGTGGCCGCATTGTGGAGCGGAGTGAAAAGAGGCACAGATTGTAGCACGGAGGTGTCGAGGGATGACCAACAGCCACTTCCGGCCGTCGGGGAGGTAATTACGGCGGTATAAGAGGCCATCACGAACGGCGAAGTGGTGGGCTTGGCGGCGAAGGGTCCGGGTCGAAGGATGCGGCGAGGGAGTGTTCAGAAAGTTTAGCAGCGAGGTGATCCAAGGATCCTTCAATTGTTCGGAGAGCATATCAGGGATGTTGAACGAAGAGAATTCGTAGGCACAGACGAGGGCAGAGGTTGACTCGCATGGGAGTGGTGAACGAGAAAGGGCGTCGGCGTCCGAGTGCTTGCGGCCGGAGCGATAAATGACGTGTATATCAAACTCCTGGAGACGTAAAGCCCAGCGGGCGAGTCGGCCAGAAGGATCTTTGAGGGAGGATAGCCAGCATAGGGCGTGGTGGTCTGTGACGACATAGAAGGGTCGGCCGTAAATGTAAGGGCGGAACTTGGTAATTGCCCAAATGATGGCGAGACATTCTTTTTCTGTGACAGAATAGTTTGATTCCGCCTTGGTGAGGGCGCGGCTGGCGTAAGCGACGACGTATTCCGGATACCCAGGCTTTCGCTGGGCAAGAACTGCGCCCAAGCCCACACCGCTCGCGTCAGTGTGAACTTCTGTCGGACAGGCGGGATCAAAATGGCGAAGGATGGGGGGAGAGACCAGCAGGCGGCGTAAAGTGCTGAACGCGGTATCGCAGGCGGGGGACCAAGACGAAAGGTTCGGGCTGCCGGCAAGAAGCTGCGTTAAAGGGGCGATGATCATGGCGAAATTTCGGATGAAGCGGCGAAAATATGAGCATAAGCCTATAAAACTGCGAAGTTCTTTTAAGGTGGTTGGTTTGGGGAAGTCAGCGACGGCGCGAAGTTTGGCAGGGTCAGGAAGAACACCGTCTTTGGAGATGACATGGCCTAATATTGTGAGCTGCGTTGCACCGAAGTAACATTTTTTCAAGTTTAGTTGGAGGCCGGCGTCAGTAAGGCTAGTGAGTACGCGCTGAAGGCGGTGCAGATGGGAAGGAAAATCTTTGGAAAAAACGACGATGTCATCTAAGTAACACAGACAAGTTTCCCATTTGAGGCCACTGAGAATAGTGTCCATAATCCTTTAGAATGTGGCTGGAGCATTGCAGAGGCCGAATGGCATCACATTGAACTCATACAAGCCGTCTGGGGTGACGAAAGCGGTTTTCGGCCTGTCGTTCGCCGCCATCGGGACCTGCCAGTAGCCGGAGCGTAAGTCGAGGGATGAAAAATACTCCGCTCCCTGCAAGCAATCCAGTGCGTCGTCGATTCGGGGTAGAGGATAAACATCCTTGCGTGTGATCTTGTTGAGACGGCGGTAGTCCGCACAGAACCTGATGGAGCCATCTTTTTTCGTCACCAAGACAACAGGAGAGGCCCAAGGGCTGTGAGAAGGCTGTATTATGCCGCGCCGAAGCATGTCGTCAACATTGTCACGGATGACGCGGCGCTCGCTCGGTGAGACTCGGTACGGTCGCTGACGCAAGGGAGCGTGGGTACCAGTGTCAATTGTGTGAGAGACGGCCAATACGCGCCCCAAGGAGGGCTGGGAAAGGTCGAAAGAGTTGCGGAAGCGGCAGAGAAGTTCCAAGAGTTGGTCAGGGTAAGCGGACGGAAGGTCGGGAGCGATGTTACGACGAAAGACGTCGATGGAAATCGGATCGGGCGCTGTCGCAACACAGGCTAAGGCAGTAACTGGGGAGCAGGCACGGGTATCGGAGAACTCGGAAGCAAGAGCTGGGTCCAGTTCTTCAATAGAGCCGAAGCATTCGCCGCGAAGAACAAACGACGGGTAAGAAAATGGGTTGGTGACATAGATGGCGCAGTGGCCATCGGAAATCGAGACAACGGCGAATGGAATGAGGAGGCGCTGATGGCGAGTGGGTGCTGCGGTAGGTGTGAAAAGAACAGGGCCGCTGAGGAAAGAGTCGGGGCGGAGCGGAACGAGGGCTGAAGAGGAGGGAGGTATGTCGGTGTCGGCAGCTACAAGAAGCTTAGCGGAGCGCACAGGTAGGTCACACAACAAAACATCACACAGGGGAGAAAGCTCAAGTTCCGCACGGGCACAATCAATCACTGCACGGTGGGTCGAGAGGAAATCGCAGCCGAGGATGACATCGTGAGAGCAGGCGGTCAGCACAACAAACTCGATGGTATAGGCGACGTCGTTGATAGAAACGCGGACCGTGCAGGCCGCGATGGGGTGGATGCGCTGAGAGGTGGCCGTACGTAGTGAAAAGTCAGACAGCGGCGTTGTCACCTTACGAAGTTTGCGGCGAAGAGAATCACTAATTACTGACACTGCAGCACCCGTGTCGACGAGCGCGAGAACGGGGACGCCTTCAACAGACACCTCAATCACGTTAGCAGGAGAACACGGAGGACTTAAAAAGTTGGCAAAACACGCAGTTCTTGCCTCCTGAACTGCGGCAGTCAGTTTTCCTCTGGGAGAGGGTCCGGGCGGCGGAGCATCGGAGAAATGGAACGTCGACGAGGGGAAGGCGAGCGACGAGTAGGGTACTGGGAGCGATGTGTAGAGGAGGCAGAAGAGACATTAGGCAAGGGCGGCCCGGAATCGTAGCGGAAATTGCGCATGAAATCGCCAGAACGAGGAGATCGCTGACGGCAAAAGCGTGCGACATGGCCCGGAAGACCGCAGGAATAGCATATCGGTCGATTGTCCTCGGTACGCCAGGGGTTCGTAGGGTTTCGGCGGGGTCGACGAACCGGGACCTGCGGCGGGGGTATAGACGGCGGTGGAGCATAAAAGGCCGGGCTGCTAGGGTAGGCGGCAGAGGTGGGCGAGCGCCGTGTACCGGTGACTGCTTCAGCATAGGTGAGCGGCGCTGCCACAGGAGGAGGTGGGGGACTGGATGGCAGAACTGCGGCGACCTGCTCCTGAATAACACGACGGATAGTGGGCGTGAGAGATGGCGCCAGGTCGTGCGGAGGGCAGACGGGGTCGGGAATGTGATGCAGCAGAGAAAGCTGGCGAGCGATCTCTTCGCGGATGAAGTCTTTAACCTGCTGCATGAACAGGGACTGCTCAGCAGACGAGCCACCAAAGGCCAAGCCAGCAAGACCCCCCGCAGGGGCGCCGGACTGCCGCGTAGATGCGCGTTGCTTGCGGAGTTCGTCGAAGCTTTGGCACAGCTGGATGACGGTAGCGACGGAGGTGGGGTTCTTCGCCAGCAGCATCTGGAAAGCGTCATAGGCTATGCCTTTAAGTATGTGGTTGACTTTATCCCCTTCGGACATGGAGGGGTTGACACGCTTGCACAGGTCAACGATGTCCTCGATGTAGCTTGTGAACGTCTCGGAAGGGATCTGAGATCGAGCACGAAGACGTTGCTCGGCGCGAAGCTTCCGGACGGCGGGGCGGCCGAAAACGTCGGCGAAGCTTGTTTTAAAGGACGACCAGGTGGGAAGGTCGGCCTCATGGTTGCGAAACTATAGGTTGGCAACGTCCGTTAGATAGAATAGGACGTTGCTAAGTTTCACGGAATCGTCCCACCGATTGTAAGTGCTGATGCGCTCATAGGAGGCCAGCCAATCGTCGACGTCTTGGTCATCGGTGCCACTAAATGGAGAAGGGTCACGCTGGCGCTGCACCCCGTGACAGAGTACGGTGGCAGGGAGGGGCTGCGATGGTTCACTCGGACCTTCCGGCATGGTGGCGGAGATGAGGAGCGTTCCACTTCGAAGTTCCAGGATGAGGACCGGGACGGGAACCGAGGCACCTCCACCAAGTGTCAAGGCGTTTATTTGAAGCACAGGTCGGTTGGTCTTGGTTGTCCGGCGACACGACGGGCACACTCACAGGCGTCGTTCGAAAAACCCAGCTGCACTTCGTCTGCTTCTTCGTTGTCCCGCTTGAACTCGTCCGCTTCTTCGCTGCGCTGCGCCTGTCGGTCCCATTACAAATTCAACTTCGATGGTCGTCACCGGATATTGAGCTCGCAGTTAATTTTGGGCACAACTGTCAATGTCGGTGAATTGAGAAAGGCACTGTAATAAAAACTACGGAGGACACTTGAGACTACTTGTGCTTGTACTTGTGTTCAACCTTACCTCTCTTCTAGTGCTCTGTTGGTCTACCTTTTTTTACATGTCTTTCATGTTGTTTCCTAAAATCGTTGTAAATTATTCATGTAAACAGAACATGATTCAAGTATAGTAAATGCAATGTTTGAAATGAAAAGCCGCTCTGTGGTTTATGGATTGCGTGCTCGCCTCGTAATCTCTCAGTTGTGGGTTAAATTCCCCACACCTTTGCAATCAATTTTATTTTTCCCTCATTCCACGGTGACATCAGCTCGGATTTTTTATCACCACCCTTGCGGTTAACAACGCATGATTTCGTTGCCGACGGGCCATATAACGCTTTAGTATTAAAATTCGGATGGTTTCAAAGCATTTAAACCGAGTACACGTGCGGAACCATGTGTTTAGCTTGGTTGGCTCAAGGTTTTTCTTTGCTGGGTCGTCGGAACTTACGGCGACGATATTAGTCCGAAAGTAGTTTAGTTGACGAAGGCTACGGTGTGCAACGCACAGCGCGAGTGTTTTGCAGTTTAACACGACGCGTAATCGGCTGAGGCGGCCGCATAATGCTCTCGTGCACTGGCCAATGAAGCTTATCGTTCGAAACCTCCATGGGTTCGAACTACCGTCACGGCAATATATATATTATATTTATTTATTTCCTTATAGTTAGTCCAAGGTCACCCTCAAAGTCAAGCTTCCCACAAACACGGTGACCCTTTTTGACATTGTACTAGAATATTTGCGCGAAAAACATGCGCATCAACAACAAGCGAACGGGCATGAACTGGATGCGGCGCGTAGAACAGCGTTATGAAGAAAAAGCGTTTAACCGAAATCATTGAGCGCCCAAGCGTTTTCATCCTTTCTTCGAGAAACGGTATGCTTTAAACGGTGGGGGCCTCAAGGAAACGGGATTCCTACCAGAAGCGACTTTATGTAGAGCACGCGGTAAAATTGGATTACATAAAAACTGCACATACGTGTGCAAGAGACGCGATGAAAGGGCGAAAGAAAGTAAAAGTGACGAAGACGATGTGCAAGCAAAACGGTGCTATTCAAGCGTCTCTGCGGCGCTTGTTTGCGGTGGGAGTGTGGAGGAAGGTACTCAGGCGTATAGAGAGGGCCTTTATGGAGCTTGCCCAGCAAGCTCTAGTCAAAGAGCGCTGGCTCTTGCACGATCACTCTATTTTGTGCGTTCTTCTTCCCGTTTATTTTTTCAGCAAAAGAAGAAAAAAATGGCGTTCGCTCAAAGCTTTCCAGGACATCCCCCCGTCCCCCATATGTCCCTTTCGTTTTTCCCTGATGCAGCAACGCCGATAAGGGCTCGGCGAGGTTTCTCAAAGAGAACGTCACGTCTTTCTAGAAGAGAGCACAAGAAAGCCTGTATATTTAAAAATAAGAAAGGAAAGCTGAGCAGAAAATGAGTTTGCAACGTAAACCAGGAACTCCTAGCGGTCGTGCCTGGTGATAAGAGTTCGGACTTCGCTGGAAAGGACGGCCAGCCAAAGGGCAGAAAGGAATTGCCGCGACGAAGACGCGAAACTTTGACATGGGCCCTGCATGACAGATTAGAGAAGAGCCAGCGTTAGCAGTATTATTGTTCAGGCGTGCATGGTTCGCAACTAAGAGGCCAATATGCATGGTTGCCAACTAAGAGGCCAACAACGAACACGTCACGCAAGTTTCCTGCACATATAGAAACTGTGTGATGGGCCTTGACACACGTCTGGGCTTGCAGAAAGCCAGAGTCTTTAGAATTTCGAAAACACGATTACCCTTGGCGCTGTGGCTCGACAAACTTTGGCTTTTTCGACTAGTTACGTGCACTGGAGGGGTTGCTTTGCCTACATGCGTTCGAAAGCGCATGCATTTTCGCACAATGCAGCCAGATTTTGCCGAGCCACAGCGCTGAGGGTAATTCTGTTTTCGAAATTTTAAACACTGATATGCTTAGCACTAACGGCCGGCTACAAATCTCTAATTTTAACTAGGCGCCTATATATAATAGTTAAAAAGTTAATTAAGAAGTACTTAACCAGTTTGCTATTTAAGACGATACACCCAGTTTTCTGATGTCCACCAACACTGGTCATACAATGCCGCAAAAGCCGCATTTTTATCCCAAAAAGCCAATCTTTCAAAATTTTTGAAAGTGTTCGCTGAAGCACCCGGTATGTAGCCGTTGGCTCACATCTCTACCTTAGTGTGCACGCAAAGATTCATCGGGGAGAGAACTTCAGAAAAAAAAAAACGGATTTTGTAGTCTCAGACACATCTTTTGATGAAGTGGCACCATTGCCACGTGAAAGTTTTGTTTTTATTGTGGGAGTTAAGATTTAAGGCCAGTAAAAATATACTTTACATAAATGGTACGTTGGTGTAGACGTTTCAGTCAGCAGTTTTTCAAAACGATCTACAATTCCATTGATACTTTGTTCCTCAAATCAATAACTAAGAAGTTACGTATTTAAGCTTAACTAGTTATTTAACGTTGAACAACGAAAAAATAATCCACACTAGGTCACGCGACTCCTTAGAACCCTCAATTGGTCTCAAGCGGCTAGTAAATTCCGTGTTTTTTAGAAGGCTGCTTACATTTCGCTGGGGCACCTGGTATATATCATGGTAACACCGAATTTACGACGCCCACAGCTATGGAAGAGGTTGGCGCTGGTGAACACCCTCAAGGTTCGTTTACGCTGCACATAAATCACCCAGAAAGCACAAAGTTGGGTAGCCGTGACTCACTTGGTAGAGAACCGTACGTGAAATTCAGATCTCGTGGGATCGGATGCCACCGATGGCATGTTTTTTTCTATTGTTTTCTAATCAATTACCGTAAAAATAATATTTTTTAATAGCCTATTTAAATTCCATTGATGAAAAGATAGATAAAGCTCTCGATTCTGGCAGTCTTGATTACATAGGTATCATATGAAGGTTCTTGCACAGCTTCCGCCCTCATCGGTCGATTACGTTCCTGCGTAGCACTTGCGGTAATACAGGATTTAAATCTATATAGGCTGTAGGTTAAGCATGGCAAATATTCTTGCGCTAGCATTTAAATTGGTGACTTAAAGAACGATCTAGTTTTGGGACTCTTTTAGGATTTAGTTTTAGGAGAACTGTGAAAAAGCTCGGCGTGACGTCACAAACGGTAAGATTTCAAATTTCTGCTGCCGTCAACTCCACCCTGCCATGCGCAGTTGGATTTTGCCAACCAACAGTTTACCTTCGGTGGCTTTGGTTCTCGTCCTTCAAAGCAAGCGTTTATGAATCTGAAATATACCGGTGCCGTAGATGGCATCGTCATGTGCCCCTCACTTGGCGCTGTGCGCTGCGGAGAAGCTTGAAGGCCGTCAAAATTATATTTGATGATTCAGTACCATTCCAAATACTAGCCCGAAAAGGTCTTCGCAGGATTTATATAAAATTTTGGCACACTCGATCCCTTTAGAATCGTTTAATGCAAAAACTTGTGTAGTTGGCCTTTAAGAAGAAGGAATGCAATAAATGTGGTACATTGTTTTATAGAATTTACCAATCGCCAGACATTGCTACGCCAAGCGGGTGCTGATGCTTTTGAAGGGTGATCCTCCGTCTCATCATTAAACGCAGTGCCCATCTGCATTTATGTCTACCGCAAGTCACAGAAGGTCAAAACACGCTTCCCGTCTGATGAGAAGGCCGCCGTTTCTCTCTCGTTTACCCCAGAAGGCAAAATTATTCTTTTGTAGAGGTACCTATGAATAACAGGACAAAACAAGTTTTCACTTTAGGGCACATCCAATTAACGAAGTTTATTGTGTTTAGATGGATACCAAAGAAGAGGCTGGTGTCTGGTACGGCGTCGGCTACTACTTTCTTAATCTATTACAACTGATTCGGTACAAACACTTTTAGTTCTTTTGGCTCATTATCCGTCACAAAAGCAGGAAAAAGATTGAGCGAGCTGCTGTCGTTGAAGGGCTACAGGCAGCTAGGCTTACAGGCACTGGCTGTGTGCAGCCTCGGATTATTGGCGTTGTTGAAAATCCACTTTTACTGATATAATATACAGCTCGACAAAACACAACGCTATACAAGATATGCAGTCCACAACATAGAAAACGCAGGGCACGCGTCAAAAGAAACAATTTTTGAGCGAGCATAATCACTGCGAATGCAACGTAATTAGTAAGCACAATTATGGACATTACGCAATACGCAATTGGGGACCATAACAGCAATGTCAACAAGAAAGTGCGTAATGTCGTTGCGGTAAACAAGAGAAGAGGAGCATGAAATTAAGCTAGGACATTACAACCAAAGCTTAACACTGACACAGACAATAGAATGTGATATTCAAAAATGGTTGTTCGGCTAACATCGCAATTAGGAAAAAATAATATTATTGCATGAAAGTGAAAAGATACTGCTCAAGAGAGGTAGTAACTCTAACTTTTAGCAATTTAATTAAGCGACGACCATATTCTCTGTCCTCCGTCCCTCCAGTTAGAAAACACTTCGTAATAGAAGGCGCTGTGAGCAGCGGAGGCACGGAGCGGGAGGCGTAATTAGAATCTCCGACTCGCAAGAAACTCCGTGGAGTGCCACATTTCCCAGCGTAGTAAACAACACAATGGGATCACGCCAAGTTCGCGGCTGACCAAGAGTATCACTCCGCGCTCGGTCATTTTTAGTAGCGCGGTCACAAGCAAAGCGGTGGTATCCGAGGCAGTCCTGCATGCAGTTGGGCTCGGAAGACGGGCCAGATCCTCCGATAACGCACGCTTGTTGCCACATTGTCAATAAAAGCCCGTCGCCCGGATTCTCCACGTGCCTTACCCCGGCTTCCCGTCTGCAGACCGTTGCCGATGGCCCGCGGCAGCCGATAGTACAGAGGGGTTTCAAGACACGTATCCCCTTTCACGCCCTGCTTCTCCCCCTGGGTCTGTTATTACGCGAAATGAGAAGACAACGTCGGTTGTGAGGGAGACGAATTGACGTGCCCTTCTGCTGCGACGTCTGCCCGGCACCACGTGCTCCTGACAGCCCCCCGCCGAGCAAGCACGTGAGGCTCCGGTAGGGGCTGCTGCTGCTCTCAGCCAGCTCACCCAGCCGATACTACAGGGTCGACGATAGAAGACAAGCTCTCTCGTCGCTGGCGCACACAACAGGAATCCCATTAGAGGTGCATGTGTGTGCAATGTGCTCTGTGTATAGACGGGTATCGCACTCAGGATACAATACAGCACCCGATGTCATCACATTTGCAACCATTATTCCCAGAGCTTTGATCGGAAAAGCTTGGGAGAGCACATCTAGCGGCTTTTTCAGTTGCACAGTTGACACGTGTGTGATTGGTGGGCCGCACAATGTCGTCATCGCCACCACTACTACTACATGAAGCGTATCTTAACGCGACAGCGTTAAAAGACCCGTTGACTAGAAAATTCAACGTGGGCGTTGTTGGTATCCGTTGTGAGCGAGAAATCAGGGTCGTGGCTCTGGAAGGTGGTCCCCGGAGAGCAACTTAAACGGCAGGTGGTCCACCTAGGTCACGTGGCCTGACGGCGTGATCAGAATCTGCCTACCGGATAGTGAGCAAACTGCCCACCATGGCAGGTGGCTGCTAAATAATGATTGGTCGCACGGAAACAGCAACCAGGGCCGAACAAGTGTACCGCTGGGAGCACCTGCCATCGCAGGGCAGTGGCGCAGCGCTTAGCCGCTGTACCACTGTGCCAGGAGGGGTATGAGGACTCCCACGGATCTGTCAACATAAAGTAGATAAGGGCCTTCTGCACATGTAGGAGTTAACATATTGCGCTATCGCGTCATAGCCAAAACTCAGCGCCTCTGGGAAAGATGTATACAATATAGCGAGCACCGCTAAATGAGTTGGATGATCAGAATACAAGGCTGGACGGCCGACGCCGTTTAGCTCAGTTGCTTGAGCACCGTACGCTACGCATGAAGGTCGTGAGTTGGGATCTCCCTGACTGCATTTGGCGCCTTTTTTCATACTAATCAATTGTCTTTCTTGTAAAAATGATTGCAGTTCTGAATTCCCACTGATAGAAAAATACATCCCGCGTACTTCCTGGATTTGAATGACAACTGACTAGCATCATGTATATGTCGTAACCAATCCCTCCTGTTTCTACTCTTCTCTGCTAACTAGGGTTTAGCAGGCAGTTCACATCGCATACGTTGATGGTTCGCTGTTATCGTCAGCAAGCTGGAAAATAAACAACTATAGGCAACCTGCATTGCCGAAGCTGGGCCGCAATCGTCCTACTGCAGACCTCAAAACCAAACCACATCCTGAACAGTTGTAGACAAGCGTCTTGCTAGTATTTTTGTTTTTTGCCCGAATGCACTCGACGTATGTCATTTAGCTGACACACGCCGCGTGCCGCCTCGATTGAGCGCGGAAGCTAATTATGCCTGTAGGAACAGATAGGTGGCGGGGAAAGCATTGCGGGTAAGCTTGAAAAATGCTTGCTTTTCTCTTCAGGCTGTTACGGCGTCAGAATGGACACGACATTCTTCATCAGAGGTTGCCTATTTATAAATATATATCTTTAATTCCGCCACCAATTCGCTAACCCTGTACGGAATGCTGAGAGTGCAAGATATTTAATATTCTAATGCAGCTGTTCTTCTTCATTACCCTGACTTGACTTCGATGCTTGGAATTTGCAAAATTCCAAATTAGTTGCTGGGGAAAGGAAATAGCGTAGTATCTGTCTCACATCTCGGCGGACGGCTGAACCGCGCAGTAAGGGAAAGGTTAGAGGGACTGAGAGAAGGAAGAAAGAAGTGCCGTAGTGGAGGGCTCCGGAATAATTTCCACCATCTGGGGATTTTTAACGCGCACTGACATCGCACAGCACACGGGCGCCTTTGGGTTTCGCCTCCATCGAAATGCGGCCGCCGCGGTCGGGCTCGAACCCGGGTACTCTGGATCAGTAGCCGAGTGCCCTAACCTCTGAGCCACCGCGGCTGGTTGGAATTTCGTCCGATATTCGAAATTCGAATTACGGATGCCGCCCTAGTCAATTCAATGCTTACCCTCAAACAAGATTGATCAGTCTATACTACCCATTATACATCGTCAGTTATTCTTTGTGCGCAAAATAATAATTCACATTGCAGATTTTTTTTTTATGCGCTTCAGATTATTTATGTTCAAAAATATGTCCGCAACCTAAACTACACCTACAATTAGTTATTTGGACTTTTTTTTTTTTTTGGTGCTTGGCCCGCACACACGTCTTGGTTTCAGTTTGTCGAAAAAAGCGTTTGCAAGCAAAAATGTCCTTGAAATAAAAACTTAAGAGCCGGATTTTAAAGCTTTCTCCACTTACTGACCGCATCGATATAAACAACTGGAATATATTACTAGCATGGAAGACAGGGACTACTCGACTTGCATGACAGATTTGAATGCTTTCATTTTAATACAGTATGTGTCATGATACATAGTGTCCTTCATGGGCTTTGAGGTTTATGCACAGCAAAAATATATGAACTATGCTCATCTTCTTTAAGCTCGTATCTTTATGGTCACGCCTTGATTAATGGTTGATTTGATTATCGACTGGTGAGATATCTAGACTGGCCTTGGTTTTAATTGCTCTTAGTATTATTTTAGCCGCTGAAATTGCGCTTTTTTTACATTGGACCCAGAAGTTAGTCAAGTTCATCAGAGCTTTTTTCGATATAAAGATTGACTGGTTGATTGACCAGTGCGTACGCGATGGATTATCAAAGGACAAGTTCGTGCTAGGAAACCTGTATCAACCTGGCAGCGACTATGTAAATTTGCTGTCCTATTCAAGTGCACTAAAGCAGCTGTTTGGACTTGTTGGTCAGTGATCATGGTTAAAAAATGCAGCGCGAAAAGACAAGGACCAACGAAGAAGTGCACAGGACTTGCGCTGAGTGCCAGTCCTGTGCTCTTCTTCGTTTGTCCTTGTCTTTTCGCGCTGCATTTTTGAATCAAGTGCACACCGTTATTCAAGGAGCTTACCGAGACTTAAGATATATACGGCTGTCAAAGAAGCTTTTTAGATACTGTGAACATCGCAAACATGCAAACTGGCCAATAAAGAAGGAAATAATTATTGGTGAGAGGCTCACTGACTACGTTATAAAAGTACAGAACACCGACGTTCGCGGAGACACGTTAGTCTGTCTCGGTGCTCAATGGCTACTTTCTTGCTTTCGAACATGAAGTACTTAAGTGCCGGCTCATAATTTTGGAAAACCATTTATTATCGGCAACATACTTTTCCTTGAGATATACGAACCATCCGAAGTATTGCGCATATGTGTGCACGCAGTGGGTTTATTTACGAAAAGAAAGTTTACCTATCAATAATATTATTTTGTTTTTGTCATCATTTCATTCATAAGGAGGACAAAACAAATCAAAATAAGTTATATATTTCGTGCTCTGTGTCTTGTGCACGCAAATGCACACCCCCCAGACCTCTTGCATTGAGACAAAATTTGTTTGTTTTGCTTTAGTTGCCCTAGATATACGCAGCCCTGAAGAACAACGTAGAAAGAGAACAAATGTAAGTTTGTTCCCTAAAAAGGCTGCAGGGAGATCCTCTCTGTACGGGTCTGCTGGTTGCTCGTGCATGACGTCAATCAAAGTGCAAATAATCTCCTTCCTCTTACCAGCCCATGAAATTCAGCCAGCAGTTACAGGGACTAGCTCTCCTGGCTAATTAATGATAAATGTTTCTGACGCATAATTAGGACCGCGGGCCTAGAGCTAGAGGTTGATGCGCGTCACCGTAGGCTGTTATGCTAGCTGCGACGTGAAGAAAAACAAACATTTTCAAAAGTTTAGCCGCAAAACTCTGTCAGAAAAATTGGTTTTTCTAAAACCAGCAAATAGATTACTTGAGGCGAAAAACTTGTGGAGCACCAATGAATAGGAAAGGGCGAAAAGCTCGCTGTCGAGAAGGGAGAACCCTTAGTTGCTCGTGCTGTCGGCGCTGGCTGTTTCACCTTTTGCAGCAGCAAGGACCTTACATTACCGGCTACGTCTTTCAGGCGAGTTCTGCACTCTACTCTGGTTTGCTTGCACTACTCTTGCTAACGAAAGCTTTTTAGTGGCAGAAGTATTAAGGCAAGAAAGGTTATTTGGCTACACATGCTGAAGAAAAGAGCAGCTTCACGTTCACAAGAGAAATGTGGAGAACCCCAGGCAGCATTGCATTGCTAGCGCAGGAACATGAAGATCACATCTTGTCTTTGTTACTTTTGACTTTTACGCATTCCGCGCAGAAGCTTGGAGCTTGAGGGCAGCGGCGATAGAGAGGCAATTATAGTCTCTTACCTGTGAAAGAAGAAAAGAAAACTTGAGATGAAAAATAATTTTAAAAGTAAAAATTCAGGTGCAAGATAATTACTGTCTGCCAGATGAGTCTCATGCTTCAGCCAAGTAAGGTTTAAAGGGCATAGTGGGCATTAACGGTCATTATAGATACGAAAATATTTTACTAGTGACTTGGCTCGGACACCGTTCATTCATTTTTGTTGCTCTCTACCGCATGCAAGGCAAGAAGCCTTCCGAAAGTAGCAAAGTGTAGCGCTCTGATCAAGTCTCTTTGTCAAGCTAGGATTTCAATTTTGAATTTTAAATAGGTTTCAATAGAAACTGCAAAAGAAAACCATTTTAGGGTTTTGAACATCATGGTTGAGTTTGACGGCAGCAACAAAATAGGAGGTTTCATCATTGGTTGTTTCTAAGCATGGTTTATGCTTTCATCTCTGATAAGACAGCTGGTATCATTGTTTCCGCTCATTGCTATTGTGCGCCCCCTCCCCTTCTGGTATATTTCCACAGAGTGTAAAATTAGCCCAGTAGCAAACAAATGCAAAAACGAGAAATAATGGCCACTTTCATCTTTACTGTACGCAAGTTCATGGTACTGTTTACGAATATCTGCCAAAAACTAGAATATTAAAATCCGCAGCGGTTATATAACGACATAACCAATATGCTCGAAGTTATTTAGACGCAAAATCTGCATAAAAGCCTGTTTCCAAAAGTTTGTATTTTATGCGCATATTTTTTTTTAAATCGACGACTCTAACCTTGATTAGTTTGGAAGCAATACCTACCCACTAATGCGAAGAACAATTTAATTTGAAAGCAAGGTGCAGCCTTTGTGCTGCCTTGGCTTGCTCCTCAGACGTGTAGTGGCTCAATGCAGTTGTGAGGACACAATTTTTACTTTCAGGAGATTTGGAACTCTGTCTGTAATAACTAGCCACACAGCATGACCCAGAACGCAATATCTTGGGCACTATTAGCTTTGACACAGGCTGTATCCGCTTTCAGGCACAACATTCCTCCGCCAGTGTCCGCTCAGTTCCACCAAGTCTACACCGAATCGGCGCCGTCCCTGAAACCGAGGAAAAAAAATACTTAACTCACGGCCTTTCAAGACCTCCTTTAGACGGAGTGCCCGCACATAATGGGAGCGGTATGAGACTGATCTGCTATGCCTTTCTTCATCTTTCCTCCTTTTCTTTGCGTAGTAGCAGCGGAGCCCTCATTCAGCTGGCGTATGAATGTGCACTCCAGATGAATGCCTCCACGCAAAATAAAACGGATTGGGTAGCACTGCACCTCGAAGACGGAGTCGACGAGACCACTTACCTTTTCCGCGTCATCCTTTCCTAAGTTCTCCACCTCACGTAAGGGCTAAGTACCCTGAGCGCCTTTACTTCTCCGAAGAGGAACAAGAGATGAGATGACACTCTTCCTCCCTCCCTGTCCGGCAGCGACCCTCTCTGAGTGTGCCTCCAGCGTAGAATCTCCTCCCGTGTCACTCCCTTCCACCCCTCCCTCGTGCTGGCATCACGCCGTCCGAATGGAGCTACCCGGTCGGCTTCCAAATTGAGACGACAACGAGAGCAGGACGATGGCGACCTGGTGGAACTCATTACGTCGGGGCAGGAACGTCATTCGTAGAAACCAATTCTTTCCTGCGCTTTGGTTCCCCTCCTTTTTTACCCTACACCATTGACGACATCCTGAGGGCGGCAAAAACAACAATAAGCGCAGACCGTCAATTTGGGTGGAGAGGGAGACTCGGCAACTTCACCGGGGATACCGGCCTGCTTCTGCTCCCTCTTTAATACACTCTGTCTCCCTCTCTGCGTTTCTTAGTTTTCCAAGCTCTTTGCCTGCTATCGAAGCCGGCCGATTTCTTTCTAGCGCCTCCAGCTTACAGACTCAATGTGATGTATTCGCTAGCCGCGGGCGGACCTGGTCGATTGAAAGCGTTTCATTACTTCATTCCTGTTTTCCCCTCACCCCTTTTCTCTCTTCTTCTTTCTTTCATTCGCTCTAATTGTTTTTTTCCGTACACTAAGATTACGGGAATATGCGCGTTTTTCATTAATGACACCGGCATCGTTGAAAGACGGCAAAAGGAGACGTCCATGCAGTCGCTACGATAGCGATGCCCTGTTTGCTTTAGAGACTGAACCTTTATTCCAGCTTGAGGATCTATTACTCGTGATAACACCTTTTCTACGAAGTTGAGAGTCACGATTATCTTTAGAAGTAAAACGTCTGAAATGGTCATTGTTAACAGCGCTATTTTTTCCAGAGTTATTAGTTAGCAAAAATATTGCACACAGCGCATCGCAAAACAATTCTACTGTACACAACATGACAACCGCTCAGCGTACAGTGGTGTTTTGGAACTGGGATAATCTCGCCGCTTGTACGACGAAATTTAACCTACCATTCACGAAATCAAAATATTGAGACATGTATGTGCCGTCAGGAGAGTAAACAATGATGGGTACTAACATATCCCAGGTGATGTTTGCATTAGCAAATGACGCTGTTAAAGACAACTTCAAAAGCACTTGGTTGCTGTCTTTAATACTCAGTTGTCGTAACCTAGCCAAGGTGGCCAATATTACGGTGTAGCTTTCTGCAGAGCTTCATCAGTATCGAACAAAATGGAATTGGTTACAGCTGTTTTGATAAATACTGCAGAAACCATTTCATTTCGCTGATGACAAATTAAGTTAAGAATTATGCTCATGCACTTCGAAAGGGCTGCTAATACATAGCTGTACTGCTGCTTGCTGAAGCGACATTACTCGTTGGCAATGCTAATAGCGCACGACTCTTCATCCTAGCCGGAGGGTATTTATATTGAAAACTGAAAGTGCCAGCCCTGAGCTGTCAGCCGCGTCAGAGGGAACTTCCTTACCGGTCGTGGCGCCTGCATTAGAGTCGTCAAGATTCGCTCTCTTCCTTGAGCCAATTAGCGTCGTTCCTAACTCGCCTATCTTTATCACGCACGTGTAGACGAAACGTACTAAAAAGATTTTGCGCCAAAAAAACAACAACAGACACACAAGAAAGACGACGACCGTACGGGCGCTCCTTTCCTGTGTGTCTGTTCTTTTAGCGCAAAATTATCTTTAGTATGTATGATCACCAACTAGCCCAGCAGTTAACTCTTCTAAAGTAGACGTAACGCGCTTCGAGAAAGCATCTCGGGTGTGCTTGTAGGCAGGCAAGGATTTGTGTGTAATATGTAACAAACCTTATCTGATCGCAAGACAAAAGGCCACTTGCTGTTGCAAAATTCATTTGCTTGAAGCTGCACATACGCACACAATGCTAATTATGCTACTGTAAAAGCCTCGGCATATTTCAGTGGCACCGCGGGAAAATTATACGAATTCGAAAATTCACTTTCGCAAGTTTCTTTTCACATTCGATGTTCTTTACATTTACAGGTATATTAGAAACTGGACATCATCGGCGAATATTTAGCGAACATCACATTCTGCTGTCCTGATCTAAGCAACAGCGTCCTATGCTACAGGCTCTGCTTGTTGGAGAGAGGAAATTGTAGCATTATACAGGAGAACAAGAACACAGGCGTCTGTTGCCTTCTCTACCGGTGTTCCTTTAGCAGGTGCGTTCATAATGTGAGCCGAGTCGGGAAAGATGTCAATAGGCTCGCGGAAGAGTACACCAGTGTAACGCGTCAAATTGCAGTAGCGCGATAGGTATGGAAGCTGTGCTTGAAGCGGCAAGTAGCTCATCACCAATCATTAAAATGTCGTTGTAACCGCTCATACTGTGAATACTTAAACATACTGTATCCTCTAACATCAAGCTGTTACTCCAAGCAGGTATAACTGAGCACCATGCTGATATCGCTGCCTGTATATTTTCCGAACTTTTGATTGTAAAATATTCTAGTGTTTTAGAAAAAATGTAATTCACTGATTTTATTGAAAAATAAGTGGCATGCTTTTCTGCGAGGCATTCGGATTGATTTTCAATTCAGGGGGATATAAGTACATTATTTGAGAACTATTTTACGCCAAGGAAATATAAGTGCTGCCTTTTATTACCTTTACTTTATTTTACGAGACCAGTTGATTTAGTTGTTGACCTTCGAAAAAAAGGGAGTAATTCTAGCAGAATTTCATTGTAGATTTCATGCTCTTTTCCTCTATGAGGCCGTCCGCCTGGAGCCGTTTTCATGGGAAGCAATAGAAGGTTGTTGGAGCTTCATTTCTTCTCGCTTAGAGGCAGATTAACTATCTTGGCACCAGCATCTTTGTGGTAGGGTTCATTAGGCGTTTTATAGCTTATTCTGGCTCTTTCCAAGTCGAAAGGGAACCTGGCTGTCTGCGGTTCGTTCACTCGTGCGCTTGTACCACTTTGTTATGTGCAACGAGGAGAGCCGGTTATAGTGGCATGTCCACGTGGTGGGAACTGCAGGTTGAGCACCTAATGCGTTCCATAATGAAAACTTTAACAGTATTGCGTGCAATATTTGTTTAATTTAACTATTCTCTCGGGTCCTAAATGGCAGCCAAAGCAGGACCATTAAAAAATACTGATGGAAAGTTTCACGTGCACACTATGCGTCACGTCAAGACATAAGGTAATGAAAAATTAAGCGAATGAATTACGCCATCAGCAAGACTTGCATATAATTATGCACATGTTCATAAACGGCGAGCAGCTATAAGGAATTGCCAAGCGATACACACGCCAAGAAACGAGAACGTCCTCAGTCACGAACCAGCAAGGCCGGTTGAGTAAATTGATTCAACTAATGTTGAGTTAGCCACATGGCGCGGCAGCCCTTTCTATTTGAAGATGCTTCTTTGTGACAAACGAATGTCGATATGCAATCGTTTTGTAATTGGGCATAAAAATCGTTTGCTTGAATTTTTCTTGAGTTGATCGTGATTCATTTAGGCGCATATGTGTTAAACTCAAGACAGGTGTTTACGAATTATCTTAAAATATTTCCACGGAGTGTCTTGTGCCGAGGCTCACTAGCTGTACTGCCCTATAGCGTGAGAAGATTGCTCACAGGCACATTTCTTCTGTTTGCATTGTAGGTGTGTCTTACGTATTTTTATAGACCTGCCTCGGTTGAGTAGATCTCTGTCTTAGTATGCTCATCTCAGAAGACTGCGGCGTGCTGAAGTAATGCTTAGGCACAAAAGGAATGTGTCTGCCACTAGTTTTCTTTTTCAAGCGTGGTGCTTTAATAGATACCTCGGTTTCCAAAGCCATTGGGGGCACCTGAGAATTGATTATTTATGTGAGCATTCTAACTTAAGTTCCATTCAAACATTCAGATTTTAGGCCCGATATTCTTGAGGTTCTGTACGGGAAATGTAGAAAATTTTGCTTGTATTGCATCTTCATGCACGTGCAGTTAGAACATAGAAGTATTGAAACTCTTCCCCCACGTTCGAAACCGGTCTGCCTACTGTCTTGAATTAATCATTGAGAGCTCGCTGATCATGGACTATTTCGGTAGTAGAATTATACACAAACAGCAGGTGGAAAAATGTTTATATATACATGGAACTGAAATGACGGATCATTTCGATAGAAAAATGCGACAGATCCAGTAACGATACCCGGGCAACACGGCGTTGTCTTAATCTTGTTTAACTGATCTTGTGGCTTCTTTCTTTCTTGCGGTTCATCAAAAAACTCAAAGGACGGTTATGACATTGTAACGCAATGTTCAGCGATAGCTGTTTAGGCGCCTAATTTTGGAGATATATTCCTGGCACACTGGTGCAGTGGTCAAGTGATGCACCCATGCACTGGCAGGCGGCTGTTCGAAACAGAGGCACCCGTAGGCTGATGCTAGCCAGGATGACCGTGATACAAGGTCATGTGACGTGAATGTCACGTGACATAATGCCAGGTAACCGCGATTTTACTGCACCCACCGGTTAAGCCGAGGGCGACGGCGACGACAGCGACGGTGACGAGAAAGCCAGGGACGGGCGTCTAACAGCTATCGCTGTAAAATATCCTTAATGCAGTCACATTCAAAGTGATTATCTCTCGTACTGGTTGTGAACTGCGACTTCACCTCTTTCACGCAGCATTCTTACGCGTTCTATATGTAACCACTACCAATTTACTTTAGTAAACGTCTTTTTTATTGCAATAAAACACGAGTGTATTTATTTATTTATTTATTTATTTATTTATTTATTTATTTATTTATTTATTTATTTATTTATTTATTTATTTATTTATTTATTTATTTATTCAAGTAGAGAAGAATTTGTTTGAGTAGAATTGCGTAAAAAAATATTAATCCGATCTTCTCTGTTATCGATGCGTGTTTTGCCACACCTCAGACATCAACATATCCAGAAAGATCCATAAAAAATTTCTACTCAGAATAAAATTTGAACGAAAGGCTCCTCAAAGTGCTTTACACGCAGATGCGAATTCGTGCAGCTCTCGTCGCCACTTTTTACTTCTGCATCACTCACTTTTATGCAAACATTGTCGTTTTGTAAAGAATTTCCTACGTGAATTGAACTCCAGGGTCTTTAAAGGGCAACTGAAGACGTTTTACAATTCGATGAGTTTAAAAGGACCGATTGTGTGAAACATGCAGTTAAATCCTGAGAAATGCTTTACCCTAGCTTTTCAAATGGCGGCGCTGGCGTTGGGGCTTTTCTGAAGTTCAAAGCGACGGGCAGAGGTCCCAAAAATCACGTCACATATGGCGGTACTACGTTTCCAGGGAAGAAACAGTTGTTTCGTGGAAGAAAACAACGCCATCGATCGATGGCGTTGAAGGTGAAGCCCACAAAGCATTGTTCGGCGGCATTGGACGACGCACGGCAGCATGCAGGCGAGAACAGCGGATATTTCAAATGAAGCACTGAATATTTAAAAATGTGAGTCCAGCAGATTGAACACGCACGGTTTTCATTAGCACAGTTTAAATAGTGAATCCTTAAAAAACACGCGAACCGCTTAGGTGGTCCTTGAAGTTACAAAATGCTAACTGCTCGCGTAAAAAGAACCATTTACTCGTGATAACAGAGTAATGCCTATCAATTAAACATGAGTACTTACTACGCATAGTATCTTTGCTTTACCGTCACTTAAGTTATTTTAGTTTTTACGCGATAGCGTTAAGGTTCCATTTCTGCAGGACACCCGGTGTTGTCGGTGGTGTCGTCGTCGTGGGCGGCTGTTGTGACAGCGGCGTTGTGAGCGAAAAGCCGATGGCCCACCTGCCATCCAGGTCACGTACCTTGTGACGTCATCACAACCTGCCCCCCATAGTAGGTGACGCTTAAATTATTTGCTGGTCGTTAGAGGTTGCTCAGGAAGAGCAATTTGGTTTTCACAAGCCCCTCGGTCACTGTGTTAGAAACAGCCACTTTCCGGGGCAGTGGCGAATCACTTACCAGCAACTTGAAAAAAAAAACATTCACAAAAGACAATGGACAAGAGAAGGAGTGTACACGCCACCACGACTGGTGTGGCGTGTACACTCCTTCTCTTGTCCGTTGTCTTTTGTGACTGTTTTTTTCAAGTTACTATGAACCAACTGGCCCGCATTTCAACCCTTCTGCACTTAACAGCTGCAACACTCCTCTTGAGTGGTATGAGGACTGCCAGTGACTTCTGAATGTAAATTAGAGAATGACGAATTTCACATATATGAGCATTAGCCCATTTAAGGCTGTCGCGTCATACCATGACGGCTGAGCATAGGTGCGCCATCTAGTTTTCCCATAACGTTGTCTCTTCAACTTTCGCTGGAGTAACAGGCCATTCATATGGTGATCGCTCTTGTGACTTTTTCATTCTAAAAAACTCCCCTTGTGCGGACTGTGCATGTATGCACCGCCATTGTGTGTTCGTAAACATGAATTGTTCACACCTTAAAAATCTTAATGCTGCCTTATTCTCAAGACGTTTTCAGTGGTCTAATACAACGTTACCAAAAAGAAGCACTGCGTGGTGACTAAGCCTACCGTTGCAAAAAGAGTGATACTCTCACATCGTTAAATTTCATATTTCTTCATCTTTTATGTGTGAGTTTTGGGAGGAAAACCCTACGCATGACTGTGCTGTAGTGTTGCGAAGAGCAGTTTTATAGAATAAGTGTTTCGACCCACATATTTTCGAGATGATGAAACGCTTAGTCGCTCTACCCTCATTTTGCCTCTCCATGTGTTCACATAGACAGAAGCATGCCTTCACAGAGCTATTGCGGAACAATACCACCGCATAAAATGTTTAGCACATGGCCAATTGAAAAATCAATGACGGAGTAAGACTGCTGGGACAATACAGGAAGCGAATTTCACAGAAGTTTAAATTTAATGTACGTGCTTGCTACAGCAAGGGGCCAGACTTTAAAAATGACATCGCTGCGTAGAGAACTCCACGAAAGTCGCTGAGTTCGCTGACTCGGGAGCGTAGCTTGCATGTCGGCGTTCCTCACGTCATTTGTACTAATTAATGCTGCCTCTGGTTGTCCTGTACTGTTTAAACCTAGGCAACACATGCAAAGCTTCTTGGCATTCAGAAAAACGACTCACCGTCTCCTTAGTTGCTTTTCAATAACAAAATTATTCCTGCAATTCCTCAGCTACAAATGAAGCAAGTTAATTAGCCTCTGCCCTGCAGCGCCCCTCATTTGCTTAAATTATTGGCGGTAGAGGTTAGAGAATATGATGTCGCAATTTCTATTCTATTTTTCTTATTACCCTCACCTGCGGAGTTCATATGGCAGTTTTGCTTTAGTGACCTTAACACCATAAAAGCAAGAAAAGAAGTGAGAAAGGTTTCAAGGACTCAACCTCCGAGAGGTTACCTGAGAATGAAAACAAGATTAGTGACCTAAGCAGTTCTTGAGACCACTGACAATGATGTAGCAAGCGTTTTAGGCATGAAGAGTTTTTTTATTCTTATTTCTGTAAAAAGCCGATATTAGTATGAAAGCAGCAGCGGCGAACCTCAAGCCGTGTTTATCCGAAAACTTCCGCACTTTTCTATACAAAGGTATCAAGCAGAAAAAAATGCAATATGAGCCGAGAATGATTAGAAGCACAAGCGACGCCTACAGAGCAACGTCGCTTTCCTATCGTTTACTTCACTCTACCATCTCAACTTTTTTTTCTTTATTATCAGCTTAGTTGTAAAATAATGTTTAGTTCAACTGACAAAGAAAACGCGGAAAATGAAGGTCGATTTGCGTATTCGGTTCGAATGCAAACTAGGCGCACCAGCAGTGTGTGGCATTTGTTTGGAATTAATTTTTGGGCGCAGAAAGGCAGCACAGTAAGGAAGGAATTAGACAAGACAGAGCTGAATTCGCGTGTGAATCCTTTGGTTTCACTTTGTCGAAACGAGTAGCTGCTGTATAAAAAACAAGTGGTTTCTCAATTAAAACCTGAGTTGTTAGTGTTCTGTCCTTTCAGATACGTTCCTTCTTGGGCTGCTTTCTGTGCTGAAAAATCAATTCCAGTCATGCACTAACTAGCGTGCGAAAACGGTCTGCATTGTCTGGTGCTCCTTATCTTGGTTTAGCAATGTTTATCTTGGTTTTTCATTATTTAACTTGGTTTTCATTGTTCATCGTTTTTGTGTTTCTTTGTGCTTGATATCATTAAGTGATTGAAGTGGTATATAAATTTCAATATGCGTGTTGTGTGTATTCCCTTGCATGTATGAAGCACAGTAGATGCATGAAACAATGTTTATTAGTGTCGTTTTATGTTTTCATATCAGCTACGATTACACTGAAAGTTTGCAACCAGTTCTTGTGATCAAGAAAGTAGTTATACACACATGAAGCTTTGCAAAACAGATTTTTTCTGAAGCAATAAATACATGCAACTTTTCCACTGCGTAGTAATCGTATTCTCCAGTGTAACCAGATGCAAAATACACAGGGCGACCTGTATGTATGTACGCAGGGCGGGTTGCTCATAACCAGGTTGGCAGGTTGCTACCTGCACACCGTGACAGATCGGCCACCGGTAAGGAGGACCGGAAGGACAAATGACTATTTTCTTGTATGTGGTGGGCCTGAGTGCTAGCACACTAGTTAAATTGTAAGCGGCAGTTGAAACTGAAGCTGCACTGTGTTCCAAAAGCATTTCAATTTAGTCAACTTGCTCATTGCTAGCATCCGTTCAGGTATCTCGCTTCGAGCATTCTAAACTTCTTTTAGTGCTAAAGCACTACTTAACGCCCTCCCCAACAAAAATCTTGCGTGAAGCCTCGGAGTAAGTCGGCGAAGCTCGGGTTAGTTTGGAGGAGCGTCGCGCAGGGTGCAGTCAATGGGAAGGTGACCTTGGACAAAACCAGCATAGCAACAGCCCATGCAGAAATAAAACAAATGTATTGTCTTGTCAGCAAGCCATGTATTGTCAACGATACAGCAAACATGTGCCCTTTGAGACGATACAGACTACCAATTTTTTTTACACCTGTGTCTTTTGACAAAGCCTGGATTGATATAAAGACGGTTAAAATATGGTAAGTTAACCAGAGCGTTAAAAAGTGGCAATTTTCGCGGAAGGGCACCATGTCTTAAAAATATTACGTTATATCAATTTGTAGAGGAGTCTGCAAAACTATGCTGGAAGGAGAACTCATGTGAAAAGGTGGGCGAAGTGTTGCACCAAGCTGCAGTTTGTCTAATTTTACAGAGCTGGCCCTACGTGTCAGCAAAAATGAAAAGAGGGAAAAGAAAGAAAATAATTAAAAAAAACTTGTTTTTCCGCGTTACCCTAGGGTCAAGGTAGACAGTGTTCTCCAGCTGGAAAGATTACAAGCCATGTTGTAGGAGACCACGTTGAACGCTTGAAGAATGAAGCCTAGAGTTATCTTCTGCCACTGCATGTCGTTTTCAAACAAACCACGTATTGGATGTCCGCTTATCGAAATTTGAATATATTTTTTCAACGCTTACTGAACAGCTTTAGAGTGTTGTACGTTACCTTTTTACAATTATATGTAAAAACGCCTATCTGTAGTTCCCTAAACTAGACGCGAGCTGAGCCCGAAATCTGTTACGACTGCTTTACTAGAACAGCTCCTTCAATTATTAATTAAAATTATAATAAGCAAGAGCACTGTGAAAGTAGCAATTCCTTTCATACGACTGTGCTTCAGAAAACAACTCCTTCCCTTTTCATTGCCAGCAGCGCAGCACTGCGATCTTTGCTTCATAGACATTGAAACGAGACAGCTTCTTGCCTTGATAAGTGAGGGAAAACGAAAGCTTGACGACCAGGACCATTTAGGTAACTACGGGACAACATGACAAAGGATAGCATCACCTTTCTGAGAAACAACAGCATCTGCCAGATGAATTCGAACAAGACAAGTCGGTTCGCGGTCACTGACAAAGGCGTTTATCACAGTAAGGCTTTGGAAGGACTAAGAAAGAACTTTGATGCCACCAAAATCAGCAAAAGGAATTTTGCCAAGCTTCGAAACAGTGTGGCTTTGAAATCCGGCTCTACCGGCAATGAAATGCTGCAGAAGCAGATCACAGAGGGCAAAGCGACTTGTCTAAAGCCTTTCTTCGCAATCAAGACGCACGAAGAAGGCATGCCTTTCAGAGTCATCGTTGAAGACCGAGGGGCTTGGCAACGTTGCTTGCCTCAATTTCTAAGAGCCCATCTTTCGATCCTTCCGGTCCGGGACCGATTTGTGCTTAAAGGATCTGAGGAAATCGTAGATTTTTTGAAACGAAGCCCCCGAGTGGTGTTCCTCTCAATTGATGTGGTGGACATGCATTCCTGTTGAAGCACTGCTTTCCAAGAAAACTTGAATGTTTGTCGCCATGTGCTTAAATATTTTGAGTTTTAGATGCTTTCAACATGGTGTTCCCGGCCAAAGAATTTTGTACTTATCACACATTTTTGTTGCTTTGTTTTTACTGTTATTCCCCCCTATGTAATGCCCGCTGGGGCATTTACGGTATTTGAATAAATAAATATAGAATTCCACGAAACGCCGCCTTGAAAAGTGTGGCAGAAAACATTGAACACTTTGGAAATGTGAGGTGTTAAAACCATTCTGGAATGAATTTTAACTGTGCTTTCTCGAATTGATTGAATGCTACCTATGCTCCTTGTACGTGGAATTTCAAGGTGGATTGTTTTTGCAAAAAGGAGGCATAAGTATAGGATCTTGTTTGGCGCCTGTGTTGTCCGGAATTTTTTGGCACAGAGTAATCGGAGAATATCGAGCACACTAAATACGCATAATATTTTAACTTGCTTTAGGTACGTTGATGATTACGAGCTTTGCCTTCCCAACAGCCCAACTGACTCCATAAACGTAGAAGGTATTCGTTATGAATGGAAGAGAGCATTTCCTGGCCTTCAGTTCGCTTCTGAAACCCCAAAGAGCTGTCAGATTAGATTCCTAGACCTGCTAAAGACTTGCAGCGACAACCACACTTGCTAGGCTTACAAACCCAGGGCAGAAAAACCGCTATTGCAATTTGACTGCAGCCATTCTAGAATTGTAAATCAAGCTGTAGCAACTTCTTCCCTGCAACTAGCTATAAAAAATTCATGCCCCCACTCGGTTATTCACAGCTTTGATCAACAGGTATCCCGACTGAGGGCTAGCGTCTATCCGGAGCAGTTACTTGGCGGCATTGCTGAATACTTACTAAGAGATTTCCAGTGAAACAGCGCAACGGCACAAGGCCAGAGGACAAGTCCTTTCTTGTCCTCTGGCCTTGTGCCGTTGCGCTGTTTCACTAGAAATCATGTCAGACCAACGTGCCCATCAGTTTTTGTTTTACTAAGAGAAGTTACTGAGCCCCAAGATACTATGAAAACAATCTACGAGGGACGGCCCGTTGTGATGCCGTACATTCATAACATCTCCCACAGAATAAGGAAGACAGCTAACAAGCACGGAGTTGAGGTGGTTTTTTCAGCTCCCAATAAGTTCATTGGAATGTGCAAAAAGGTAAACGAGAATGAAGACCACAAAAAGAAACCTGCGTGAAACATTAAACACGAAATCACCTATGTAGAGTGTGACGGAAACGTCGTTTACAGCATTCACCTTAGTTTTCAACGAACCTCCGTATGGCAAACAGGTAATTGCCTGAACAAGATGCTTAGATAACACGAAAGATTGTGCGAACAAGTTGGAAAGTCCGGGAATCCGGCACCACATTGCGCACACTGTAAATGCACCCCGATGGTAAAAAACTCCAAAGTAATAGGTCAGGCTAGAAACAGACGTGAACGCGAAATTATCAATGCTTTCTCTATGCATGTTGCTCCAGATAAGCAACGTTTCGGCTCGCCTTCGGTAATGTCAGGGAGAATTGAATTAAAGTACCTCAAGAATTGTAATCTTCAGCCGTTGTAAGGGCACGTGTTGATCGTTTTTTTCCTTTATCTTTTTTCCCTTCATATCACTCTAGTCAGTGTCGTGCGCTCTTCTGCCTTCTGTGTATGATATGCCGTTAATATGTGTACATAGTCAGGTTTCTTGAGAATTAACAGTTGTTAGAAAGCACTTCGTCCTGAGTGTTTGTACCTTTTCGTATTTTGATAGCGCTCACCAATACTTTCAAGGATGTATTTCCAACTAGCCCTAGTAGCAGCTCTTTGGACTAAAGGCGCTTTCGTTCACTGATGAGTGTTCAGCCGTTATTACTAGGCACTCAGTCCTTAAACAATCTACGACCTCTTTCTTCCAAGGAGCGCTTTGGACAAATGGAAAAGAGACGCTGCACAAGGAGTCGCAATGCTCTGCAGGAGCGTGAAGCGTTCCAGCGGGCACGTTCACCCAAACGTCCCCGAGAAGCGAGCAGTTGCCGGAGGTGTGTCACGCACAATTATAACCTCGTCACACGACATTCCTCGATGCTTTTTTTTTTTTAGCAAAGGCACCATTTTTCACCAACAAAAGAGCGAATGCTCAAAGGAACAGCGCACGTTAAAGATCCCCATCTGGTCGAAATTATTCCAGACCTGTGCTGTGGCCCCTCTTTTTCTCTTTCTTCTTGCATTCACCTCCTTAACACTCCACTTACGGCGCGGTTCGGGTGTTCATCGAGATATGTGAGACAGTTAATGCGTCATTTCTTTCCCTCAAAACTAAATCTCAATGTTTCAAAAGACGATTGGGATGATAAGTAAGAGCGCGCCAATCGCTTTCCAGTGCATTATCGTCAAAATCTATCGGACTAATGCGTTCAAAGGTTAGTCCGAGAAAAAGAAAGAAGGCAAAATATGGCTGCTCCTGGTATCTCGTGTGCCGCGTGGAATGTGACAGAGTGCGCAGTGAGCTCATTGTTGCGCCATCATTGACTGTTTACCTTTGGTGGATACCCAGCGTGTTTGTTCTATCAGTGCCTAAGTCGACAACAGACACTAAGTGTTTGCTGCATTGCTTCTTTCTTTGAGGGACTGCAATCCCTGTGGCCAACTCATTAATAAACACCTCTTTCTCTCCTGGTATGTGTTAGGAACACCGTCGTCGCATTCACCGCTTCAGTGGCTCGACGACGGCTGTTGCGGCGCCATCCTTTTGAGACTATCTCGGCCTCAACAACGGTCACATACGGAATTTCATCTTAGAGGGCCAGTAAAGCCTTCGCCTATAACATTGTCCTCTACGACAATTTCATAACTTTCGTAACTCGTGACCTTTCGCTAGTCACACCGTATCCAAGTTACTCCCTCTCAAAGGTCAAAGGGTCAAAGATAGAGGCTTTAAAGACCCATCAGTTTTTTTCAGGATTGCTAGTGAAGTACTGCTTTCGCACTAATTATGAATGATTTTTCTGCACGCCACAATAGCGGTTGCCGTATGGGACGCGTGGCATTCATACTCCGCAGAGTGCAAATAAATACCTCAGTAACGCTCTGTGCGCGTCTCTGTGGGAGCAATAACTGACAGCGGGAGGGACACGCGCTCGTAAGATGTCGCAAAACGGTTCGCAACGCTCCTGAAGCTCTATGCGAGCGTTTATTCAGGGGCTGCAAGTACTCTGTTAAGACGTCGTAGCAGTATGTCTTATAGCAGATGCTCACGTCTACCATACCTACGCAAGGAGGGATTACTGAGTTATTAAAGGAACCGGGATACAAAAAAAATAAACAGCAAAAGTTTGCACTTCATCGCGGTGAGTTTCGCAACTGACTTGTCCTTTATTTTCGTTTGTCGACAACCCACTCTCCTGCATTAGATGGCTTTATGGCAAACGAGCTCTGCTGCAGTTTCTGCTTAACTACTTGAGCTAAACGTGCACCCTCCACATTAGCAGAGAGCACAGCTGTCCTCATTCAGACTCCGAGCTAGAAAAGGACGAAATAAGGCGCCCCTTAAGCGTTCTTTAACCTTGCTCTAGCAAGAAACTTTCCTAGCCTCGAGGCACACTTCTCAGAGCACTCTTCCTACAAGCTTTTGCGTCTGGGCTAGGCTGTTACTACGATAACACCAAAGCAGCGTCCCGTTCGTGTCCGCTTTCCTTTCTTTCCTAGACTGGAACACATTATAACCCCCTTGGCGCGCCCTTATCTTACTGCTGCTCCTCGTCTCTCAGAGTTTTTTGTCCTGCTTGCAGCGACCTCGCAGTTTCGCAACCTTAGGTCGCTTTCTACTCTGCTCCCAGCGGAACGCTTGGCAATTAGCTGTCTGCTTAATTTGACTCGTTTGCCCTACTTTTTCAACTGTTTGCATTCCAAATTTGTGTTTCCTTAAGCTTATCAGAAAAAGGAGACGCTGTGTTGACGGGCATCCGGTCCCGTGCTGCTTCCTATGCTCACAAGCCAGCAGGTGGCCTGTGTGGTGGTCGACCCAAACGACGTGGAGCCTCTCGATATTACGCTTACATCTGGAGATGCAGCATGCGCTCGGCCCCAATGCTTCTCTCGTCTGTGAGTCCCCCACATTATGCTGGCTATCACTGTTTCGCCTGTGGACCAGCAATCGGGGTCACGAAGGCTTATTTTCTTTGTGCTGTTCTCCTGACGGCCGCCGTTTCTACGGGTCGGATAGTTGTAGCCGCGCTCGCCCATATCATTTTCCGTTTTTGTTCATCGCGCAAAGGAAGAACTTGTGTGGATGAGGCTTACAATTTCTTGCGGCGTTCTTATCAGTCAGGACTTGTGGGATACGGCTTACGACGTGAGTCGTAAGTAGCCAATATCTAAGTTTTCTTTTGGGAATGTGGCTTAGAATCTTCTAGATTCCTTGCACCGCGTCCTTGACCCACCTGGTATAGCGTGATAAACTTCTCGACTAGGTTTGCACAGCAGCAAACTGTGTTTTTGTTTGACAAGTGCGCTTCAAGGCTTGTAAGGGGTATACCTCCAAGTAAAATATTATTGTCCATCGATATTAATAAAGTGCAAAATGTACGAAACAACGAATATATTCAGCCATCTGTCGTCTGCGCCCTATAGCGCATGACTAGGCGCTTACTGCTCTGAAAATTCTAGCTCTAGACAACCGCTACAGAACGTAGCGATCTGGTTTTACAGATACGATATATACATTTATTTTAATGAATGAAAAGCTGAACAGAATGCAGTCATCGGCACCGGGTGATCACCACCTATTATGACTTTACTGAAGTTTGGGTGGGCTGAAGGCAGACCAACCGTATTTAATCGGGATTAATGAGATTTTTTTAGCGAAATTAGGAATAAAAATTTACCCCTCACGTTAAAATCGAACAATGCGGGGAGTCAAAAGCACACTGTGCCACATTTTCTTGCATACTGGTTGATCCGTCGGGAGGTCGGCTCCCAAATTACCGGAAACGAGAAAACCAAATAAGAACGGCGCGGTGTTCGACCAACGGAAACTCCAAGCCACAAATGCAGATCAACGCATATAAAAGCAGCAGCCGAGCGGGCAAGAACTCCGCTCCGGAGACGGTGCTCATCCGTACCAACGGCTGATTCGACGCACAGTGGAAAGTAAGTGCAATATAATAAGCACGACTTGAAGGCATCTTAAAGGCATTCGTTTAAATTACTTAAAATTTGACAGACTCTCCGAACTTTCGAAGCGCCGCCGATGCAGCACGCTAGTGGCAGTAGTCCGCTTCAGGTGCACGGAGAGCTTGAGGTTGCTATTGGACGCGGAAAGGCGCTCTCAATACTTTTCTTGGTACAGCTGTTGAACTTTTAGGTGATATCGACCTCGCGCAATCTTCAGATGACTCTGCGCAAAACAGGTTTAAATGTTGCCTAGAACGGCCAGCGACGTTCGGGAGGCATATGACTCTACGCTCGGTTGACGACTGAGAGAAGTTCTGTTTTTTACGACGAGGAATCTAAGGCGCCCGGTCGACGTAATGACGGCTCGACGCCAGCCTGCACATATTTTCGTATCAGCCTTATATGACAACCTTCTCTACCGCTCTCTTGAAATAGAAACAGCGCGTGAAAGCCGTTTCGCTCGCAGACTTCTACTTATCTTCCCGGATAGTGCGGCATCGTTCATCACGTTATAGACAGGTTCTTACTTTTTTTTGCGTTTTCTTTTTTCCGTTACGGGCCCGAGAAATATGCCCCCGTGTCACAATCAGTTAAATACGGCAATGCGTGTTGATTGACGAGCTACTGTTGCGGTACCTTTGTGCCTGCCTGTCGCAGCGGTGAAACAGGCGTTCGAATGAGAGCATGCGAAGCGCAAAATATGTTATATTAGCGGAAATGGCGACACATTGCAGAAAAAGCAATGCAAGATCCGAGGGGGAAATCGCTGGAAATAAGACTGGGTACCTTGTTCGCCGTGAATGTATCGATGTTTTGGAGATTTGAACTTGTGAATCATATCGTTTTTCACGGGTTGCTTCGGCCGCGTTGATCCGTATCTCGGGATCCTGTGCTTTGATGAGTGGCTTCGGCGTGTCCTTCCTACCTCAAAAGCTTCAGTGGAGGTGAAAGGCCCTACATTAATTCGGCCCCTCTGGGCCATGCAGTCATACCTCGCCTCTCGCTATATGCACGAGAGGTGGTAACGTGATCCTGCGGTCACGTGATCCTGAGCAACAGCGTGGAATGGCCTTTTTATCACGGGCGTTTTTTTAAATGACACGACCAACACTACCACGCTCTTGCCGCCAAGCTTCGTACTCGCTTCTGTAGCTGTAAAGGCATTCTATGCTTATAAATGAAAGAGACGAAAACAGCGGCTGTTGCGCAGCAGCGCTGGAGAGAAAAGTTCCAAAGGTCAGCACCATTTCGGAATCAGAAAAGCCGCAGGGCACCTTCCTCTGATTGCCTGTTTCTCGCAACGAACGCTGCTTGTGAGAATCTCCCACGAGAATTTTGTCGCTTTGAGCGGCAGAAAATTCTGAGATCTGCCACTGATCACGTTGTGAGCCAGAAACAAAGTGATGTCTCCCACAGCACCCAGGTGCCACGTACCCCCGTGCTTGGCTCACTCATGCTCGCTCTCCTTGCTCGAGCCGTGAATTGGAGCTGCCCAGTTAGGCCTTGGTACGCGCGCAGCAAGGGCAAATAACACGATTACAAGTTGGTATGTGCAGGAAAGGCTGAGAGTGTTGGCCAAGCAAGTAAACAAAATCAAGCGAAGATACCGAAATGTTCGAAGATCCTCGGATTCATGCTCAGAAGGTACAGCCTGGAAATGACAACGACACCACGACGATATAGAGATGAACGAGAGGGAAAAGGGCCAGCACATGCCAGTCTACTGTACATGCGTAAAGGAAAGGGTGTCGCGACGCCAACAGCAGCGAACAAGGATTTCCGGTGGACACTTGTGCGCAGTTCGTTTGACTTTGCACGAGACGCCGCCGGCCGATTGTAGCGTCAAGGAAAATTTTCATTACAGTAACAGTTGCTAATCTCGCCCCGTTGCTTTAAGGTAACCTAGTGCAGCATCAACTTCCGTCCGCACGTTAGCCTTGAAATTTACACCTTTCCCTAAATACACAATACGTGGTAGGGGAAAAGCACTGTAATATTTTTTTTTTGTGCGAGAGCACTACTTTACGAGGCTGAACCAGCTAATCAATTTGTGTGATGCTTGCCCACAAGAGTGACTGTGGACAAACAATAAATGAATAAAGCATATGTTGCCACGACTCGGATTTGAACCCGCGTCCGCGCGAATAGACCAGCTTTTCTGGCCACTGCACGATAGCACTAGGCTATTGTCGCTTTTTTCATTTGTTTACCGCCTCCTTCTGAACGTCATTTAACAAACCAGTCCGCGCCAAGAACACAACACGCATAATAAAACTACGTCACCCGCACTTGTGGTTACGTGCAGACATTAAAATTTGCGCAAGAATAACAAATCTTTCATTCGCAGAAGCCACTCAGGCACTGGATCCTGTATCTTGTAGCCTTCAATAACTCTGCCAACCAAATCACGAAACTACTCTCTTATCGTTCTCTCGTCAAAGTCTGCATGGCTGACTGCCATCTTGGATCGTAAAACATTGTGCAGACACCATATCACGATCATGTCGAAAGGAACTATGTCGTCAATGTCAAAGGCCAGAACTCTGGCTCTGAAAGCATCCGCCGGTAAGTCTTTTTTTAATTGTGCGTTGGAGACCGTCCCCAAAAGAACATCTTCACAACAATCTAAGAAAACGTGTTCAATAGAGTCCGGCTTTCGGCGTATGAAGCAATGGTTTCCCTAAGATACAACAAAGTCCTTCTCTTCTAGATATATCTTGACTTCAGGAGTGTTCGTATGGGGCTTAGAAAAGAAAAGTTTACCTCCACCTGGTACCGCCATGCTTTTTACTCATTTTGGAACTGTCTGCCATGAACCTGCACAGTACAACGACCTGCGCAATCGGGCCGGAAGAAAGACAGCTCATAGGTCCTAACGAAGTTTTGTTTCGCGGGAGAGCTGACAAATATTCCATTGAAAATCGCGCTTGCAAGGCGCGACATGCCATGTACACCTCTCTTAGGAAGCCGAAAATCCTCCGTTGCATAGTCGCCGAAATTACAACCAACTTTGGCAAAACCCTGCCCAACCTAACCTATCACAGTTCACAGAAAGGCGTCATTCACGTCGCGAAAAACGTCAATCGATTCACCAACTGGCGCAAATACAAATGCGCCAAACCTACTCTTTCAGAGTGGGCACGATGAATCAGATTGGTTCACCGTGTCTGCTCCCAATTGCTTCCCCATACAAATACCCCGAGCAACTTCTGCACATTGACTCGAGAGCAATGAATTGCTTGGATAACATAACAAAGCTTGGTTATAAAATATGTTACATATCGTGGAACGTGCGAAAATAGATCAACTTAAGCCTTTATGTCTGTCGGCCTCCTCACGCATTTCAGGAATTTCGCGTTTACAAGATATCCCTCTCTCGTGATAATTTTCCAGCTGCACTCCTAAATATTTTACTGGGCTTACTGTCGACGTCATGTTCGCGAGAATTGTGGTTGTGGGCCAGTCGTCACGCCAGAACCTCGAAAACATAGCTTAGTTCACAGCACTCAAACACAGAGAACAAAGGTCTTTCTCAATTACAACCACAACAAGAACGCTTCTGTAGTCAGCCCAAATTACGGCAATGTCGTCAGCATAAGAAAGAACGCGGACCTCCACCGCATGCAAACGTAAACCATTAACGCTGCTGCTTTCAATTGTGCTCAAACAAAAATGCTCAGCATAAAAACAAAGTAGCAATGTTGGCAGGGGGCAACCCTGACGCACAGAGAGTTGCACTCGGATGCGCGCATCCATCCCATTATTTACCATCAGCCGCGTCGTGCATACTACGCCGTGGCAAACGACTGATCTGACATTCACGTACTCTAACAGAGAGAAGAAGAGGTCATGTGGCACCCTGTCGAAGGCTTTCTCTAGATCAAGCTGGAGCATTGCGATGCTTTCATGCATAGCGCCGCAACACTCGAGGACCGACCGGACTGTGTGGATGTTGGTATACGTATATGGTGCGGCCTGTAATACCACAGGGTTCATGTGGTCTTGCTAATTCCAGCTTAACAATCTGGAGCCGTTTAGCCAGAATTTTCACGAAGATCTTATAATCCTCATTCGTCAGGGATATTGGTAGGTAAGTGACAACTTCTCGCAGTCTAGATTCATCATCGCTTTTTGGTATAAATTTGTGTGGGATGTTAGAAATGACGCGGGAAGCATTACTTTCCATAAGTCCCATGAAACAGCGTAGCAAGAACTGGTGCAAAATCATTTTCGAATGCCTTATAGAGCGATGCTACATGCCCATCTGGTCCTGGAGATTTGCCAGGGGCGGGAGGGGGGGGGGGGGGTGTTGAGGTCTTTTATGGCTTTCCGGAATTATTCGGATAAAATGGGTGATTCTAACCGTTCTTTCGTTTCGTCACTAAGCTTCGGCATTGAAGACAGGAAATGGGTTTTAAGGTCTTTGGTTCTTACTTTAGTGTAACCAAAAAGCCTGCTATAGTATTCATGAAAGGCCCTCTCTATATGTGCTTTATCCCAGTAAATTACACCGTTCCACTCTATTTTCAGTGTGACATTCTTGTGGCCATGCCTGTTTTCCAAATCGAGTGCACGTTTTGTTGACATTTCGCTAGCTATAAGGCGCTGGGCCATCTTCCTCACGATCGCTCCTTGATACCGCTCCGTATCTATTGCCTCTAGTTTCCGCTTAACGGAACGAATTTCTTCAATGCATGCTCCTGGCTGCTTGCCCTCTTGCGTTATCAAAAACTTAGTCGTCAATAAGAATATTTTCCTTCACTCTTTGTTTTTGCTTTGCATCGCACGATCGTTCAATAGCTGTCATTTTCATGGCATGCTTAAATCTTTCCTACTTCAAGGAATTCATTGTTTTCTACTTGCAGTTCGCGTATCGCCGACGCTGCACGTTCCATAAAGTTACCATCTTTCAGCAGCTTCTCATTAGGTTTCCAGTTTTCTCACGCGAATTTGCTTTTAGCTCCTTTTCTATTTTATACACGGAAAACAACAAGCCAATGGTCACTAAACGGCACTGGTTGTACGCGGTATTCACCGCATAATGGTATCATTTCGACAGTTCAAACGCGCGAGACTCGTTCCCTGGAAATGGTCAAAACGAAAGCCAAAACCGCACCCGAGACAATCGCCCACATCTTCGAGATGACAGTAATCAGTTACATCATTAAAACAGGCAGTACTCCCATCTCCGTAGGGCGTCGAACTGGTATTGTCGCATGCCAAGCTTACGTAGTTGAAATCACCAAGACGGCCAGACCGTCTCTACCACAATAGTTTCCACCTGTCTCAAAAAGTTTTCGCCTGTCTACCATGTTAGTGTGCGCGTAAATACAGTTGATTTGCCATTTCAAACCAGCAAATTGATGCCACAAAGAATCCAGGGGTTAAAAAAGCAAGTCGGAACTCCTTCCACAATAACTCCCAGGGACTGGCGGATCAAAAACATGCACCCTGCCGGAGTACCCACCGCATGAGACACGCAAACATGGCATCGGCTGCTGAACAGTCGCACCATACTTTCGTTCTGGTCTTGACTCTCGATTTTACTTTCTTGTATCGCTACAATATCCAATTCCTGCTCAGTCACGAGTCGGAACAGCTGATTTTGCTTCCTCCTGGATGAAAGACCTCTGACATTGAGCGTGGCTACGACGAGGTGTCTTTCAAGAGCCGCCATCGCTTAGCAAGCCTATACCACCAGTACGGTGCTTACCTTTGTACGCACAACGCCGCGCCATGTAGTGCTGTCCCCCATTATTAGTACTGAGTTTTCGTCGCCAGGGAGCGACGATGATCGTTTCCCGCTAGTGACACGCTGCTTTTTCACCTTGTCGTTGCTCTTGGCTCATTGCAGTGACGTCGCCGTGGCGATGTTTAGCAGTAGCGGGGTCGGCCTCCATAGATTCCTGGTTGTCTTTTTCAGTGGGGCTTGGGGTCTCCTACGTTGCCTCGGTGACCATGTTCATGACTACCGACTAGCGTGGACTGAGCGTTGGTTCACGAGTCCGTGACATGTCGTCTTCTATGCTGTCGCGCTTCGATGCAGCTGTTAGGGTATATTGACTAATGAATTGGAGGCCACCTGCTCAGCTTCATCGTCATCCATATGCAGCTCACTGTTACCGCGGAGTGTTCCTCGGCCACCAGCGCGGGCGTACGACTTCGTGCAATCAGCCTCTTCGTGTCCGTATGCGTGGCACTGGCTACACTAGGGCACCTTGCAGTCACGCCTAATGTGGCCTGTGCTGCGGCAGCGGAGACATATCGGCGCACGCCCAGGCACAATGACCAACACTGTCCCGCTCCAGATACGCATCTGATGGGGTAGTCGCTCGAGACTTACACCTTCTTGTAGAACCAGCCGCACAACTCGAGTGTTGGAGTCAGCGTTATAAAACCTGCCTGTCTTTGATCTATCACTCGAAACTTTCTTTCACTTCGCCGTAGTCAGCGAACGCCCGCCTCGGAGATTCGTTGCTCACTTTGAAGGCACACCAAGGCACCTTCTCCCGCACTTCGTACCTTTTAGGGTGAAAAACTACGCAAGTCTTTCCGTTCACAATGATTGGGCCGACGTCGAGCAGATTTTTCTTGGCCTGTTCGTTATGGACGCGTTCACTAACTAGACGTACGACATCTGGTACGCTCTAATACTGCCCAGCTGTTTGATGACGCGGTTTATTTTGATCGTCTAGCAGAAATATTCTATTCTGTATTGCCTTCCATTGACGTTGCAGTGAAGAACAAGCACTTTTTTCAGTTCTTCTACGGTAGGCATAGGTGGCTGTACAATCCTGCAATCTTTAAAGCCATCCAAATACGATTTTTCGCTGCCAGCATCAGCCTTTATCACAGCTCTCGAAGAGCCAGCCATCCTGCGTCCTTTCTAGACCGTGGCCGGAAGAAGAATGCACTAGGCTATCGTCTCAGCCGATAACACCTCGTGGTAAAGGGCAGCACACCCTTACACTGTGCACTACACATCGTCTTCATCAACTAATACTAGTATTAAAATATTATTCGCGCTTTGAGCTATGTTACGTTAGTGACAGAAAGATGTGTGCTACATGCGTTGTAGCAGGAACACGGCACTAGAGCAATACCACTCGGAGTTGAAAACACTGCTGCAGAAAGGCGGCACTGGAGCATAAGCCACCGGCTTCAAACATTGGGTAAATTGGTACTGAGGGTGAAATATTTGAAGAGGCGCATAACTGGCCGCCTGGGTCACTAGACACAATAATAGCACTTTTAGGTACGTGGCGGTTCTGTCCACCTCCAAATACTGTAGAATATTCGTAGAATATTTTATGTTTAGCAATGAGAAGTCACCAGCTGGCTTTTTAACTTTTTTTAATGTTGCCCTCTTTAGTACAAGTCTTCAACGGGAAAAACTACAGAGTGAAAACACTAGGAACTTTTTAGGCCACAAAACCACGAATTGCAAAACCGCGAGTTGCAAAAACGCAACTTCGGTGCGGAAGTTCATTTACGCTGAATATCAATTAACTAAGCAACCTCTTTTGTTTTCTGCTTTTCTTTGTACCGCAAGCCGAGCTAGAAACTGCGACGCTTCCTCTCTCGGTTGGCGTTTCTTTTTTCTCTCCGCATCGGAGGCTTCAACGCTCGTCAGTTATTACCCCGGCAGAGAAATAGATCATGACACCTTTTAGATAGGAGGCAGTTTCTAAATACTTTTCCTGGGAATTTTGGCGAGGCGCATATTAGAACTTCAAAGGGAACGCAAACTTTATGTTCAGTCATTTCTGAATGTGCTTGGTTATTAATGCCAACTGAGAGAAAAGAAAAGATTGCAGAAGCTGTCAACTTTGATTTGTTGATGTGCATTGGTCATAGCCATATATCATCAGTGGTACTGACAGTCCTTACTGCAAAAAAACAAAGTGCACCACAATAAATGAAAGCAAGAAAAACAACACATTCTCAAATTAAAAAGTATTTTACCCATCGTTACGTATGCATTTAGAATTCTTGGCAGAAATTCGATAGCCGCTGAGAAAGCCCCGAGAGATCATCAGCACAAAATGTTTCTTTGCTATAAGAAATTAGCACTGACTTGCTCTCTTTTCATCGTTATCAAAGGGTGCAATTCCTTTACCGTCGCGTACAACTAAAAAATGAAAGCACTAACACGTCGGTGAGGAAGCCCTGCGGCGAATGGTATAGACGTATTTCCGTAATGTCGCGGTCATGCACTGCGCACCTCCATTCGCCGCATCGCACTTGGCTACCATGTCAAAACAATACGTCGACAGCATTGGTATCAGAGTCTATTCCCGGGGCAATGGCCGCTTCATTCTTGAGGTTTATCCGAGTACATTTCATTGAGGAAACTCATGAGCATTTCCCAAACTAAACCAAAGTAAATTCACAAAGGACCCGCCGAGTGCAAGATTTTAAATTTGCAGTCCGGTGTCTTTAGTTCAGGTGTTCGCCGATATTGAGTACCAGCAAGGAAGTGATCACGCTTGCAGTACCACCACTGCTATGTTCTGGCCAAACTATATCTGCCGAGCGCCGGAGCCCATTATCAGGCCCCCGTTCCCGTTCTGAATCGCTCCCTACAGCCATGTTCGTGCAGACACCGCCATGCCCCAGTAGTACTGATGGCTGAGAAAAGCATAACGGAGCCCCCCTCATGATAACGCTTTAGCGGTGAAGTGGGAAGGAAATAAAAATCTTGTGTAAAACTTAATAAGCATAGAATAAGACAAAAGCAAACAAAACTTCTCGTCGGCGGTCAGTAGCGCACGACTTAATTAGCCGTCTAAGTCATACATTAAACAATTGTGTTTGATAGGAAAGGGCATTTTTTTTTCTGTAAGCTTGTTCTGGACGACAAGATATTGTGTAAATTATTTATCATTATTTAAAAGAGTGGCAGCTAAAGCAATATAAGGCAATAGCTCTCTTGTCTATGGTTCCGCGATCCTTGTATTAAGTCGTAAAAGAAGACTACCGCGTTCAGATGCCGGCAATAAATATCTTAAAGGGACCTACTGATAATGTGTCCTGTGCAGTCTCTGTTAACTTGGAGGACTAAGCTGTACGTAAAGTATATATTCCCAGCCTTCTAAAAGAATGTAACAATAAAACGTAGGGGCTTACAAAACCTTTGCCCAGATGACCTATATTTAAGAACTCCATAGGTACAACGTTTCATTTTGAGCTGCCTATATTTTGGCCCTTCCTTCAAGGCCTGCGTTTATTCAAGCTATGCCTTGCACCCCATCTATATGCAACTTTAAGATGCTTTGTCTAGTACAGCAAATTAAAAGCTTGTGTTTACTGCTCTTATATAGGAGCCATACAGGTGGCAACTTTAAAATGCTTTGTCTAGTACAGCAAATTAAAAGCTTGTGTTTACTGCTCTTATACAGGAGCCATACAGGTGGCGTGGACTCTACAATGGAGGTTCGGCTTCAAGTTAAACGGCCCAGACACCAAAAAATCAATACTACTTCTGTTTCTGCGTTGGCAGTCCGGATTCTTCTGACAAAAACATTCTGTTGTTGATTTCTATCGACAACAGCTCTGGCCACAACGACGTGTCAGCTGCAGCTTCCTTTGTGTACAACGCCTCTAATTGGCTTTCTGTTAGTGTCAAAACACTATTTCACGCAGTTACAACAAAAATAATTGTGTGAAACCTCGGAGTAACTCGGATAAGCTAGGGTTAGTATGGAAGAGCATCGCGCCAGCCTTAGCGAATGGGAGGGTGACCTTGAGGTTGACCTTTAACAAACTAAAAAATGAAACAAATAATGCCGCGACTGGGTATCGAACGCGCGGCAGCGCGAACAGATCAGCATTGCGGTCCACTGTACGAGGACACTATGCTATAGCCGCAGCCGATCACGCCTTGTATTGAACTACAACAAACTCTCACGTTGTGCATTGCTTATCGTCGCCTTCATCTACTTCCATATGCGGCACGAACAGATCAGATCAGCTTAACCTCGATCAGAGTTTAACCTGATTCTAATATCAACGCCAGACTTTGCCGACGAGCCAGCAAAGCAAAACCAGCATCCAACCAAGCTAAACACATGCTTTGACACGTCTACTTGGTTTAACTACGTCTAAACTTTACCGAGTTTTTATGAAGAATTTTTAACGTCAACAAATTTCATTTCATTTACAGTCGAGGCATTACAGGGATTCATTTATTCAGCTCGGAGGCGTTGACGAACACAGCGGGGCCGCTGCAAAACTATTATAGCGACAATAAATAACCCGCGAGTCACCGACGACTCTGCCAAAGCGCTCGCATTCAAAGTCCATGCGGCCGACATAATGCGGCGTTCCAGGGATCGATGAGGCGCCACGTCTGGAAATTCCCTCGCAGGCAAAAAATTCCCCAACTCCAGCTATGTTGAAGGGCTTCTGGAATGCCTTCAGCCCCTGAGGGGTCATTCCTTACTTCTCTCTGAGCTGCCCTCTAACGAGCAGCCGCCGCATTCTTTCAGTCGGTCATTACCGTAATGATATCGGAAATGTCCGTTTCATTTCGGTATTTCGTCGCATACTTTTCGGAGCTATTGGATGGACGTTCAGGCTGAATTCGAGCATATCACAAGGCGTCAGCCACTGCGATATTCTATTTCAATTATGCAGTCCTAATACAGGTTCGTTATAATGTGCAATTTTAAAAACTGGCTCAGCGCTCACGACCGTAGCGATGTGATGCAGTGAAGGAAACCTCATTTGGTTATCATAGTCTACCTTTCTCTTGGAGGAACAAATTGGGGATATCATACACAACGCAAAAACTTTGAATGCACCTTATACACAAGACAGCCCCTTATTCCTAAACGCAGTCAGAATGAACGGACTGACATAAGATTGGCGTGCGACAAGGTTTCAAGCACAAACACATGGCTACAAACGCACTTATTTTAGTGCATGCTCAAGTATGCTTCATTTATTTTTCTCTTGAGGCGCAGCCTGCTTTCAGTCCATACAAATTATTCTCTAAATTGACACATTTTCATTCTTTACCTCTTTTTCTTACTCTCCTCTTGTCGAGATCCAAAGCTCGCCATAACAACATGACTCGCCACTTTTCATGGCTCACAAAAGACGACGGTGCATTTCCTTTCGACAGGACGAACGGAGCGACATGCTGCCTGCAAGGCGTATAGACGTTTTCGATATAGTTGCGAAGGGAGCCACTGAAAATGCATTTTTACAGACCACAGGCCTCCGGTTCGAGACTGCTTTTCTTTACCCTGAAACAAATTCCATTAAGAAATTTTAATAACATCGGCCAGGAAGCAGCATGACAATTTTTTTTTGCGATGTTTTGGCACCAGTGCATAAACCACAGCTGATGGCAGGAAAATACAGCAGCTGATTTTTAGGGAATTTGAATGTCAGGAGGCAGCGTGATTTTCCGGCACATTTCCTACCGTATACCGAGCTGCCACGACTTCCGATGTCATGGTCGCAAGTATGAAATCATTCCTAGGTACTATATAGTTATGTAGTCCGGTATCTGGTTTGGTTTAATATATGGTTTATGGTTTATGGGGGTTTTAACGTCCCAACACGACTTAGGTTATGTGGGTGTTCTTAAGATTTTAGCTCTAGGCGAACAGTGCGTAAGACAGTACAGTGCGCGGTTCATAAAGTACTATGTAGTAGGTATAAAACTGTTTAAGGCATGGTATGCGGGGTGCTTTTATGGTCTGGATTTCTTTATACACTGCTATGTGCTACATTGTGTACTGCATACTTGATTGTGTATTGTACATTCTACAGTATACTATAGAAAGAACTGTGTTACCAAATGCACAGTAATAGTGTACAGGTTAACTTGACTCATCGTACAGGGATCTGTCAGCAATTTGGCACTTTTTTTTGCAAAGGAAAAAAGTTCAGCAAGTTGTATTGCCTAAAGCGCTGACCTGACGTCGGAAGGTTGAATGTTTTGAATTAGGCCTCTTCTCAGCGCTAAGTTCTTTGCGAGGATTGGCACAATAGTTTATTTTATTATATCCCAACGCATGTTCCTGCGGAAAAGGAAACAACCATCAACTGTTTAGCTGTGAGGAATATAAGCAAGCTGCCTTACAAAAAAAAAAAGAGGCTCGAGCGCATGAGCAATTAAATGGCTGCTGACACCTGACGCGCATGTTAAACAACGAAGTAATTCGCTTGGTAAAACGAAAATGCGCACTACTCTTCCATTAGTCATTTGGAAGTGAAACGAGCAGCCGCTGCGTTTGAAAGAATCAGGTAAGCGTCTCACTCTTGCATTCTTACTGAAGTGAACAAATTCTCCTCCATTCAGAGATCAGTTCGCTATTCTATCTGAAATGCGCAGCTGTTGCACAGTAGGCCGTAAGTAATGCCTTGGATATTGCTTTAAAAGGACATGGGAAGATGAGCACGCCTCAGAGTTGTAAAGGCTCAATCCCGTTAAAACAAGACCAAACAAGCTCTCGCGGAGTTGTACGAAAGGATATCGGCTTAAGCCGCCTGCTGCTTGGTCTGAAGAGCTGCTTGTATAAGGAATGGCATCCAAAGACATAATATTTACCGATAAATTATAAAGAAAAAATGCTGTCGCGAGAAAATACACCATTTGAACATTACCGACCAGTGCTCAGAAAATACACGATCCTGGAAACCACACCCGACAGAAAATTTATAGCAAGTACCTTCGAGGCAGCCACAGGCTTTCTTGTTCTCCGAAAGCAACCAGCCAAACAATTTACCTGGGAAAAACGACTGCCAGTCGCCAAGTGTCTAGAAGGAATGGTCCTTCGGAATCTACGAGAGACCGCGAGGAGAGCAAACGCCGAGTGACAGCGCACATGCAGCAGGATTCCTTACCAATTAACGGTCGTTATTGATCAGAAAGCTGTGCCTGCTCTGCAGCATAAAACTTCCTTTTTGTTTATTTTCCCCGTTCTAACATCCCCTCTACAGCTCGCTGTCGTTGCATTTCTTCCTTCGCTGACTTCTTTTCGTCCAGACGACCTCCCGTGTTCGCTCGTGCCGCATTTCAGCTTTGTGTTCGATTTCGTACCTTTGCATTTGCTTCTGCCGACATCATTCTCACCGAGGTCGATGTTTTCTCTATTATACTTCGGGGGCAAGACGAAGGCGTGCTTACTTTTCCCTTTCCTCTTCTCCCGCTCCCCCTTGCCCCCCTCGCCCATCTCTGTACTGACCAGTACACTACGGCGCCGACTAAGAGTGAGCAGCAACCCGTAACCTCGGTGATTGATTCTTTTCGTCAGTTCGTTCAGCTCTTTTCTCTTACACTCACATTAGCCGCGCCTCTTCCCCATTGTTTCTACAGCTCTCTTCTTTGTGCCTGTCTTGTAGTAGGATTCGCGGGCACTACCAGTGGCGTGGAATGGGAACCGTCTCCCTCATCAAAGACAAGAAAATAAAAATACTGAAAGGACCAAAATTCTTGTCATCCCACAATCGCTCGCTAGGCACAAAAAGCACCAGCTGCAGATTCTGCTGAATGATCAAAGGTGCTGAGATTTAGTGTGATTACCTTAGCTTCCATTCCACCACTGCCATTCCCCCAAGTCCCTTTCGTTCCCATCTTCCGTGTCGCCCGCTGCATTTGGCTCTTCAGTGCCTTGCTTGATTTCCTGCTTGTTTTGAAGTGTTGTCCTTATTGACCTATGCATGCAGTTCTGAGAGCTTGCTTTTCGCTGCTAGTGATAGAGACCTTTCAGCGAAAGCCAGAACCGCGCATACCATGCGCTTGCACTGTTGCTAAGTTTGCGGAGTCGCGCTTGTATTTTCTTGTTTGATATTTTGTCCGTCTCAGGTCTTTATAGGCGGTGTTTTTTGATGAAAGTAGGTAGAGATTGAAGAAAGGTTTCTAATTTGTTCATAGAAAAAATAATTGTTTTCATATTGCTGTTGAATAAATTGTTTTAATTTTATCAGTTTCAACACCGCTACCATGCGTATGCTGTCCGCTCTACTACACACACGATATGGGCATGCTATTAATATAGCTCGTAATTTGACATCTTATCTCAGAAAAAAAAGAAAATGCATGATGGGTGTTTCTGGCTTCCAATATTCTCACGTTCTCTTTTCGTTCCACGCTGCAGAGTGAAGACAATCGTTCGAGAAGGTCGGTCACTGCACCCGTTTATCTTGCATACGGGTGTGGAAAACTACGCAACCAAGCTTTGCTTGTTGGGCGACCATTCTCAACGCAGAATTGCATATCGTAGGAGTCCTAACTCGAAGACAAAGTCTCTGACGAAAACGAGTTACTAGATAACCTTTTTTTTCTAAAGTGTTATTTTGAGCAAAGGTTGAGAACGCGATGTTTTCACACTATGCATGCTCATGGAACTCACTGTAAAGTTTTAATGGTGAAATTCTACCTATTTTAAAAGAAAGCACTGAAACCGTGCTAATTCTCAGCGCCATGTCGTTACATTTGTACTTTTATAGTTGTTCTGCCGTGATATCTGCCAAAGTGAGAATCTGCGCAAGTGATGGCGTAGTTTTCATTCTTTGTCGATGGGTTATATCACGACTGAAATCTTACTGACGTCACTGTGATCGTAACCAAACAGGCTGCGTCCACTACAAGACGGATCCTTCTCCCGCTTATCTTATCGTCCATGCCATCCTGCTCCACGAACGGTGACCTTGTCCCTGGAAGTCTCCTAATCGCGTCTCCCCTCTCGTCCTCAGCCGTCCCCAGCAACCTTCTTCTCGCCCTAGAATCTAGTACATGTTATCCAGACCTGCGGTTTCTCCAATAAGAATGCAAGGCCGTGAGAATGGAGCTCTCTATGGCAATACGAGTATGTATGATCCAGCTAGACCTCAGCCACGGAAACAGCGAAGAATGGACACTTGAAAGAGTGGCATGGTGGTAACCGCTGTAGCCACTTCGTAGCTTCTTGAAAGAGCTGAGAGTGTTGAAGTATTTTTTTTTCTATTTTTTTATTTTCTGTCAAAGATTAGCGGGACTTTGCGTGCCATGCCACAGATTCATAATAAGGAAACAACAGCGTGTAGACTTTTTTAAAACAGAACAGCGCGCACTTTGACAGGGACTATGAGGAAGACAGGACACAGACGAGCGCTGTCTTCCCAACTCGCCCAAGCATCCGTTTTAGCGTGTAGACATTGCCTGTTTAAACTGCCTCCCTTGTAAAACGTCTTTGTGAAGGAGGAAAGCACAGTTCATGATGGCATCATTTTGATTTTCTCTTTTTGCACGGCGGGAAAAGTAACTTGCATGTTTATTTTCGCGTTCTGCCACAGTCAATCCATTGCGTCAGAAACAGCGTAGCAGTTACCGGTTAGGCATCTCAGTGCTCCCCTATCTGAACACTGCACCCTTCTGATGAGCCTGGTGGTTAAGCTAAGCGAACTAAACTTCGTATTACAGAGCTGGAACCTTGATCAGCTCCCGAGGGAAACATTTTCGTCAGCGTTTTACTCCGCCCACTCGGAGTGTGCGCCAACGTCGACTGCTCACAAAATGACACACATCCACTCACACGGAGGCAACAGTGTTCATTACGAATTTAGGCCAGCACGAGTGCATTAATCATGCAAATGACCTTTCTTACAGGGACACAAAACTGAATGCATTTCCACTAATTCGCTTGCTTTTGCTTCCCTTATATCAGTGGCAGCAGTGGACAGATGGGTAAAGGCCAGAAATCTCCAGACAACAGAGCAGATGAGACGAGAAGAAAAAAAGAAAGTTTTCGCGTGCTCGGTCCCTAGGCATGTGCTTCTCCGGTGCACGCGTCTCTGGCATGTAGTTTCCTATTCAGCTGAATGCGATATCGAAAGGACGGGAGAGTGGGCCGGCAATGTAGCGAGCAATGCACGACGATAGTTAAAACCAGCCACTATTCGTCGCTGTTCCTAGGAACATTCATTCCCTTTTCTCCGCTTTTGTATCCCACAGAGCGGAAACAGGCTCCTGCTTCCTTTTTTCGCTCAGTTCTTCCTGTTGCAGCTCAAAGCGGAAGCTCGGTAAAGTCGCACAGTGCAGGCACGCACAGCTCAGGAAACACAACCGATTTTCGTCGACGGCCGCGCGCACAAAGATACTCCATTTTTTTTCCTTCTACCTTTTACGTTTTTTCCTCTTTTTTTCGGGCCACAATGTTCGGTTAGGAGCATCAGAGGAGAGTTGATGTGTGCGCGCAAGCTTGCAAGGCTTCCATTTTCTGGGGCCCAGCGACTCAAGCTCCACGATTGGTCACGGGGGACCCCTTTCCCGATATGTTCGGCTGTATTGATGTTCAACCTATTGTTGCCCGCCATATCATGATGCCTCTGCGAACCGGGCATTTTGAGTGACGTCCAAATGAATGACGTCGTCGCAGAGCGGCCATCGACACGTCTCTATAGGTCATTCAGTAGAAGCCACTGCTTGGTGCACTTAAATGTACACGTGTCAAAGCAAAACACTCAACTCAATCCGTTTCGTTCTCGCACATGGAAATAAGGAAACCCTCAACATTAGCTTCTGCGCGATGTTCAATATATATATATATATATATATATATATATATATATATATATATATATATATATATATATATATATATATATATATATATATATATATATATATATATATATATATATATATATATATATATATATATATATATATATATATATATATATATATATATCCGGGATTGTGGGCGCACTGAGCACGTCAGGGGTCTGGTCAGCTTCCCATGCAGGAAGCTTGCTTAAATGATCCCTTCACATTTGCGGACACAAATTTGCATCCGGGCTGCCGCGGTGGCTCAGTGGTTATGGCGCTCGGCTGCCGGCCCGAAAGATGCGGGTTCGATCCCGGCTGCGGAGGTCGAATTTTGATGGAGGCGAAATTCTAGAGGCCCGTGTACTGTGCGATGCCAGTGCATGTTAAAGAACCCCAGGTGGTCGAAATCTTCGGAGCCCTTAACTACGGCGTCTCTCATAGCCTGAGTTGCTTTGAGACGTTAAACCCCTATAAACCAAAACCAAACCAAACAAATTTGCATCCAAATACATAACTGCTTATGTGTTGTCAGTTCTTCGGAGCGGAATCGTATAAAACAAAATAATTCAATTAATCAAATTGAGCGCCGCACCAACGTGTAGGAAAGAGTGCCATACTATTTTCTCACATTTTGCTATTTCATCTTAGTGAGGTTACACATTCTCTTCTCTTCCAAGCCCTACGACTACCTAAGACACGTTTTAAAGACTACTCCCGAGCTGTCTGGCCAAAGTAAAGCGTACGAAGCTGTTTAACAAAACTCGATGGGCATAAGTCTCGTGTGCCTGCATCTACAGACCTTAATCGAAATATTGCATTGTGCCAATATCTAGTTGAAAATTTGACTTATAATGGCCTGAATTTTTAATGATTGCAATGCTTGCTGCTTCTCCTCTGCTTTGTTTCAAGGAATTGCTTCAGTTCCTTCTAAAGTAACCTCTGATCTTGTGATATCGTACAGCACACTGCGTAAACGTTTACGAAATATGACACTAAGAATAACGTTGAATTTTAGCCACGCACAAATAAATGTATTAGCTTGATTGCCGATGAGCGACGTCTCTGCTAGCGCAAATGTCATTCTTGCTTACTCAAAACCACTTATTCAAGTTGATTAAAAGACTTCATAATCTGCAATAACAGTTTTTATTGCCAGAAGTGTTTAAAAGCAAATAGACACAAAGATAAGGATCCTAACTATACCAAACACACAAGTGCTATGAACTGTTCCGATGACGAAACACTTGTTCATATATAGGGTGTAATCTTTTTAAGGCGTTTTTCTCCTTAGTTGGTCGAGAACGCATGTACTTTTATGAAATCGGGTGCTGGCCGGAACAGTCCATCAGCATTCGCACACGTCTTGAATGATGTTCACAATAGCTATCAGAGTCTGCCCTCTCTTTAGTTTATTTTCGGGAAAGTATTGCAATCAACTACAGCACTCTTCAGTTAGCTTTACTGTGGGTATTTTGTAGTTGCTAATCTAATTACTGTGTACTTCGAATGCAAAGAGATACGCGATTTACAACTTCACAAGTTAAGCAGCGCTAACTACAACCGCATTAGGAAAGGCTTTTTCCGGCTCATAGCGATGACCACTAGAGCTGAATACCACGCTTTACAAGTCTAGCAGCAATGCATGTATCCTTAGCTCTAAAAAGGAGGCCGAACTAATTAAAACTGCTATAAAAAGTGCCACTTATCGGTTTTTCAAGTTTTCTCATTTTTATCAGCAGCAGGAAAACCAAACGAGTTGAAAAACAATATATGCGATATTAGAATTTGCTTCATTAGTTGCAACAAGCAGCAGGCAAACATTTTATTGAATAACTTTATCCATGATGAGAGAGAGGCGTTGAAATTATCTCTCATGTGGACGATAGATAAAGGCTGCATTGGCCCCGGCGGAAGAACATGCCGCGCCTTTATAATCGATCACCCACTGTCAACAAACTCCATTTTCAGACTGCAGAAGTGCTATCCATCAAGGTACTGGACGCCTTTAATCCAAACGCACCTTCAGAACATCCGAGTAAGCGGCCTGTAAGGAAACTCCGCCGGACGCAAGAATGTTTTTTAAAGAAAAGTAAGCGCAGAAAAAGCGGGGCAAAGGAAACAGCCTACAAACACGGCTCGTTTTTTGCGCTGGCATTTCTTACGAAACTTGAATCTGTATTGAATTTAGTCCAACTAGCTGTCTTAATGAACGTAATGATACGTAGTTGAAGACGTGAAAATATATATGAGAAGCCAGAAAATTTACTAGACTTGAGCCGTACTTGTGAATTAGAAGATAAAAAAACTACTTTTTTTACTTCGCTTTAAGTATTCTTTTTACACTATCGCGCTCATAAAAATTGCTTGTACGTTCACAACAGTATAGTGAAGTGCTTGGAAAGAAGAGTAAGGCAACGCCTGCGGGTTACGGCCCAGATAATACCAAATAAACAGTTAACAGGGGCTTACTGCGCTCAAGCCTTTGATTGCTGCACAGAATTCTTCACAGCTCACTCATTCAAGCACTTTACATTGTACATCGCACCAACAGGCATTATCTCGTTTTGCATTCGTTTCAGATAACGCGGCCTGTTGATCGCACCGCAACGTTTTCAGGATGTTGTTTTCCCCGAGCAATTGTGGACTGGAATGCCCTCCTCCACAATGTCACCGCCATCGCATGCCAATTTTCATTTCTTGAAGCCGTGACAATTCTTTTTCAAAGCTAATGACCTGTGTTTTTTTTTTCAAATATCTGTAACTCCACCTGTTATGTAAGTCCTCCAGGAGGAGGTCTTTAAGAAAAATGAAGTGAAGTGAAGACTTTATTTTTCTGGTTTCCTTTGTTCTGCTGTGTCTTGATTCTTGGCAGCATATTCCGGTGTTTCTCGTGTTCCACATGATTACGTTCGAGAGATTTTAATGCACTCTCAAGAGCATTGCCTTGTCTGCCCGTATAAAAACAAGATATCATTGACAGCGCTGTAGGTACTAACGATAACTCTTGCTAAGAACTGTGTGAAATCGTGATGGTCTTAAGCACTAACAAAGTAGTGCTTGTTTATTTTATGAGACAAGAAAAAATACTTCATTCCTGCTTACGTTCTGGTCAGCTCCTGTGTCATCCCGCAACTGCAATAAGTATCGTGGTGTTTACATCTATCAGAAACTTAATCGGTCTACCCAGATAGTGCATATAGTTAACAACGCTAACGAACTTTTCGACTCCCTTCGTCATATTTTGTCTCTAGCTAAAGTGACGATTAAATGATTATCGTATAAAACGCTTATTCAACTCACATTACAGCACGGATCCTCCATCTGCGACCGCACCTAAGTTAACCTTACTAATTTTATAGCACCTGCTTAAAACCGCGCAGATCTTTTCATCCACAGACAAAAGTCACAGACAAAAACTAGCCATACTCCGCCAATGTTAATTGCCTTACATATAAAGCAGCCCTACCAAACCAACACCACGGCAGCAAAATACTGGGATATATTTGCGTTATAAAATATATTACGCTTTTCCTAATAACTCATCTCCTACACAACCTGCTCATCATTTTTCAGCCCGCGACAGTCAACGCAAGACTTTTTGCCCAGCTGCAGCTTGCACCACAGACAACCTTCACACCTTCTTTGTTCAAACATGCAGCTTATGACTGGAACAATCTTCCCTTCATACAAGCCCGGATCATTTTAATAAAGACATCTAATGATTGTTTTATTAAAGCCATGTTGTTTGTCTACCGCTCATGTAACGCTCTCTCTCGAGATCCTTTGAGGTACTTGAAATAAATAAGAAAGTCATCTCGCGAATGCTGTAGAGAGGGAGAGAGAGGAGGGGGGGGGGGTGAGAGACATGCGTTTATTTGAATAATGTGAAGTTAAAAACCTTCATTAAACGCAGACTGGTGTGAAGCTTGTAACGCCGTCGCTACGAAAACACGTGCTTTTAGCACACTTCCTAGGAAAAATAGAGAAATATTTAAAATGACATTTCGAATAAGTGCAAAAATTTCACAGTACATGCACATTATCCTCACAGCTGGAAGTAACACGCGATAACTGCAGGGCTATAATTAGGAATCAAGGCTTAGTACGACACATCAGTCGCTCCTATTCGCTAAAGGAAGCGCATGCCGAAAAAAGCATGAAGGGGTTGGGTTCCATGCGATTCGTATAGTGTTTGCTGCACTGGGTTGGAATTAATTGCGTACAGAAATAAAACGCATAACAGACCTTTTCTGTTTAGCAGTTTGTTGGTATACAATCTAAAAACTTTATTCCTTGTTTTGCTCACGCCAAAAGAAAAAAAAATGGGGCAAGAAATTCCGGCAAGATATTTGAAAGCGCAGAGCTCGAGTTTCTATTAGTCGCTAGGTATTTCGAATTTTTTTCTTTCATGGCAGCTAACCATCACTGGGGACTTTAGCACCATGAAAACATTGTAATTCTGCCGAATAGTATCTCCACTGCATGTAAAAAACGACAGCGCCAATAAAACGTCTCTCAATAAATGAGGATAGATGTTCGCAGTCGGCTACAGTTTGAAACTTCGCTCTTGACTTTCGGGAAGACAAGGACAACTTCAAGTGGAAACGCGTTTAGGCTTTACATTTGACAGCTCAGAGAAGAGAGATGACAGCGCTTTTTCTTAATTTCGAACTCACTTTTTCATATATATGCGTTTTTTTCTAACTCACTGATCTATTTCTTATAGATGCGAAAGACACAAGAGAGGGGCCACTTTTCACAAGAATTCCTAACGCAGCCACTGAGGCGCGCTTGAAAGTGCGAAAACGCTTAGAGCAAAAACGTTCGCTGGTCAGGATTCTCTGACACATTACAAAACCCGAGTTTAAACTTTCTAAAGCACGGTACAGACGACGCATGCCACATATGACGAATCCGCCATATTGCAACTGCGTTGTGTGGCGTCAACAACGTGAACTCGATTCTCAGACGAAGTTTTGCTGTTTCGCTACTCAGCCATGGTCATTACATGGAACGAGGGCGTCACTTCTGAGTCTTTGAAGCAGAACCTCAAACTTCTGTGTAAGAGTGCTCGGAGAGAAAGGCAAAACGCCAGGAGGTGAATCTTCTTCCGAGAGCTAGAACATGGATTCCCCTAAACATATCACCGTCGACTTTTGCACGTGGGCACTGCAGAGGCGGCAGCATTAGCAAGAGCCGGTTTGGACGTCTCTCCGAGCTTCTCGCTCCATGGCATCAGCAGACTGGTTAGAAGAACAGCGCCACAGAGGCGCCGATGCCTGTAACGAAGGTAGCAAGAGACGGACGGTTGATGAAGTCGGGGTCATATTTACTGAGGTGAAGAAGAAAAAGAAGAGTACCGCCGGAGTCTACGGTTCGTTATCATGCTACCGAAAAATAGAGGACCTGCGGTGTTGTAATGATACCCCTGAGCATAATCCCTTGGTCAATCTGCGCCATCTAGACGCGCCTTTATAACGCTGCTTGAGCCTCCGTTCTATTTCTCTCGTCGAGTTGCCTCCTCTGCGCATCTCTCTAGCTTTTCAGCCACGGCAGGCTCTGGAACAGCCTTTCCGTCCTTGCAGACGCACCTATGTGTTGCTGTTGGTACTGCTGCTGCAACTGGTGCCTTAGACCTTAATATCGTGCACTCGCTGATGAGGACGGCTTTAGGCGGAGGAGACAGGGTACTCTGTTGAGCATGCTCAGCAGTTTGAGCCGCGCCAACACAGCGGACCGGGGCAGCTTTCGTTCCTACTTACAGTTTTATCTGTTATTCTGCTCATACTGTTCATGCACGTCGGTTCTATTTCCTTTCCTTTTTTGTTCGATCACGATCGACGGTTTGCTGACTGTTCGCAACCGCCCCGGGCGCTTACAGAAACTTTCTGCGCTTACATAAGCGCAGGCGATGAGAAGAAAGGAAAGAATAATGTGCGAAAGAGGCGAGAAAGGATGGTTGTTGCGACGTGCACCAGGAGGGCTCGCGCTCGCGAAGAGAGCGAAACAGCCACTGGCTTGCATGACGCAGCGCGTCTTGGGTCAAGACAAACGGCCACAGCAGCGCCGCCCGAGCGGACCAATGGCCCCGGCTCCGCCAGTACTTTGTTCGGAACTAGGACGTCTCCGCACTTCTTTCGTTCGTTTTGGCCTGAGAGAGCCATTGGCTGTCAGAATTGAGCCGGCGAGAGCTTCCAATGCCGGCAGCATGCAACCAAGGATGACTAATAATTGGAGAGATGCTCGCGGGTGCAGAATATTTCTGTTGATGCACGACTCGGAATGCCTTTCAACATACCTTATTGGTCACGGATAGGTCGGGATAAGTTAAGAAGCGAAAAATCAGACAAGAGACGACTTGTGTGCAGAAAACTATGGGAGGCTATTATGTTTGTTGTGAGTTGCTGCCGCGGCAATTTTTCTTCTTTTAATCATGATGTACATACATGCGCTTGTATGTCACTTTCCGCGAACCCAAATTTGCGCCATGCGGCCCTGTTTTGTGCGCCGCTTCGCGGACAGACTTTTTCAACATGACAGCGTTAGAACCGACGTTCGGATGAAAATCCCTGCGTGTTATCGCACTTATTCAGGGTTCATCGAGAGGGTTGTGACGTCACACTTTGAGGTAGTGAATGAAAATGAATATCACGAAAAAAAAATTGTTACCAACAGATCACAGCATGACTGAAAAGTCATTATGGCATATAAGTATGGACAGTAAATTAATTACTCTGGAATGAAAGTTCAGATAATTATTTGGGAATCGAAGCCATGAGCTTTAGGTTGCGAGTCAGACACGCTACACTTAGTCCACTGAGGCACGTTCATTCAACATGATTGAAAGGAGATCTTGTGTCTGTCCTGTGGTTAAGCACCTGGTATATAGCCGCCGCGGTGGCTGAGTGGTTATGGCGCTCGGCTGCTGGCCCGAAAGACGCGGGTTCAATCCCGACCGCGGCGGTCGAGTTTCGATGGAGGCGAAATTCTAGAGGCCCGTGTACTGTGCGATGTCAGTGCACGTTGAAGAAACCCAAGTGGTCGAAATTCTTGGAGCCCTTCACTACAGCGTCTCTCATAGCCTGAGTCGCTTTGGGACGTTAAACCCGCATAAACCAAACCAAACTAAGCACCTGGTATAGCATGACAACTGATATGCGCAGAGGAGTGTATATAATTAAAAGAGGCACTAATTAAGAAATAACGAGTAAATAACCAAACTTTTTCGCGTCATACCCTTAAGGCGGAGCTTTAGTGTCCCTCTAACTTCTGCTTCTGTATTTTGTGATAATGATAATGAGTGTATGTAATCAGAAAATGTCACTTATTTCGAAAGAGCGTACTAAATAACCATTAAGTACTTCGCGTCATGCCCTTAAGGCGGAGCTTGAGTGTCCCACTAATTTTTATTGCATCCGTATTTTGTGGCAACAGTTTTCGGGTTCTCACCACAGACTTCACATGAATAAAGTTTTCCGGGATGGCAATAAAGAAGAGCAGCCTCTACACAGGTATACACTGTGTAGATTGTCGCCATTGTTGGAGCTTAAGTTATCAACTGTAGCTACCTCACTCAATTCGGGGAACCAATCAACAAGTCTGCATGGCGTAGTTATACATGCGGCTTGGATGAATAGATGAGTGTAAAATTCTTGATTACCGCGATTTCCTTTTTATATGCTTCGCTTACACTAAAGCTCGTTTCACATGAATGCGATTTTCGCCTGCGACGCTGCGAGTTCGGTCAGTCTGCGACTAGGGAGGACCGTCGGTCTAGCCGCAGACGGCATCCAATCGGGTGCCGTCCGGTTGGTATTCAGTCGCAGCGTCGGTATGTTCGCTCTGCGACTGACCAATGGGGAGCGCCGAGATGGCGTGCGACGTGGGGCGACGTGGAACTTGTTGCCGCGGTGGAAGCAATGCTGTTTATTCTAATCAGAACATAGGAAATATTGCCTTGCATCTAAAAATACGCTGGTCATAACATAATCAGCACATTCCGTGTAACGTTTCTGTCGCGTTTAAGACTGTGTTGCCTATGCAAACCTCAAGCAACCCTGCCTGTCTCTCCGACCGAACTCGCTCGGTACGCGTTGCATGTGAAAGCACTGGCCGAAAAACGCACTGTGACGTCACCGGCTAGGCCGAATATTTTTGTTCTTGTCGCAGCATGTGAAAGGGGCCTAAGAGATAGCAACAATACGCGTAGGCCTGCTGATTTTTTTCATATTGTGCCTACGCTTTGGAACGTTAAACCACTGAAAAAGAAAATAATCCTGATATGCCTAATGAGCAAATGCAAGTAAACACATGAATTCATTCCCGTTAAGGCTACAGAGTGTTAGAAACACAAAACATTTTAAAAGGCTTGAGTATCGGTACGCTGCCTTTTTGTGGTCTTGCTTGAAACGTCTCTTGTGCAGGCTTCTCAAGCCAAACTAAAATACAGAAACTGAATCCATATAGAGAGAAGCCCTTAGAAAAAGAGTATAACAACAGGCTTCTTCCTTTGATTAGCGTGTACTAGAAGAACTAGACCGTGCAATTTACTCTAATAATATTATTAATTTTTTTTTCTCCAAAGCAACGTTGTTTTATGACTGGGGTTTCTTGTGATACACAGCAGATAGAGTTTGCTCACAAACCATAAGCCTCGGCTGACGCAATTACTGAGGTCGGCTGTATATTTTTAGACTCCTGGAAGGCGCTTATTTATGACAAGGTAAGTTGTTGGGCGAGTTGGTTTCGATATTCCATGACTACAGCGCAACGAACGGGACGTAGAAGAAGGTGTCTCTGCCTGTATCCTTCGTCTACATCCCGTTCGTTGCTCTGTAGTCGTGGGAAGCTCAATTATGTCCTTCATGCGCTACTGTTACGACAGGAAACGTCCGGAGCTGAGCTTACTGAAAAATCACAACGCTTGCCTCGATGATGAGATGTAAAACGAGGACGTCGCTGAGACTCCGTGATATCGGGAGGACTGAAGCCCAGGTTGGCCCAGTTGAAGGGTCAGTATGTATATCTGAGCTTTCTCTACACAGAAAAGGCACATCTTGTTGCGAATGAGAAATGACACAACTGTTTTTTTTAAATCACTCTGTACAGTTATAAGCGGCTAGCGTTGATGAATTTATCCGCGCTGTCAGGCGTTTTGAACTTAATTTTTGTGGCTTCTGATTTTCCTCGTTTATTTAAATGACCTTGCTAACCACACCACCACTCGAGTTTCAATGTACGATGATGACTGTTCCATTTACTGCAGGACGATTTATGCAGCGAACTGTCAACTGTTAAAGAGTGACGTGAACTTGAACACTATTTTGTTGTGGCATCACTTGTCGATGATGGCTCTAAACCTGTCCAACTGTGCTAGCATAAAATTTAGCACCAAACAACAGCCTACGCTAACAGACAACGGCTGGGATGGAACTTGCTTATCAGCTGCAGAGGAGTGCAAATGATTATGACTTGCTCTCTTTGGCAACTTGTCCTAGAATAGTGATGTTCCTTACTTGATGCTGAAGTCGAGTCGGGTGTTATATTATCTGATAAGCAAACGATTAAACCAAGGGAAACATTACATTTATCATTTGTGCTTCCCATCCTTGAGTACTTGTCCATCTAGGGGAACATTACACTAAGTTAAACATATAAGAACTTGGAAGCAATCAGGAATGTGCTGCCGGTTTCTTAACAGTTGATCATGACTGCTCGAACATTTCCTCTCATATTTCTAGAAATATTGGGCATCTTCCTCCGAGAAAGTGGGAAATATCTGTGTTTATTGAAATTTTATAATATCCCCAGTTCTAGAAGAAGAATTGGCAAAGAAACATGTCTAGAAAATTTAACGGTTTTATCCAAAACACAATCATACACAAAACAGAAGCATTCAAGCACAGTTCTTTTGAAACAGACAATCGACAAGAGGAACAGGATGCTAGAACAAACTGCCTGAAAGCCTCCTTGATGTTTCAGCTCATATTTCGTAAAATCTTGTTGTAAGTTTTTCACCTTGTTCAATTTAGGTTTTGTTACTTAAAGTTCGAGCTGCTGTGATATTGTGTGATTGAAGGCTGCAAATCTCTTGCGTAAGCAAGAGCATTTGTTTTATCTCGTTGTCGTCGATGAAAAACTGTCTCTGAAGTTCTCAGTGCTTTTATGTTGCTGATTTTCTTTCGTCGTTACAAACGGAGTCGTAGAACCGTTGGAGGTATTAGAACATATAAATAAATAATTTAAAGGCAATTTCAGGCGGAATATGTATTCACGAAGAAACCCAGGCGGACTTTACGTCGTAAGCATGAGAGCTGGAACGTGCCCCTTTGAGCACGTGCTTATCTAAGTAACATAAGGCCGGGCAGCCGGTAACTTTCTTGTGCTGCTGGAATCGGGATCTCGCTTAAGGGGAACTCACTCTACACTATGTGTTGTAAAAAAAAAATAACGCATTGCTTCGTGGGGTCCCACTTACAAGCATGTTTACAAGACGAAGCCGAACAGGCGACGAAATGATCGAATATAAGCAGAGTGGAGGAATTTTTCTTCTTTTTTTTTATCAAGTGCCTTTCGTTCCCGGTTACAGCAACAACAGCAATAAAAGAGAAAGTTCTTACATGAATCTGAACAATTTGATGAAAAAATTCTGCTCTATGTACCTAGTTTATTCTCCTGTGGAGACATACTAGCTGTTTCTTGTTTCATTTTATTTTATGGCGGCATAAACGACAATGTCACGCGCTCTAAAACGATGGCATCATCCTATCTCGACCACACTTAAGCCATAATAGCTGCCATTAAGATAACCACTCGAACCATTTAATGTTCAACGAGCACAACCAGTTTCTTTCTAGTTCACAAAAAGGAGAAAAATCTTCACCACCATCAATCAAAAAGGGTGCCCAAGGGGAAAGGGGGGACAATGAGGTCGCCGAAGGCGCAGCGATGCTATCTCTCCAACGAGCACTTCGTGCCTGAGCTTATTACGTGCATCAATAATGTCGCAACTATCACCTCTGCGCTTGCGAGTGTTATCGACGAGGCGGTCATGCGTCACATCGAACGGCAAGTTTTCGAGCGTGTTTCCTACGAGGGTGGAAACCCGCCCTCTTCGAAAATTAATGAAAAAGGAGAAGTGCCTACGTGTGGGGTGACAGCGGTCGGGGGGGTTCAATCGTCAGGCGAGGCTCAGCCAAAAACTTATAGTTTTTCAGTTATTATCATGATGAGACAGGAGCCAACACACAATCTTGAGCTGTTTCACAGCCTTGTGATTTTATGACCGAAAATTTGGAGGTTTTCACTGGCAATGTCTGTTTGTCTCGTTAAGCAGTGTTATTGCCGCAGTGACACTAGTCATCTCCGGCTTTGAGGGCTTTTATGGCGCCTCTAACTGTGAAGTGAATTTAATGGCAATCGTTAATATCGCGCTCCGCAGGAAATACGCATAATTTAAACATTCACTGAGGCGGGATGCGTTAAGCCACATCTCGTGCCGACAGAGCTTCGAGCACATGCACATTCACAAGCAGGGTTTTCAGCCTTTCACGCATGTTCCCATGAAGTGGTGCGTAAGCACCCGACCTCAATGCGCAAAAAAAAGGTATGCTATAAAAGGAAAATCACTAAATCAGTTAAAACTATAACCACAGCTTACACCGCCAGAAGCATTTTCATTTATCACCGCTAAAAACTATCTCGTCGTAAACTTGCGCCGCGAATGTTAAGTCTTGAACGACGGAACCTATACACGTTGTCGATTGTTTGACATTGTAATGTCTGGTGAGGAAGCACAGCTAAAGACAATCACTGATGAGTGAACAGCGTACAAAAACAAACATTACGTGTCTCGCGAGAGTTACGGCCCATTTGTACCCAATGCAGCAACCAGCTGGAAGTATGAGGCTTTTGTAACAGTTAATAATGTACAGTTCAGGACAGCAAGCTGCCGGGCTAGTTGCTGATGCATTTTGTACAGAAGGAAGCACAAAAAAAAAACATGGACGAGGGACGGAGTAGGGGACACAAAAACACATTCACGAGTGCTAACTACCAACTGTTTATTCATGCTGTAGTAAAGGGATATATAGGAGCAGAATATCTATCACGCGCATAGAGAAGGCACCAAGGCCACACATCAGTCAAGCGCACAAGTTAATCAAAAAAACGAATCCAAGAAAAAGCCACCGTGGTGACTGAGTGGTTATGGCGCTCGGCTGCTGGCCCGAAAGACGCGTGTTCGATCCCGGCCGAGGCGGTCGAATTTCAATGGAGGTGAATTCTTACAGGCCCGTGTACAGTGCGATGTCCGTGCACTTTAAGGAACCCCAGGTGGTCGAAATTTCCGGAGCCCTTCACTACGGCGTCTCTCATAGCCTGAGTCGCTTTGGGACGTTGAAACCCCATAAAACAAACTAAACCAAACCAATCCGAAAAAACACATTCAACTGAATATACGTGCACAGACGTGTCACTGACACAACGATTGGACAGCTTTCTGATATAACAAGACTCTAGAACGAGCCTAGCTTTATCATTACCTCTCTTCCCAAGAGCCGTGCTCTTCTCCAATCTTGCCCTACACTTACACGAGGCAAGATACCACACGAGATTCGCACTAGAGTCATTATTTTCTGTTTCTGGCATGCTCCCGTAGCCGGTCATTATTACAGCGGGCAGTCTGGCTAACGTATGAAGCCCCACATGAGAAGGGAATGCAATACGCCACCCGTATTGCAGATTTAGCTTAGGCGATCCCATGTTTTTTGTTGCAGCCCCTGCCGGCACAACCAGTGATGCGAGGGCATAGCTTAGACAGCTTATTGGGTGCTGAGAACACCAAGGGCACATGGTGCCAGCCGGCCACTTTTTTCAGGTTGTGGGAGAGTTGGTGTACATAAGGGACCACCACCGGCTTTGAAGTAGGGGGTTCAGATCTTTTGTGGGCGCCTTTATGCTTCTGCAGGATGGTTTAAGCGACAGCTGAAATAACCGGGCCAGGGAAGCCTGCTGATTAAAGTCGCGAAACCTGGTCATTTAAACTCTGTTGCATTTTATGTGGGCAAGATTTTTTATGCGCACATTCCAGGCAAAGCGACGCAATAGCTTCTTTTACCCCCTTGGAATGAGCCGAATGATAGCTGAGCAGCTCTTTGTTGGCTCGGGGGGACAACATCCAAAAGTATGGTCTCCGGCGAACATAAGCTTGAGGTCTAAAAAACGCAACGCCTGACTTTCAGGTAGTTCATGGGTAAAAACTAAACCTTTCCCGAGTTGATTTAAAGCAGTTAAAACAAGTGAAACAATGTGGTCAAGGTATGTAATGTTCCCTGACCGAAAAATAATTAAAAATCATCAACATATCTAAAAACTTCAAGAACTGGCCCTCCTTGAAAAGTCTGTGCAAGAAGGCTGTCAATTGAAGGTAAAAATATGTCCCATAAAATGGGAGCTACACATGAGCCAATACATATGCCTTTACGCTGCCCTTACACCAGTTTTTTTTGCCTTTACACCAGTTTTTTTCTGCTGCGTGATTCTGGTTCTTCATAATCGCTTGCCACTACCTCACTAACCTTCGTACGTGCAGGTTTTCACCTCTAGTCATCACTCGTGAGTAGCCATCAAGGAATCGTATTCGGTTCGTTGGATATCAGGCTTTCAGGCTTTTTCTTTACGACGATCGGATTTACAGGAAATATGAACCACGCGCCAAAAGCATCTGTCTCATATGATTCTGCACACCCGAACGCGTCTGGAGAAAAATTGCAAAATTATGCCTCTCAAATGCCATTAAAAAATCCTGTTCCCTGTTAATGGCTCCAAGCTTTGCTCAACATGTACAAATGCTAACTGAAGCCGGGTTTCCTACGCATGTCCTTGCAAGTGTTGCCAAAATGCTTCTAAATCACTTATGTTCTCCTCAACTTTGTTTCACGTCCACTTTTTGGAAAAAAGCTATGTCATTCAGTACACTCACTGCTTGTCCCATTGCTTGAAGGGGATTCGTCAATAGGTGAACTTCAAAGTAGTTTTTTCAGTCCCAGAAAAACTGCAAACACTTTGCAAATTGACAAGACCAGGCACAGCAAAATATTGTGGGTGTACGATGAAATATGTAACGAAGTCTGTTGATTGTACAGAATTTATTGTGTATAGCATGCCACTGGCTTACGGAAAGAAATGTAAAGGTCAAGGTGCAGGATGGCTTAACGACCGCGTTGGTGAACGTCATTACAATACCAAACAAAATAAAAGTGGTTTCCTTGATGTGCATCGCAGGAAATGCAAATCTAAAAGCAAGGCTAACCATGAAGCATGCAGTGTCATCACTAGGAATGCTTGGAGACTTACTCGCGAAATCATTGAGGCAGAAGTCACAGAAAGCTTCACTGATACGTGCGTCGCTAAACATCTGTCGAGCTATCTCGCGAAGGTTTAGAATAACATGCCATAAAATATGCCACTCCTGCGCCTGTGCAATGTATGGCCACTTGGTGTATATTTACCGCTAGGCGGTTTTCAAAAAAACTGTTGTGAAGTCCGCGCTCGTGTGTGTTATTTTTAGTACCTGTGTGCGGTTGCCCTATTTTGTATGTCATTTTTTTTCGTCTGTGTACTAGGATTCCCTCCTTTACTTACTTATGGAAGCCGCCGCAGTGGTTCAGTGGTTATGGCGTTCGGCTGCTAACCCAAAAGACACGTGTTCAATCCCGGCCGCGGTGGTAGAATTTCAAGGGAGGCAAAAACTCTAGATGCCTGTTTGCATTGTGCGATGTCAGTGTACGTTAAAGAACCCTAGGTGGTCGAAATTTCTGGAGGCCTTCACTAAGGCGTCCCTAATAGCCGCAGTCGCTTTGGGACGTTAAACCCCCATAAACCAAATCATAAACCAAATTTTGTCATGGAGCCCCACTATTAGGCTGCTTGGTTTATGCAATGTGGTAGCAAAGTGTAACTTAGAGTAACGGTGTAGCATACGTGAGTTCCAGATCGCCACGCGAGCAGGTCAATATGCGCACGGGGGTCCGCCAGTATGGGGAGCATACTACGCATGTCCTAGCGAGCAAGCGACGGACTGAGCTCCCAAATGTAAAAGACCGGCTCCCTCGAAGCAAGTTTCCTGGGGTCGTTTGCGAGATTCCTCGCACTTGTATTTGCACACCAGTGTACAGTTCCCGCCAAAAGTCTACAGGCCAAGAAGGTTGTTTTAGGCTGTTTAACGGGGCTGCCTAGCACATATAGTAGTCCAAAGCTTGGGATGATTGAAGACGCGAAGCCATTCCTTTTTCGAGAGATAACAATTGGGGAGAATGCATAAGTTTGCACGCCGTAGGCCTCACAAGAAAACCCCTTCCGCTCTATATTTGCGAAGAAGGTGTTCTTAAGTGCAAGGAATAAATCTCTTTGTCGAAAGGCCTTAATTTAAACCAGGGAGACCAGCGAAAGAAGAACGCAAACCCTAACACAATCGCCTCCAGATAAACAGGGATAATGAGAAGACATTTGAAACGGGGCAGATCTTTAATCTCTTTTAAACCTGGGTTCACTAATTATCCCGTCAGCGTCTAATACACTAAATGGAGCCTATGACGGCTTGTATTCTATTTCTACTAAATTACTAAAAACATTCCAAAGTGCTGCAAATCTCGGATGCAGCTGCTTCATTCCAGAAGAGGAAGCCGTGATGCTCTGGAAGCGTAATTTATTTTCATTCGACACATGCCAGTCACCTATAAACGCCATCATTGCAGGCACGTGTGCAGTTCTAGATAGAGAGGGGTGCGAAAGGGCTTTCATTTTCTGCAACTATGATCAGATGATTTATTTTGATATGTTACGATAAAGACTTAGGCAGGAGCAGATATCTATTCATTTAGCCGACTGAATCGGCAGTCCGAACTCTGCCCTGCATTAGAGCCAACGAAGCACTTCGTTCCGGCTAGCGTGCGATATTATGCATTATGAGCCGCTCTTTTCATCCAGGAAGCGCTAGTTTTGGACGCAAAAAAACCGTTTTTTTCAAGCCCAAGGGCCGCCTTATCGACTCGCACTGCTTCCTAGGGCTGCTATTTGAAATAGTCTGACATTGCTTTCCTAATATATTTAAATGAACCTCTCTCGCCTCTTCGGCTCCCTCCTTTCTGAAATCCCTCCACCATATATGTGCAAGTCTGAGTTTATGTTGCTCCTCTTACATTCATTAGCACCTCCTCTTTCCACCCAGGTTCTTAATTATGATTCTCTCTTCTGGTCTCGAAGTAATTTTAATATGAGCGGAAAAACGCTTACTCTTCGCAAAATTAGATCCCCGCATAGCGACTTTTGCCCCTGCTCTATTACAAGTTAAGGCCGTTTAATAATAATTATGATTAAAAGTATGCAAATGTTTGCTCTGTCCTTTCTTCCTGAAGAAGCTTTTTGTTCCACTCTCTCATTGACCTCATCTGTTTCTTTTAACGTTCAGGCTAAAGGACCCCTAAATTTTAGTACGTAGAAAACAGGCCTTACTAAACGTTTCCATACGCTCTACATCCTCCTTTAATATTTTAATTTTGAAGAACAGGTGGTGCTGAAGCGGCAAAACTTGGGGAAGCGATGATTTTCTGTGTCTGGGCTCTTCGCTGCCTTCATAATAAGAATGAAAGCTGGCAGGAGTGTTTGTTCCACAAGCATTAGAAATTGAATGGCCGTTTTTATAAAACACTCCTAACTTAAAAATCAGTTGTGTTAGCACACGAATGCCAAGCCGAGAAGCAGAAAGAAGCGGTCGTTTTGGAAGCAATGAACGACTGCGTTCGACTAATGCGAAGGTGTGCACAGAGTGGAGAACCTAGTTACATCAGCATATTTATTTATTTATTTATTTGATAGTGTCAATCCTGTCAGGGATCGTAAGAGGGAGTGCATTAAGAAGTACATTGAAATAAATATACAGCAATGATGGTTAATCAAAGTACATATGGAAGCATTACACAAAATTATACATGAGCAAATACGTGTAGGAGTTAAAACATGTAATGAGGAGCATGTGATAATAAATTAGGCGGAAAAATAGTTATACCACAAGAGAAAAACAAGAGACAGAGGTCAAATTTACAGTGACAAAAAGCACAATAATTACTGAGATGTAAGTAGTTCGTTTTCAACAAGCGTGATGAAAGCATTTAATGTTGGACTACTAACAATGGACATTATTAAGGTGTTCGAATCGCGTATATCACGAAGAAAGTACTAATATTTGTAAGCAGTCAGTACGGAATGAAAACTCGTGTGTCTATGTGGTTATTACGTGTTTGCCGCGTTTCTGATTTTGTCAGAGGAGTCAGCAGTCAGAACTTTTTAATGACATGTGGTACTGGCACCTTTTACTTATATTTATTTGCATGGTCTCTTCTCTTTATAACTGGAATTTTTAACTCGATTTTTTTCGTTATTTAGTCTAACTATCTCCTTTCTGTACTCTTTTTTTCCATCTGATCTGTGCAATGGCTGGCGCAAAATTGTTAAGCTGGGAACAATACAAAACGGGCTATATCTGCAAGCACGCAATATGCAGCGCTCTAAATAATCTAGGAGCCGCAGGTTTATTTCCCAAGATCACCGCCATGCTGCGTAACAGAGGCGCAAGCCACGTGTTGAGCGGACTTGCACTGACGATGAACTGAATGCAGAAGAGAAAGATTGGAGATGCGAAAAGCAATGTGAAAAAAAAAATGCAGGGAAAATGTTTCCCGCAGATATTCATAAGAAAAAGTCGAGAAGAATCGCAACCAAGGATGCGCAGCCAGCCGTCTCAGTGACAAACTGTGTTGCTCCACTATGCGGCATGCAGCGTTTCCACGAGACACACGGCAGCAGCCAGCCACCGCTTGAGCGGTCGGAATGAACAGGTGGGCGCAAGCAACAAATAAGTTGTTTTAGTTGCCTCTAGTGCGACGGCACATACCCAGGGTGGGAGATTGGCCAGCGTTTGGTGCAGATCCAAATGGCAAGCAAGTGCCGAGCAATTTCCTCATTTTTCCCCCTTTCGCGCCCTACTCCATGGCTCATGCACTAACTGCGAAACAAAAGAGAGAGGAACAAACAAAACAATGAAAAAGTAGTGCATTACTGCGTCTCCACGGTTGCTCACCCCTGCAATTTCAATCGCAGCAGTCCCCTCTCCAACCTCACCACCCTCCCCGCAAAACTGGGGCAACGCACAGTCTGCCGCTGACAAGCCTAAACATTTATCAGCCGCCTGCAAGCCGCGTTCTTTATCTAATCTGAACATCTCCTCAGCTAGACTGGAAACGAAAGGCGCTACTAGGGTGGCTGGCTGCGGCGGCGGCCACTCCGTTGCGCCTGCGAGAGTGTTTCATGCTCCCTTCATCTTCGCACTTTTTGTTCAGCCCCCGCCACGCTTATACGCGCTTTTTTGAGCTTTTTTTGCACCACCTCAAGCCTGATGCTTTTCGGGTACTGGAGCAGTGGAGTTCAACGCTATGCCGCCGCCCGGATACTTTGCAATTCCTTTTTTCTTCCCTGTTCCTGCTCTTCCTCTTTGTTCTCCTTTGCATTCCCTCCTCGGCGGTTCTATTAGCAAAGACCAGGAACCAAACCACAGCAGTTGTGATCACCTCAGGGAGTGTGTGCACGCGACTAGAGAGAGTTTTCTTAGTGCACTGCTATTCATCAGAACGCTATCGCCAAGGAGTCGTCGGATGTGTTTCTGAAACAAGAAGCGGCAAAACGCAAACTTGCGTGCCAAAGCAACAATACGGAGGCGAGACAGGTGGGGACAGCAGAACCGCTGGTATGCACCGAGTTTCTTTTTGTGGTGTTTTTTTTTCGCCCTGAACTCCGAATAACGTTAAACGATCGGGCTGCTTTCCATCCCGAACCAGTCGCTAATTTCATGCCGGCCAGCGTATTTATTATCCCTTCCATCTGTAACCTCGTGAGGAAGCGGGTTGTTTTCCAGCTGGCAATTATCAAATTAATTAAGCGTCTGTCTGACCTTCAGTATCTTTTGCATTTTCTCAAGTATATACCATGATGGCTTTCAGCCCTCGTTATATTTAGCATTTTCTCAAGTATAGATCATGAAGGCTTTCTTATAATTAATGAAACACTGCTGAAATATAAAGAAGACGAAGAGCTTTGATTAGGAGCCTAGATGGTGAACCCTTTTATGACACGTTTTTTAATTCGCTTAGAACATCACAGCCCATCGTAGCACGACATTTAATTTGATGAGTAATGCACTCTAAAGCCCTCCTCAATGTGATCCAATTTACAGCGAATTTGATTATCATTATGTATTTTTATGGCGCAAGGGCATCTAAGGCCAAAGATCGCCGTGGCACAAGTTATTTTCGACTACTCAAGGTGCGGTGAAAGACCCATTTTCCAAGCATTTCAGCCTAGATTAACCGAGCACCAGGTCAGGGGAAAGCTTGTGCCTATTGTGTCACCGGTCGGTACCCGGCAAAACTGGAGATCGAACCACGCATTTCCCGCATGCAAGACGGATGCTCAACCACTAGGCCACCGCTGCTGTTTAAAGAGACTTAATATAGTATAGCGTTTGTATTGAATCGCGTTTCGTCTTGTATACATAAGAACAGGCTTTTATACATAAAAACAATGTCAAGTAAAAGCAGAAGCCAGTTATTTCTTTAAACTAGACAATGTAGCAGGGTGTTTTGATAAACATCTTCTGTAATCTACCTAGTTTTTCGATGAAATTAATTTGCCACGAGAATCATGTGGATCGCACTACCTGCCTTTTTATTTTATTTGTAGACTTTTGAGTGAAAATAGGATCATAGCAGTTTTTGATATACGGGTCGTGAACTGAATCAAAAAGGGGCATTAGTTAAGGTCGAGTTATATAAATATTCTTTTATTTTATATGGTCTGCAACAAAAAATGTGCAGGTGATGCCGTTAATATAGTAGGGATACCAAACACAACCAAAGCTGTAAATTAGAAAGATTCTATATCGTGAACATTTAAGGAGGCAATAAGAGGTTAAAAAGAGAGGTTATAGTCTTCACTTACGACACGCGATGGGCACTCGCAAGGTAATAACTGTGCTGGCGTCCATCGTCCATCAGCTGAATTCGTCCTTCATTTTAGGACAACATCTATGCTTTTATCTTTTCGTTTGCTTTATTTATCCTTCTTGAATTTTTTCTAGCAGTTTGACGAAGCCCTCACTAGTAACGATGCACTAGCATCTGCATAATGTCGCAGAAGAACGAGACGGCTGTTTTCCACATGACAGGCACACTCTTACACTAGTGCACTGTCTTTCTGCCAGCAGCTTATTTCCATGACTTGGCGTGCAGACCTAGTTCTGAAAACTCCATAAGGTTCGTCACCACTTAGTGCTCTTGTAGTTTCAGTAAAGCAAGTTGCTAGGCGAGTTAGTACATATCTTGACAAGTTGAAGCTTAGCGACGGATAGCACACAGAAGATACGAGTTATACTGAGTAGCAACCCACTGAAGTATTTTCTTTTGTGCGAACTTTCAGCCTCTTCTGCTAATGGTTTAACTTTTTAGCTGTAGGCTCTTTCAAGCATACTTCAAGAACATCAATGGCCAGACGCCCCCATTCGCGCAATGAGGTATGCCGCTGTAGTCAGAGAAGAGCTTATACCATTTAATGCCGTTCAAGTAAAGAGGCTAATACAGTATAAAATAGTCAACGAGTAAATTAAAAATGAACACGGTCAAACTGTCAACTATACTTTGAAGAAAATATCTAACGAGAAGAGTAAGGTCTGCATAACTAGAAAAGATTAAAAGAACATCAAAATAAAATATGAAAAAAGTCGACATAAAACCTTTCAAGGTGTGTTTTTTTTTTGTACAGCACATTGAAAAACAATGGACTGAAAGCAACGGTCTAATTAACGCCAGCCTTATTCGCTCAGTTTATTCTAGTGCTTACAGTACAACATGCGAAAAGTGCCTACTTAGAGCGAGTAACGGAATCATATAGGACTGTTTGAGTAGTTAAGCTTGCTAGCGAAATCATTAGATTTTTTCACATTTTTTTATTTGAATTAATGATAGGCCGAAGGATTCAAAATCACCCCCTTTCTCTCACGTCATCTTTGAACCCGAGTAAATTAAGATACATCGTCGATAAAATTTTATTAGCAACAGAGCTTTTGCTAGCAAATTGAAACAAAAACTATGAACATTTTTTATGTTACTTCTATATTTTTATGAAGTTAAAAATCTCTGCCAAGGCAAACTCAAGACTTGGGTTCTCAGGCAGTGTTCATGAGACTATGCAAAGGATGTTCCCTTCTACCGTGATAAGCCAGCGCCTTCGTCAAATGTCAAATCTATGGCACAAAGCCCCTCTGTTCTCAGGCAATATGGCAAATGAGATACGGCTTTCACAGTGCAAGTAACATCCCTTGTAAACTTCTGCGACTATTTTTAATTCTGTCATATTTTATTATTTTTCTTGTGAGTTGATCTTCAATCAAGAGTGTTTTCGGGAGCTCTTAGTCGGCAAGTAATATAACGCATGTAAAAAGTGTGCTCGGCTGTTTCGCTTCCACGTTCCGAAGTTAAGCAGAGAAGCTTCTCCGAAATATGAGAGATACTGAGAAGATATTTAATGAAAGACAGAGAATTTATTCCCTCGTGCAAAGAGGTCTGTGATGCTACTTAGCGCTGAGGCTAGGCTTGGGAGAGAGAGTAGAAAAAAAGAAGGGGTGAAAATTAAACATAAAGTTGACAGGAATAAAAATATGCTGTTATTGAACAAAGGCGGTTACGGAAAAGCTACACAGCTTATGAACAAGTCAATTGTTAAGCAGATGGGCAGAGGCGAAGTGTAGTGTACAGTGTTTAAACTTCCGTTAAAGATGCACCATCAAACAAAACGAGCCCGCAGGCCATGAATCACAAAATACCTTCTTAAGCAAATTAAAAACAAAAATGAGCTTTATCAATGCTTTATCCAATCTAGAAACATCCGTGAATGGATAGAATATAAAGCTTTTCGAAATAAAGTAAATAAAGAAAAGAAAAAAGTAAAAAATGACTATTACTTTCGTGTATTTGATGAAACCTGTCTAGAAAGAAGCGATATCTTGTGGAATAGGATAAACAGTGTGTTAAACAGGAAAGAGGAGTGCTGCCGCATTGAAAGCCTGACAAAAAACGATACGCTTCTCAAAGAAAGAGAGCTCGCAGACCACTTTAATAGCTTTTTACTGATATAGGAGTCGGCAGTAACGATTATGATGCCCCCACAATTATCCAAATGAATTTAAATACATTATTCTTGCAACCCACTTGTACCTCAGAAGCAAAAACGCTTATCCAGAGCCTCAAAAACAGCCGCAGTAAAGATGTAGATGGTATCGAAATCAGACTAGTTAAACATGTAGTGGATCTTATTGCACCTGTATTAGCTCACATTTTCAACACTGCATTGTCAACAGGCGTTTTTCCCCAGAGCATGAAGGTCGCGAAAGTTACAATTATACACAAAGGAAGAGATAGGAACAACATGAGTAATTATCGTCCAGTCTCTATACTGCCAATTTTTTCTAAAGGCCTTGAAATGGTAATTAAGGTCCGAGTGGAAAGTTTCTCTCGCAAATATAATTTAATAGCAGAGAGTCAGCATGGGTTCAGACAAAATCGCTCTACAAAAACCGCCTTACTAATTCAGAAAGACATAATACTAGATAACTTTGAAAAAAAAATTAATGACGCTTGGTATTTACCTAGACTTCAGTAAAGCTTTTCACTGCGTAAACCGCGACTTATAGCTCACCAAATTAGATAGATATGGTATCCGAGGACTATCGCTCCAGCTTATAAAATCTTACCTTCACTCACGAACCCAATTTGTAGAAATTAACGAACATAAATCAAGCCCTCGACAAATAAAAACTGGCGTTCCACAAGGCAGTACCCTAGGTCCCATATTAGCCGCCGCGGTGGCTGAGTCGTTATGGCGCTCGGCTGCCGGCCCGAAAGACGCGGGTTCGAACCCGGCCGCGGCGGTCGATTTTCGATGGAGGCGAAATTCTAGAGGCCCGTGTGCTGTGCGATGTCAGTGCACGTTAAAGAACCTCAGGTGGTCGAAATTTCCGGAGGCCTTCACTACGGCGTCCCTCATAGCCTGAGTCGCTTTGGGACGTTAAACCCCCATAAACCCAAACCCTAGGTCCCATATTGTTTTCGTACTACGTAAATGATTTTGTTCAAACAATCCCCAGATGTCAGTTTGTAATCTACGCCGATGACTGTACTGTGTATGTTGCAGGCCGAGATTTATCATGTATGCTTCGTGAAGCAAGCTCCGTTTGCGATACGCTTCAATAATGGTCGCAAAGAAACAACCTGCTTATCAACGAGGCAAAAACAAAATGCGTCCTTTTCAGGGCTCGAGGGACTTGCGTCAAGATGGCGAATACTATCAGATTAGGACCATTTAGTATATCGTGCGATGAAAGTGTAAAAACACTTGGGGTGACTTTCTCAGATGACATGTCTTGGAACGAACATGTCAATATTCTTTCCGGGAAAGTGCAAAAAGCTACCGGTATTTTAAATAGGTGCCGTCACTCGTTTCCAACTGGCGTAAAAAAACTTCTTTATAATTCATTAATCCATTGGCAGCTTGATTATTGCTCACTGATTTGGGGAAACATGACATTAAAGAATATACATAGCTTAATTCTATTGCAGAAGAAAAATACGAGTAATTGAGCATGTTCCCTACTTGGGACACACTCAGCCACTTTTCCTCAAAAAAAATATATTAAAAGCTACTGACATGTATAGCTTCAAGTTAATTAGATGCTACAAGCGAGCAATTAAGGGGAAATTTGAGACATTCCTAACACAGGCAAACTTAGAGAGCACAGACAGCGTCTATCCGTATCGTCATCAGGCACCCTGGAACATTCCTTTTTCGCGTACATGCTATGGCCAACAAAGAATTGCGCACACGCTGCCAAGCATTCTTAACCGCTTCCACTCGGAAGGCGTGGATGCGGAAAGGCTTAAAAACAACCGCATTTCACTGATATTATCATGTCATAGTGAACATTTGTGATGTCAAGAGAAATAATCAATGTGGATAAGTTTTTCATTTCCTTGAAATTATTAGTGTTTTCGCATTAGACAGATGCGTTGAGTATGGGTGTCTCTCTTGCATGTATATTTGTCCGAATCTTTCATTTTATTTATTTCTTTTTTTTTCCTGTAAAAAAATGAAAAAAATGATTGTCCTTTGCCTGGTGCCTTTGTAAACTTTTAGGCTTTGAAACCTGTAGTCATGTAAGCAGTATTTATTCTTTTTTTTCTGCAATCTTGTAACGGGATATATGCAAGCTGTCATTGTTGCCTTTGCCTTTGGTGGATGGAGCGCTGTCAAGCTGGGTTAAAACAGCTTTTTCTCTACCCTCTCTTTTCACTTTTTGTGTAGAATAAATGGATGTTCAAATTCAAATTCAAATTGAAATTCAACTTTACCGCACTGTATGCAAAAAGTTTCGTAGTTTGTCAATCTGTCCAATATGCTCTAAATGAGCAAACAGAAAAATTTAAAGGAGCGGCTCTGCTTCGTGGAGCAGGAGGTGGGACCTAAATCACAGTTGTCTGTTATTGCTACCCCTTTTGAGATTCTCCATCTAACGCTCATAATATTCTCACTCGCCTGTGAAAGCTGAATATTCTAAGAGGACATGTTGCACAGATTCAACTGAACCGCAGTAGTCGCTGTGTGCTCTAGTCACTTAACCAAAGTGGTATCAGAAGCTGTTTGAAAACCTGGACTTCACGCGCAGGCTATGATAGGGAGATTCCAGAGGTCAGGTAAGTCAATGCGCTGGTATAGATTTTAAGCGTTCGCTAATGGAATCAAGAAATACACAATTTTGACATGACCAGCTTAAGAGACGATCCGTTTCCTCAACGGGGTAATTTTCCCACTCGGGTCGCGTCAGACTTTTCCTAAAAAGGTATCCGAGGTTCTTTAGATGACTTATTTGGTGCCAAGCACCTATACCTGCTTAGAAGACGTCGTTCGCGAAAAGGTGTAGGAGAGCATTCGCACTGTAAAGAGCACGTAGAAACCACAGAAGGAACTCTCCTTTCAACCTGGGCCATCGGCGAAAATTTGGGCTTCTTGCGTCTACTTTTCAACGATGTAGCTGCGTTGTTACGTTGATACCAGATATAAACTGCGCAATTTAGATGTGCGAGTCTGTCCAGCAAGGAAAAGGCAGAGGCAGCAATTTTCATGGATGGTGCCGAGAACATCAAAGGCATCGTAGAGGGATATATGCAGTAGCCCGTAGACAGAGGGCTTGACATCGCGACAGGCATCGCCCATTTTCGGAATGGAAATGAAAAAGCTGGGGTGCGGATGATAAAGTTCAGCGAAGAATAACGAAACTTAAACACACGGCTAATGATTTTCGACACGAAGTAACCGACAGGCAAAAAGACAAGGCTAACCAATATCACACGCCTATATGTGCACCTTCGACGTTCATCTAGCATTTCCTCAAAACGAACCATACTAGACCAGCAGTATTTTTCGGAAGTACAGCGACTGTTTATCTTTGTCTTCAAAGGCTCGACAAACGCTGCCTACCAAGTCACAGATTATAAGAGATCAAGGCGCTCGCCGTCTCTGCCCCAACCATGTGCAGACGCAAGAACGCTACACCATACGTTAGCAAGCCCAGGAAATGCAGCTCGACGATGTCATGCAGCCATCGAAGAAACCAAAAAGACGGGAGCCTTTTCTTTTACGTCGAATACCCCTGATTGAATATCGTATCCAAGAAAGACTTTTACCCTCTACCATTTATCGATCAATTGTTAGACCGCCTTTGCGATGCCAGGGGATTCTCATTCATAGATGAAGAGCGGACACTGGCAAACTAAAGTCGGTGAAAACTGCTGCAAAAATGCCGTCTCCGCACTAAATGGTCTGTTATACTCCAAGGTGATTTTATTTGAATTTTTTTTATGCTCTACCAACGTTCTGGTGTTAACGGTACAGTACTGGCTGGCCTCAAATTACAAACCTGTTTAGTATATCCTCGCCATTGCTGCGAACTGACGATCAGCTAAAAAAAACTTCGGGCCGTACTGGAGGCAATAATTCGTCAGGATTAACACTGAAGCTAGAGAAATGCCACTTTGTTTGCGAAACGTCGCTTAAAATGAAATTGCTCCTGTTTCGTAGGCACATACTAAGCAAGGATTAACTAATCCGCAGAAAATAGCTGCAAACGCTCAATTTTCACCATCGGCAGGCAAGAAAGCAGTGTGGGTTTTCCTAGGAGTCTGCGCGTATTACTGATGGTTTTCCAAGAGCTTTTCGCGCAATGCAACACCTTTAAGGCGGCACTCGTAGCCAGATGTGCCGTTCAAATGTGAAGATCCTTAAACAACTTCAGCTTTGCTTGCAGTCGCAGCCTGTGCTGCCACCCTTCGAAGAAGACACCGAAACTTTGATACATGCAGACGCAAACAGTGTGAGCCTAGGCGCTGTTCTTTTCCAAAATAATGAAGGCCGCGAGAGAGTGATAGCTTATGCCACCCGCGCTGAGTCAGAATTTCGCACGTACTTGTACTGCAGGAGTTTTAACACTCGTGAGCGATCATCGCGCTCTGTGCTGGCTAATAGTGTGATGGATACAACTGGCCCCCTCGTTCGATGAAGCTTGAATCTCGACGAATTCGAAATCACCGAGTGTCAGAGAAGTTTGACTTCGACTGTATACTTAGCACTAGTAAAACACGATATCTGCTGATAGAACGCGCCCCAAACGAACCGCTTCAAGAAGCATAGGTTTGAAGAGCTGTACAGGCTACGGGCTACGGAGCCTGGTTCCGCTACCGCATGATCCGACTCTGCGCTGCGCCTGAAGACGAAGAAGTTGCCCCTCTCTTTTTGTGCTGGCTACGCCTGAATACGCTGCAAGATTCTACACAGCGTCTCCAAGGACCTGTAGCGCCCCTCGCGCAGCGCTCGGCTCACAGGGCATTGCACGCGACACCGGACAAGAAAGGGAAGGTGGGGGAGGCCGCCGCAGCGCGAGCAGCGCAAATAAACAATTTGAACCTCAATGCTGTCGGAGTTGGTTCTTCCTCGCCTTAGCTCCGACAGACACATTGTAAACACTCCCCTAGACAAGTTTCAGCTAGCTGTTCCTTACATTTTCATGCAAGAACTTAGTTCATGCGCCTTCGGACATATGTAAAGGGCTATTCAATGTTTAATCGGGGACAAAAGTGGTGTACTCTATGTAGTGGAAGCCGAAGCAAGGGAAAACTGCATCGTAACGCCATCTAATGCGCGAAACAATGAAACGAGTTTAGCGACATGCCTGCAGATAAGAAAGGGCTCCCATTGGCTTTCTCGATCCCAGATGTCACCTGTTGATGGCGTTACGATGAAGTTTCCGTTGCTCTTGCTCCCGCTGCGCAGAGTACCACTTTTGTCCCGATAGTACGCATTGAAAAGAAAAACCGGTTGCTAAACATGCTTTTCCTTTTGAAAACCGCTCAGCGGACGCCTTCTGAATCTTGTACTAACTAATTTCTTCAAGCTCGACCTCTGACTTCCAAAGAATGGCACCAAATGCGGCTAAGTAGCCGACGAAATAAAGATGATGAAAACTAAGACAGTCACACCGCTGGCATTTGGTGCATTTTTATTGCTCTGGTTTTAGCAAGGACCATTTGACAATATAAGTACTGTAGAAAAAATAAAAAGTAAGTAAAATAATATTGCCCGGCCCGCCGTTTGAGAACAGTCAGTAAAGACTAAAAACCAGCGGACGTCTTTCTGCCTTCACCGTTTACAGTGCAACCACATCTGTCTTCGCTTTTTATTTCTGCCAACGGACTTGCTATGCTGATCCCCATGAACCTCTAACTGCGCGAGATTTTGCAACGCTGCGCAAACCAACGCGAGTAAAACCACTGCGCGTGCCAGTTGCCTGCGTTATTGTCGCCAAAGGAAGCGAAGGCACGCCGCACGAATTAAAGAAGACTCCACATAGACTGGCGATGCTGTGCAATCCGATATTGTCGTCGTGCTGCAGGAGGTGCGCCAAAAGACCAGCTGTTGAACAAGCCGCTAAACGAAAAGCAACTTACGTCGTCGAGAAAATAATAAAAATAGAAGCTGTCAGAAAGTAAAAAAGACACAAAATGAGGGCAGTCATTTTCCTTCAATTGTATTTTTGTCGGTAGCCTCGTTTTGTTCGAAGCTTTCAAAATATGCTCGAAATGTCATCTTTCTGCACACTCGAGAAAGAGGGAAATGCAAAGAAGGTAAACTGGGAAACAGGGACAGCGGAAAACGCGCGTCAAGGTTTTGTTCCCGCTGCAAAAAGAATGTCGAACCGAAAACAAGAATAGGGAAGCAAAGTTAGTCAGAGACAAAGATAGCAGCACTCGATGTCAGTGCCCATCACCAGCAGAGGGCGCTGACAGACGGAAAAGCCGCGGTGGAAGGCGCACTGCAGTGTTACAAACGACGGCTGCGCGAAGCTGCAGACATACCGGCACCAGCATCTGTGCCGAATTTGGTGTTGGAAGCAGCAGATGCTGCTTCGACATAGCTTCATAGGAAAGAGAAAAAAAGGATAAAATTGACACAACGTGAACCTAAAGCAAAAATATTTAAAATAAACAGAAATAGGGGGTTCAAGGCGAGCGCAATTTAGGAAGCGGCAGATGCGGGGAGGGAATTTCTCTTATGCTACCGCTGCTAACGCTACAGGCCTCGGCCAAACGAGACAACAGCAGCCGCTACTCGCCTTTCTGCAGGCGTTTCCTCGCGTGTTTGCGCGTCAAACCACCAGCATGCGACTGTGTCGGCGGTCGCGCGCGCCCAGACATGCGCATACACATACGCACGCACATGGAAAGGCGCCAGCTCGAAGCGAATGGCGTAAAAGCAGGTCCCGCGAGCTGCTGATGGCCTAATCGATAGGAGTTCTTCACGAGCTGGACAGTGCGTCAGCGCTGACCGACTGTTTCGAAGCGCGCCAAGGCCCTCGCCGCACCAGTAGTCGTGCGATGGCCGGTGAGCCTGCATGGAGGTGGGACCATCGTTGTTAAGTCGTCAAAGGGGGGCAACGAATTACGCTTCCAACGTGGACGAGGCACGATCAGAGGAAATGGGCCTAAAGGAAAGTATTGTTTTGCGAAAGGGAAAGTGAAATCGGTCGGAAGAAAGAATGAAGGGGGCGATAGTTTTCAGAAATGGGTTCACTGCCCTACAACTCGTTCGACTGAGCAACGGTGGTAGTTCAGCGAACAGAAGCCTGCTTGTACTGGGCACAAGTAATTCTTGCATCCGTTCAAGCGGCACTAATGACTTCCGAGAAAGAAAGAGGAGTAACAGGAAAGTTGAAGGAAGGGGTTGATCTTCAGGACGTGTTGCTCGATAGAGCTCACACCTAATTAGTTTATTTCAGGAAACTCGCGTTTGCCAGTCGTCCACTACAGAATACTCACTTTCTTCACTTTTTTTCTTTGTTTCACTGAAATATAAGAGAGGTTTGAAGAGATAAAGAAAGAAATGATTGGCTCTTTCGTTGCTGGTAATCCACACACCACCTCGTGATGAAAGGTATCAGAAACAACTACGACTGCTGAAATAAATTAAAAGACGAATGATCTTATCAAATGCCGAATTAAATACCAAATTTTCATAAAACCATGTCTCCACTTTGTCTAAGAGCCACGTCTTTGTGCGTCGTCATGCCGACGGGTTTCGATTTTTTTTTATTGAAGTTACAACTTCGCTAACATTATGCCTTAGCGGCTGTGTTCGATCCATCTCTTGCATTCTGTAGTTAGCGCGGGAGTGTGTGCGCTGCTCTTAAAATGTACGCCATGTCAACTAGGCTGGCGACATGTGTTAAAGCAGACCATTTCCTCCACCTAAATTCAACATCAATGCTACTCGTGTTCCAGGGGGAAGGGGGGGAGGGGTATAACTTGAGCACGATGATTTAACTGCGGCTGCCACTAAATAGCTTATAGGTTTTTCTAGTAATATTATCGATAGGAATTTTTACGGTGTGAATGCATAACGCCGCTTACTCACATTCAGAGAGCTTGGTGCCTTTCTAAATGTGCAGGGATTGAGGAAACATGCAGCAAAACCTCAGATCCAATGCCTCAGACGGGAGTAATTTTGGTTTGCTTTTTGAGCAAATTCAGCGAGGTTTCCTTTCGTTTATTTCGTGAAGAAAACATAGCACAAACCAGTTTCCACCGGAGGTCTATACGCAAACCATCAATTTCGCGGATGGTTCACTGCCAATTCTCTTCGAGACTGGAAATCCAGATTAAGATGCACGCTTCAGGAAGCGAACTGCTTGTGCTTCGCTCTCGGGGTCATTGCACCAACAGCACTGTATTCAAATCTCGGTATGATAATATTCTTATATGAGGAGCTTCAAACTCCATACAGTAAACGTGGAGAAAAGTAAAGTGAGACAAAACCGTCGCACGTAATTCAAGCCCTCACAAAGCTGTTTATACTTCACTCTAATAATATAAATTCAGCAAGACAAGCCGCAAGGAACAGAAGTTGACCAGGTGAACCTTAAAAGGGACGTCGCCGAGTTCTGTTTCTCTGCGTGGGACGAGACTTTCTCCGTGGACTTCTTCGCGTTGTTGTTTTTTTTGCTTCTCTTAGCCCTTTCTTCCTTTGTTTTTTCTATTGTTCTCCCATTTATTTATTTGCCCAGTTGTTTTTTATTATTGCGGCCCATGAGATCTCGCCGTGAAAAGACATCGTCCCATCTCCAGCATCGGCAGTTCGGTTCAGCCTAGGCCGAAAATGTTTTTCCCGTAGTGAAGAAGCAGAGACTGTTGGTCACACGTGGCCAGAAGAAAAGGCACAAAGCTTTTCCCTACGGCTTAAACATAAAAGTGCGCTCTTCTTCACTCGCGAACAGCCCGGTGTACGGCGGCACGAAATTTACGCTCTGTTTTGCGAGTATGACCTTAGTGCCCTGATTGCATTTCAAGAAAGCAGTGTACGAGAAATTCGCTGAAATAAATAGTATAGAGCAAAGCTTGCAGAGAGATGAAGCCACTTTAAATGAAGCAGATTGGTTTAGAAGTGCAGCTGGTGGCTGTTGGGTTGTTTGTTTTAGCACGGGTGGGTTTTTTTTTTATTGTTGTTCTTATATAGCTTGGACTTTGTTTTCAGACTCAGCAGCGCAGTGTCCAGAGATGATATACCGAATGAGGGGACGGGAGCGAATAGCCGTTGGATCAATAACCCGTGTTTGTTTATTGTGTGGTGACCTCCTATTATTGGACCATGAGGGTTTTTAACACTTAGTGCAGACGCAGTGTGAACTGTTGCGCTGCCGAGAAAGGTCAGACAGTACTGCGCGAAATGGCTTTTTTGTGCGTGTTTAATTAAATATATTTATCAGCTACTGCAGGCCAGTATAAGTCAAAAGCACGAGTCCAAAGCATCTAGAAATTAAGTTTAACAAAATGGCTACAGAATTGAAGTACCGAATACACAACGCAAATAGGTATGTAAGGCAACAATACACACAAAAAAAACGTGAGCACAAATTCTTTCCCAGCGTGTCTTATGAATGCATGTTTTAGCTTTCCCTATAAAAACATCTGCACCCAATAACACACTAAGAGCATTTAAACTGCTTTTTTCCCTATAATAACAAAAATATTCAAATTATTGCTTTATCCAGAATATAAAAGCTTCGTACTCGTTGAAAAATGAAAACCAGAAAAACTAAACTGCGACGAGCCGTGCTAAGGGTGCCCTACAAACCAGCTGGTATTAGTATATCCTCGTCAGACCTGCTTACTTTACAATACACATCTGTATTTTAGGACTGCATTTTTAATATACATAACGTATCGGCTGTGCTACCTATGTGCTATCAGAGACAGGAGCCACTCACTGTTTTGAGACACGTTCACCTTTTGAAGAATTCTACAAGCATAGGGGCGCTTTGAGTAGCCGTTAATTTTGGTTACTCATACTTCCTGCTGTCATATGTTTCAAAATCAGATTGTTAATAATTTCTACTCCAATGTGCATATTACCGCGTATAGATAACGCATCACGGCGCCCTATAAACACCCGTGGAACATAGCATGTAGAAAGGTTGTAGGAAAAGAACTGTTGCATTTACTGCTGCAAAATTTCCTCCTTATGTTTTTGGGCGTGTGTTCACTTGAGAAATTTGTTTTGCTGAACTCTAAAAACAGAATTTTTCTAATGTCTGACGAGTATGTTAGAGGCATTTTTCCAAGCCGCAACATTTTCTTCTTCGGTAATGCAAATAAGAAATGCGTCGCAATGCGGATATATATTAATCATATATAGTGAAAATTGCACCCGCTCTTTATTGTAGTGCATAGTATGAAAATCATGTTCCTGCTGGTTTGTTGTCTTTTATTTCTGTATACTGAAATAAAACTATTTCGAAACATCTGCGTCTGAAGCTCTACAGCAAACACGTGCTTAATTTACACAGAAAGAGTTTACAGGACCGTCTGTAATAGATTTTATTTAATATGGTTGATACCTACATGTCAAGCGATATTTAAATAAACGCTAGCCTCAGGCTTCTGCCTGGTTTCAGCAATAACGTACTTATATTGCAGTAATGCCGTCCAGATGCTCGCATGGCTCAAAGCCATTACGAGCGTTCATGCGCCATTAGCGGTTTATGGAAGGTTGCACCGAGTTAATTGACTGGCCGCCACCCTTTGATTACGAAGTCGCCGCCGGCATGGCGGCCCAGCGAATAATCACAGTTGTTGAGAAATTCTTTGATGAATTAATTCCGGCTTCAAGCGGTGGTATATTCCACGCTTAAGCTCTCCATTTCCGTGGGTCCAGCCGCAAGTGCGTTCCTCACTTAATGTCACCAAACTTTGTTATATAAAGTTGTTTCAAAGTCGATGGTTTCAATAGAACGAAATTCATTTGGATGTGCTTGTTTCTTCGATATTTTGCTTTTACAATATGTGTGGGCAGATCAATCTCCTGCGCTTTCTTTTCATCATCTGAAGTGGAAACAGAGTTTAGGTTGTTGGGTGCACGAGTAAGTAAAATTTAGAAGTTTTATACAGTTAGAGTTGATGAGCATTAGTGCCATTAGTGCCTAAATATGCGGTCAAGGACAGCAAAAAGAAGTTTTTTTCTAAGGGCACTACAAACAGGCTTAAGAAGCGGCTTTATTGAAGTTTTATACTAATGTCAGGATGCGATGCCTCTAAAGTCTAATTTCGCGCCTGCAAACATTACATTCCTTGACGTGTTTTTCAGAGCGTTTTCTCAATATTAACGTGTTATCTCTTCAATTCTCAAGAGCTGTTTATTTACTATAGAAACTGCAAAGAATAGGGCAGTCAAAACAGTGACACAGAGCTGATGGCAGTCAAAAAGCGATTACGATGTCAACACAGACATCGGCTAGCCGAACTGGACAAAAAGGTTTTGAAATGAAAAAGCATCACCCAATCGATTAAGTAATATAATAAAGCAATAGGTCTTCACACAAAGCGAAATAAATGTAGCAGACGTCTGCTTCTTCCAACGGCTCTCTCTACTCGTCAACCCCAAAAGACTACTGAAAGTGCTTGCAGTTTTATTCATTACTGCACAGGGAACTCTTCTAATGGATAATCCAATTCCCTGTTCCGGGCATCCCCCCCCCCCCCCCCCCCCCGCCCGCGCTCCTTTTTTCTATTCTTCATTTCTTACTCTTTCCTAAACAAAAAAAAAAACGCTTTTGCTACAGTAAGTGCAGATGAAATACTTTTTTTTGCGTATCTGAATTGTGCAGATAAGTTCTATAAGACGTGTTGTTACAACTGGTTTTATAGAACTTATCTCCCACGAATACAACTTAGGTTATAGCAAAACTGCTCTGGCCAACGTGAAAGATACCTGAAGATTCACATTTTTCGCATGTATTCGATAGCGTTTCAGATGCTGTCTTGCAAAAACCACCCAGTGCCTCCGTAACAAAATTTTCTCATCGGTCAAGAGAGTCGTGACGTTATCAACACCGCCAAATTTTATAATCTGAGCACTTGAATGTTCGAGCAGCTTCCATTGGATTAACATAAGAGATTATAGTAACCAGGACCACACTTTACCTTATCGACCCGCTAATCCTCTCAGATCTATTTTAATTCATTCATTCATTTCTACTGATCAACCTTACCTTATTTCTGCGCTATGCCTGCTTCTAAATTTGGAGGGGGTCACTTGAAATACTTAGAGTAGGCAAGTCCAAATCGCTGTCGCACTTTCTTTAAGACTTTAGTGTAGACGCCCCCAACTTTTTTATACAGTTAACATAACTGATGTTTACCGAATTGCTGACACGTTATGAAGAAAAGAGTTGAGCTTTTAAAAGCGTTAGCTCTTATTCATCACGTTTCTCGATTTCTTGGGGTCTGCTACCACCTCCCTTCGGTGTGAAATTTTCTAAATCCGAGGAATTCAAGATGGCGGCCCCAATAGTACATCCATACAGCAACCTAATTGACGATTGATTGGTGACGTCACTAGTATGATGAATTGGTGATTGATTGGTGAGGTCACTCATTTTGTGACGTCTTGATTAACTAGTCACACAACTATGTTTAATCGCTTATAACTCAGGAATTAATGAGTTCATCATAGAACGAGATAGATATTTGGAATCCTCTAGATGAATATACTATGCTAGATGCAAATATTAACTAATGAAGTTAATATTTAGTTATGGTTAGGCTTATATTTTATTGTTTTAATTATTGAACCAATAAAGTTATATGATCTAACTAATGGCATATTCGGAACTGGCTCGATGAGTAGTACAGGTTAGACACCAATATCGCCTGAATATGTTAATATTTAGTTATGGTTAGGCTTAAAATGGTGGCCGTGGCGTCATTACTCGGCAGCTCAGCTCAATCAGGTGGTAATACATCGCATGGACAATAGAGATGGCGCTACCAAACAGCTAACGTTCGTTACTTCAACGTTTTCTAGACGGTGCGGGCATATTTTTTTTCAACCCTTGCTTATATATATCAGCCAGTCTTCCTTTTCTGTTTTACTCCAATTCTTAGAACGTCTAACCTTTTTCACATTCATCTAGGAGCAGGGGATAAAGATCGACTTTTTTTTTGCCTTAAGCGGGTCTGCTATTAGTCCTGATCGGAAAAGCTCGGGGGGGGGGGGGGGGGGGGCGTACGCGTGAAGAGCACTCGAATTATGCCAATAATGCTGCGTAGGTAAGCACAAAAAAATTCAGTTGTTGAAACTGATATTAAACGAAAGCAAAGCAAAAATTCATGAAGCGATTGTCATCGTTATTTAGAGGACGCCTGCTAAGAGGAAATTAGCTGATATGATATGAATTAGTTCATTAGTGAGTGAGTGAGTGAGTGAGTGAGTGAGTGAGTGAGTGAGTGAGTGAGTGAGTGAGTGAGTGAGTGAGTGAGTGAGTGAGTGAGTGAGTGAGTGAGTGAGTGAGTGAGTGAGTGAGTGAGTGAGTGAGTGAGTGAGTGAGTGAGTGAGTGAGTGAGTGAGTGGAGCGGGCGAGCGGGCCATTGCGACCGACCGAAGAGATCGCGTGGCAGAAGCCGGTGTCAAACTGTCTACAATGCCCCTTCAAGAAACCTGGGCCGGTGGATGATTTTACAGTACAAAGCTCCTCGTCCTTGGTCGCCAACCTTAGCAAAGGATTCAATCCCTGGCGCCAATGCTGTTGTCTTGGTTGATATTGAGGACACTTTATGCAGTACCGCACGACGAACGTCTAGAAGCAGTGCGCCAATTAATCGAGAACAACGGGGCTGTTGCTTTCCAGAACAAATGTGGACTTGCACTCCTGTTCATCCTGGAGCCTCTAATGGTGTATATAAGGTCCACTATTGCACAGCGCAGCGCCAGCTATTTTGTGCAAAAACAGAGAATTTGTATTAGTTGGAATGTTGCGCCTGTGATGTGTAACATGTTTTGGGGAAAGTTCGATGCAGCGCGGCATGAAGCACTTCACGCACGTTTTCATTGTTTTTGTACATGTGTACGATTTTTAAATCATCCTACTTTTTTTATCACAGACTAGCTTTCCCCTCGCACTGACCAGATTGTAAAGGTTTTTAGCGCATGTTCTAAGCCCATGGGTTTTCACCAAGACTTACCTTTTCACAAGACCCTTAGATTCCTAGATAAAGAGCTCAAGTTTTTTTATCTGACACACACGTGTCTCGGAAGCATGCTCGTAGGTCTTACAATACGCTTTTGCCTTCTGAATTTGTCCACTCGAAGTGTTAAAAGCAGTATCGCGAACCTATGTTTAGTGATTGCACAGAAAAGCAAGCTGCCCGCATGCTGTGCAGGAAACTCTAGAGGCTTGGGCAAGTTGGTGTGACATTGTTTTTCAGCAGCGCAGGGAACAAAGGACGAGAATGGTGCGCAGACACAAACGGCGCCGTGTCTGTGCACTTGTCTCGTCCATTTTTACTTGCTCTGCTGGAAAATAATGTGCAGGAAAGCCTTGGCGAGCAGGCGGACGAGACATAAACCTCCCGATCTCCCGTAATCTTTGCTGCTGGCGAGATTTTGGCAAGAAAAATGAAGAAGCTCACAGTGGATTCCACAAACGAAATAGAGGCGACAATAAACATTGTGGTGAACTTCACAAAAGTTTTCCAAGCGCTTGAAAAATTGCCCCCAAAAATTTGGGTCCAATGCGATTTTTCGCGGCCACCAGTAAGCTTTCTGATCTTTGCACCCGCATCTACGGCTGTGAATGAGCACAAGCTTGCAAAATCATACACCAAACGAAGTTCATAGAGTGTGCTGTAGGGGCAGTGCACACAATCCCCTAAGCCTGTTGGAGAGAGAGTATACATCGGGCAGACTGGGCAGTGTTTGAATGAATGCATTGGAAGTGCAGGATGTTTAGGGGAAGTCCAGATGACCTTGTGCATCATCGAGTGGTTATGCAGTAGAGAAATCTGTACAGCGCAGTAGGTTAAGTTGTCTAGAAAATATTATTTTGATATTACCATAATAACAGCACGGTCGCAAAACAGTCAGTTCGGTGTACTTCAGACGAACCAAGAAACCAAGAAAACATTAAGTTCTAACGAAAATGAAAGACTTTATGAAAGTTCTACTGAAAGGCTTCGCTGGGGGTCACTTACAACGCAAAGATGTCCCTCTTTCAGATTACTAACCAGTGCCGTTGCTTAATATTTATGAAACAAAATGAATAAAACAGCTTGTCTTCTTTCACAATAACACGTCCACGATTTATATCGTCTTACTGAACGCATGCATCCTTTTGGAGGCCGGTCTCGGATACGCAACTTCCTAAAAATTAACCCATCGGCATGTAGAATCAGACCGCATGGCAACAGGGCGCAGGCCGCAACCAATAACACTGCGCAATTGCGCAATGAGAATCTAATACTGTCGATAAAGGGCGTTTGCAATATACAGTACTCACGGATTGAAATAGGACATTCGGAGCGCGTGGCCGTCGCTTCATGGAGCGCCGCCCGTAGACGCTCATGGAACCAATGTGGTGCATTGTGGTATGGCGCGAGAGGGAGAACATCTACAAAGCAGAATTGTTCCTTCCAGTAGCCAATGAGCCGGCCTGTGGTTTACCACATGCCTGCGTGGCACTGCAAGGCTAGCGCTCCGAATGTCCTATTTCAATCCGTGAGTACTGTACATGCTTTCATGCAGCGCATCCATCTGATGCAATGTCACTTGATTTCACGCATGTTTTTACTTTTTCGGTGAAGAGCTTGGCGGTCTTTACCATCCCCTCTCTGAGCACTGCTCCAGAAATGACGACAGCCTAATGCGATGGCAAGGTTGCTACAACGTATCCTTTCCTCTTAAGCCCGTGCTTCAGTTATGGCGTTGTTGGCACATGGCATAACAGGGCGCCCTAGCGACCAAATTTGCGCGATCGATTTCGGAAGTTGCAACACGCGCCAGGAGTAGTAAAAACCTTGTACTGCCATTCCATAATAACCCACGTGTTTCCCCTTTCGATATTCGCGCTCCGCTTTCCCACACTCTAACTAGCCTGCCTTTTTAACACGTGTCGCGAACAACGCCCTTTTTTAAAAAGCATATAACTTTGGTGAGCCGTAAAACTGCTTTCGACACTGCTCACTGCTAGGTGCGAAGCGACGCCTTCACCTAGGTGTCAGTGCTCGGTCTGCACCAGCGTCGTGGTATCCATCATTGAGAAAGCTTGAACTCCTGCTGACTTTAAACAACACGAGACATGCCAGACTGGCCAGCCTCTCCGGCGTTCGCTGCGACCTTACTCAACTGACAGTCTCCCTTAACGACGGAAGCTGCCATCAGTTCCACGTGCCGCGTAATATTGCGCAAAGTTCACATTTTCAGCCTCGCCGCCCACGCATGCTCAACAGTTGCGCAAACAGGTCTTCAAAGAATTTGTCTGCTGAAGGCCACGCTCCCATACCTGAACCATGACGACTAATCATTTAATCTCCACAGCAGCCAAGGAGAAAGTGCCTGCAAGGTCGCAGCAGCGCAGTCTAGCAAGGCAATATATGAAATGTGCGCAGGATTGCCGGCATTAGCGATCTAAGACAGCAGGTGATGGTTGAAAAACTCACTTTCTGCAGGCATGTTCGTTGCAGTCACAGCCGCGCTAACGAGTTATTAATGTACAATTCTCTGAAGGAACAATGCGAAGGAAGCGTAATGTGCAATGACTTGCACGATAGAACCACAGTGTAAGGGGATGGTTCAGGACACTTAAAGACTCATGTTACTAACGTTTCCACGATGTGGGACATAAAATATGCCCCTTGTTCATACGCAGAGTCAGAGCTTCACTTTATTGTAGGTAAACAACGCATTATATTGGATATGATCGGGCTGTGTCAAAAGATAGTTAGGAGAACAATATTATGAACGGCGAAATTATTTCTTCAGATTTAGTGTTATTGAAATGCCGCTGGCAGTGCTATCAGTCGCTGCTACGTGAACCATAACAATGTTACGGGCAGTTAAATCATTAAAAATATGGCACTTACCAGCAATACAATTCAATCGTGAATTTTTGGTTTGGTTTATGGAGGTTTAACGTCCCAAAGCGACTCAGGCTATGAGAGACGCCGTAGTGAAGGTCTCCGGAAATTTTGACCACCTGGGGTTCTTTAACGTGCTCTGACATCGCACAGTACACGGGCCTCTAGAATTTTGCCTCCATCGAAATTCTACCGCCGTGGCCGGGATCGAACACACGTCTTTTGGGCCAGCAGCCGAGCGCCATAACCACTCAGCTACCGCGGCAGCTCAATCGTGCATTTTTTGTGCGTTAATATTTAACCTAAAATTTTAACTCTCTATCAGCTATATATAACTTTATTATATTCTAATGTTCTAATCTGATCTATATTCCTTAACTATTCCTTGGAATGAGCAATAATATGCAACCAAGTTGGTCCGTTGTTTAGATTCCCAGAATGCCACGTATTTTGTAAAATATATTGATATTCCATCCTAAGCGCTACGAGACGACTAATTAAACGACAGTTTACGCCGTTTAGCGCTGTAGTGTACTCAGTGAACACATTGTTTATATATTAATGCGCGAAACAATGTTTAAAAAAAACACAACAAATATGGTTTGCATGAAAATTGCAACCTACTCCATTGACCAATAGCTTAGTAGACAATAAAAAAAACAACTTTCTATCAAAAACTGCATGCCGTCAAAAGCTCTTTTTCAGCCAAGTGATGGTCTCAATCATGTTCGTTTACCCACTTTAATTCAGACGTAGTTTTTAATAAATTTTTGTTTTTATAAATTCGATTTGAATATTTCTGTTGCAGTTTTTCTGTAAGGAGGGGGCTTCAGCTCCACTCGTAGCTAGCGCGGAGACCATTGAATATCAGCCCAGGTTCTCCAAAGCAATGCGGTTGCCATGCCAAGGCCATCTTGAAGTAATTTATTCCTAAATTCTGGTTCCTAATATGCGACAAGAAGGCAAATAGTAGCCAACTACAATCAGTACAGCGCAAAGCTGTTCGTATTGTACACAGTAATCACGTCACAAATTATTCACATATTTCACATCTATTCCAATTAGGCTTGAGTGTTTAAAATTTTCTCCTCATTGCTGCAGACGCACTCCGTCGCGCTTCTTCGTATGACCACATCAACGTTGCCTCATCGAAGTCCGGAAGAAGAGAACTTTTACATCTTGCTTACTTTTATGCAATCCGTCGAGAAGATCCGCAGGTCTGATGCTCGGCTGCTAAGGTTACATCAAATTCCGGATGCAGCGGCTGCATTGTGAAGTGGGAAAATTTCAAAAATGACCGTGTGCTTTTCGATCCCTGTGCACATTAATGAATTTCAGATGGTAGACTTTTCCAGTCGCCATTTTCTCTGTATCCTTCATCTCTGCCCAAATGGCGTGTTTAAGTATTTGGCCGTGAATAAGGCAAGTTCTGCGCCAATACTTCTCTGAATAAATCCTCGCCCTCCCCTCCGCTGCTTTTGTTCCAAAACCGCCGATACATTTTGTTTTATTTCCCTCCATTGCTGAACTTCTGCGCTTACTGTACGGCACTACAATGTATGCGCCATCGGGCGCTTCTTTCTTCTTCTGGTTACTCGTGATGCTCTCGATGACTCTTTTGTTTACGCGGACTACTTCAATCCTCTTGACAAAATTATGGACATTTCACTTAAAAACCACGGCTTTATTTTTTTCGGAAAAGACGCGCGGTGTTTTTTTTTTCAATGCCCACGGTAGCCGAGAGCCTAAATGGCCAACAGTGTTTATTAAAATAAATAAATAAATAAATAAATAAATAAATAAATAAATAAATAAATAAATAAATAAATAAATAAATAAATAAATAAATAAATAAATAAATAAATAAATAAATAAATAAATAAATCATTTATTTCACAAAGAAGTTTGCTACTATGGTCTCCGCCTCCATTTTGTCATTAAAAGGGCCAGAACACTCGTTCAACACAGGAGCAAGGATATCGACAAAAATAGGGATACTGGTCCGATTAAGAAACTATGTGCAGTTCTAGCTCACGAACTGCTGAGGTAGGAACATACTTCTAGGGAAGGCTCAGAGGAAATAAAGGTGTGCCTGAATAGAGTGGCTGTTCAGCAAGATCGGCACAAATTTTCAGGCCCGCTTTGACTGTGGAGAAGCGTCGCTAGACCTTACGCAAATTTGCAAGAACTTAATACTTTCAGGTTATGCGACCTCTATGAAGATACTAATGTAGCTTCTTTTCATATCTTGAGGTGCCCAATGGGGCATAGTCGTTTCTCACCAGGCTGATTTGTTTCGCAGTATTTGTTGCGCGCACATCTGCCAGTACGTGTTTATTGAGGGGTGCTTTCTCTCATAATGAAGTCTACTGCGGCAGAATACACTCTACAGGAAAAAATTCTGCATTTTACATCTAGCTCTTTATACTTTTCATGAAGAAAGAACAGATCCGCGCGAACACAATAGTAGCATGAAATGCAGTAAGATTTGTTTTTTACCGAGATGAATAAGTAACTTAATTAACAAGCTATAAGCCACCGCCTTGGCTCAATGGTTATGGTGCTCGGCTGCTGATCCAAAAGACGAGGGGGCGATTCTGGCCACGGCGGTCACATTTCGATTAGGGGAAATGTAGAGTCCCGTGTACTATGCGATATAAATGTACGTCAAAACACCCCAGGAGGTCGAAATTATTTCGAGTATGCTAAGACGGCTTTCCTCATAGCCCGAGTCACATTAGGACGTTTAACTCTACAGACCACTCATCCACCCACCCACCCAACCACCCATCCACCCGTCAATCCATCCGTCCGTCCGTCCATCCGTCCGTCCGTCCGTCCGTCCGTCCGTCCGTCCGTCCGTCTGTCCGTCCGTCCGTCCGTCCGACCGACCGACCGACCGACCGACCGACCGACCGACCGACCGACCGACCGACCGACCGACCGACCGACCGACCGACCGACCGACCGACATTTTTTCTCCATCTGTTCGAGCGCGGCAGCGGCGTTCCTAGACAACGGCGACTCAAAGTCTTTCGTGGTCCACGCATATGACATATGGCATAGGGCGCGGCGAGCCGAAATGGCTCGCTGGCTAGAGTAGTAAAGCTTCCGCTTTAAACATATAAATATATTCAGAGCCCGTATGCAGATTTCTCATGAAAATAAAAATTATAGCCCAATCCTACTCTTTGCCCATTGGTGAAGCCGAAGAGAAGGCCTCCGGATTAATTTAAACCACCAGCTTTTTAGCTTGCGCTAATATCTTTCAGGTTTGTATATACCTCTCTAGCCGCCCTTTCTTTCCTTTTTTTTCTCTTTGTTCCCCTTCTCACGTGTAGGGTAGCCTACTGGGCATCGCCGGGTTAACCTCCTTGCCTTTCCGTCCTTCTGTTTCTCTCTTTCTCAGCAAGTGAGCGTTATTTATTTTGCCTTCATCAATATTCGGCCATGCGCCGGAGCTCGAACCTGTGACCTTGGAATCAATAGCGCCGGGTTCTAAAAGTCAAACTGCATTTTCGTAAATGCTCACACTGATGAAGTGGAAGCAATTTTAGAAATAATGGCCGCAGAGCAGTCAGAGCAGGTACTGATTTGCACCTCGTGGCCAGCTCTGACAGTCTGTCCTTTTGCCCATTTTTCAGAGATAAAGATGGAACTCCAGAGAGGTTAGTCAAGAGAGAGGTACTGGTGTGCTACAGAGCGCTGGGGTAACTGATAGGGTATATAATAATGAAGGAGAAAAGAAAGCTAAGTTGAAAACCACGTATAATATAGGAAGTGGGGACGATGCGTGACGCAAGTCCAAAGCCTGCCCAGTAGATAGGACGCTCTGAAAAAACAAAAGGGTTAAGAGCTGACTGTCGCTGTGGCCATCGTCCGAGAACCTTCATCTGCTTCAGCGGCGAGGATCAAGACAGTGCAATTAACAGCATACGAGCTGTCTTTCGGCACTCAATGTAATCCATCCCCACAGAGCGTGTTAAGTCGTGTCCTTACGCCTTGAGCTAGAGCAGGAAGGGCTATAAGCCAGACGGATGAAAAAGAACTATAGTATAGTATAGTATAGTATAGTATAGTATAGTATAGTGTAGTATAGTATAGTATAGTATAGTATAGTATAGTATTGTATAGTATAGTATAGTATAGTATAGTATAGTATAGTATAGTATAGTATAGTATAGTATAGTATAGTATAGTATAGTATAGTATAGTATAGTATAGTATAGAAGTATAGAAGAACCGTTTTCCGATGGGCGTGAAGCGCAGAAAAACTAACTGCTCTTAAGCTACAGAAACAGAGCCATTCACTGCTTAGGAATAAATGTTCGCGCTTTCAGAACCTCATAGAAAACGTACTTGCCCGTCGCGGTGGCTCAGCGGTTAGCGCCCTTGGCTACTGATCCGAAGTACCTAGATTCAATCCCTGGCATTGCGGCCGCGTTTCGAAGCAGACGAAATGCAAAATGCACCCGTGTGCTATGCGATGTCAGTGCGCGTTAAAGATACTAAGGCGAACAATATTAATCCAGATTCCTCCTCTGGATCACCTCTTTCTTCCTTTATTCATTCAGTCCGCCCTTCCTCTCGATCCTCAATGTGTGCCGGAAATGTCCACCGAGATATATGAGGAAATTACAGCGCCATATACTTTCCACATAAAAAAAATTCTTAGAACCTACTTGTGGCACGTTGTGAAGATTGTTATTATTATTTGTGACGAAACGCTTGATTTAGTCCAGTTCTTCCTTCTTGCAACTTCCCTTGCCACAGAGCTTTAAGTTCCTTTGTCCTGCTATTTTCGTACACATTAACTTGGCCAGTATTCTTAAAATTCATATGATCTGAAACACAAAAGCCCATATCACAATTTAAAAAGTGCAACATACTGCTTTCGAGTGCTATCGTATAGTCTGAGTAATTAATTTTATGCTGTTTTGGTACGTTGTACTTCGATAGACTCAAATGGTTATATTTACTCAGTACTACCTCATTTAGCTTCAAACTAATGGTTTGGTTTTATGCGCTACAACGTCCCAAAGCGACTCGGACTTTGAGGAACGCTGCAGTGGAGGGCTCTGGAAATTTCGACCACCTTGGGTTCTATAAAGTGCATTGAAATCACACCGTACACGGACCTCTAGCATTTCACCTCCATTTAAATGCGACCGCTGCTACCGGAATCGAACCCGCGTCTTTCGATTCAGCAGCCGAGCAGCATAACCACAGAGCCACTACGGCGGCCAGCTGCGAACTTTTCATGGACTGTGAATTTTTTTTAGCTTGTGAAATATGATATGCCTCACACCATATCTACACTTTTTAATTCAGTTTCTTTAAAGATCTTCTGGTTTTGCTTTATTCTATTCTTTCCTTTCGACGCCTAAGCCACCACCACCACCACCAAATTTTTTTTCACAACGACTTCTTTCGAGAAAGCAAGCTCGAATTAAAAGCGTTTCCAATTAAGTGGTCCGCATTTGTGTCCGGCTAGTTTTATAACTTTCCCGAGACATTTTTAGCTTCATTTTTGTCATTTACAAATGGCTCGGATTGTGCATACGAGAGAGCGACACAACGACGAATGCCTGCGCACCTCTCGCTGAGGCAGAGGCTTAATTTGAAGATTGCTCAAGCCAGGAGGCATCGGATTGCCTTTCTTTTAGAAACGCTTATGCCTTAAATGCACGGCGACAAGTACAGCGACTGCTCCCACATGAGCCGACCCTTGGCAGGCGCCTCGGCCCCGCTGTAACCCCGCTCTAAGGCCCGCTCCCGAGGAAGTAGTGTTCCGAAATGAGCGCAGCCGAATGCATGTAAAGAAGGCTGCGGTGAAGGAGCTACGTGGTTTGCCAATGAGGCAACCGAAAGAAGAGAGCAATAGGGAAAGAGGGGTGGGTAGAAAGGAGTGATCGGGAGGACTTTGCGGCGTAAAGAAGCGGACGTCACGAAATGGGGGAGAGAGTCATCCCGTTCGACCACGATGCGTGTTAAGCACGCCATCTCTCGTGACTGCGGAAGCCCTTCCGAGAGCAGACTGCAGAGTTATGATTTACAAGCCCTGGACGATACCTCGTGCGATGCTTCTTATCCACCTAGCACGCCCTTTATGTCGCACGTCCAACGCTCCTAACGTTTGAGCGAGGCGCTTCCTCGTGGGGCAGATATCGCACTCCTTGGCATAGTCCCCTTGATCCTTCCTGGTTGTTCCAGTCTCGCAGAGACCGAACAGAGATGCACCTGCGCTACGGCTTGAGAGTAATATAAAGGTAAAAAGAAAACAAAGAGTGTGTGGGGACGGATGGGAGAGAATTCGGCTACTTTTCCCCTCCTCTCCTTCATTTAAGCTACATTTCTTGGCTCTCGATCCTTGTGCACTTGCTTCCAAGTCTTCACGTGACTTTCAATGTTCCCTCGCAAGCTGGATACATTCTAACAGCTGGTTATTCTTCAAACGCAATATCTCGTCGCATCTGAGCAGATGCGGTACGCTTGACATAGTATGCTCTCGCCTCTACTTCTTTTTTTTTAGAAAGTACGCACATCGCATTGCTGAGGATCTCGCACTAAATAAGGGAATCTTGATGCTGCCCTCCATGTGTACTCGGAACAGCGAGGAGCAGAAAAGCGGGGAAAATGCTAACGCTTCAGTGAGAATCATCATTTGTATATAGTCCGGGTGCCATACCTGCCACCGAACTTTCTGCGGGAGATACTGTGTACAGGTACAGCCATAATTAAACTGACCATGGTCTTACGTTCTAATTGCAATCACGCTTTTCCTATTGGACATGAATAAATATTATTTGCTCCTAGTAAAGCGCACTGCCAGACTGCAGACACACACATGCATGTTTGAATTAGGAAACACGTAAAAAATAATGAAACACAAAAGCGTGCTTTTTTTACTTTTGCCCGCACCTGTACATAGAGAAAACAAGCAGATATTCTCTCCGGACACTTGGCAACATCCGTGTGCAACATTGATAAGCCATCGTCGCGTCGTTAAATTGATGCCCTTAGTACCCAGTGTCGTTTAGAATAACTGTACATGGTCAAGTGCCAGATAACCGGTGTCGTGACAATAAAACATTCCGCAAGACAAAGGACACACGCCGCCGCGCATCAGAAGCGTCTGATTGGCGCACCGAGAGCTTCTGTATTGGGACTACTTTAATTCTCTAATAAAAATTACCGTCGCTGTTGCAAGACAAAATGAGTCTGTAGTGCACCGTGCGCACATTTCGAAGCACACTTTGCCATTCTGTCGGGTGCTCGAGTACACGAGTACTGGTGCGGTGATACTTCTACACGATGATGGAATGGCAAAGCAGTGCGCATGCATTTGGGTTGCACTAGTGTCATGGCTTCAAAACAAAGTTCTGTCTAGGCACTGCACAAAGAAAAAAAAACTTGTCAGCGCTGTTACACGAAGTTCAACATCTTCAATAAATAATGCTATTACAGTCTGTAGAAGAGACATGCACGTCAATAAATAATTGATGACGATAATTAATCTGCGTTTTCCGGAAAAATGTTTCAATTTAGTTGATTGCGGCTGTAATTACTACAAATCAGCGAAGAAAACAAATCTTTGGGAATCAATGCGCATAGTACGAAATCCTTTATTCGGCTCCTACTGATCGTGCTGCTTCTTTAGTGAGAAAAGCTGCATAACACCAAATGACCTTTATTAGGCGCTTCTGATACGGATGGTGCCTTCTTTTACTAATTTGTTGACCTTTCAGCAACTGTTCAAAGACGCAATTCGTCGCGGCGACAAAGCGCTTCGGTATTGCTTAATTATCAATGTTGCCTCTGCGCCCTGAGCGCTACGCTAGCGTCAAAGCTTGTTATTAAACCTTCGCAAATAGTTAATATTAATTCTGCTCATTTAATGAAGACACTCCCAGCGACTACGCATGTAAGGGCGTCCAAGCCAATAAAAAGAGGAGGTCATAGCATAGTGGTGGTAACAAGAAGCAGGAGCCTATACCTACCTTGCCGAGATTAACTAAGACTCCCAATTTTAAAGGACTACAGGGAAGTTGCTCATTCGCTGTGGTAATGCGTGCCTAAACCCCGTAAACTGCTTTGGCTGCACACATTCTAACTTTAATCGTTTTCTTGTTAATTCTAAAATGTTCTTTCGCTCTTTGCGTAAAATTTTCTCCTGTAATCATGGCAGTAAAATACAGTTCTCCGAAAATTAGCCAGAAATTATGGCATACTCTGGAAAATGGCATCCTTATCGGCGTCCCTCTATGGTTGTGTTTATAAGGCCCTCCTCACATATGCAATCGTGTTAGCTAGGTGAATGTGGGTAACTGTTCTCCCTTGTCATTTATTTCCATGGCCAGAGAAAACGCTGTATTTTGTAGCGGGCACCATCTGCGGTGTTCGTTGTTTTGTTATAAGGAGCAAGATTATGTTCCTCTAAGAAGCCATGTATTCCGCCTTCATTGTTTTTATGCACTGCCTTTACGAGATGAGGAAATCTTTGTATTGAACCTAACCCCAACCAATTAAAACTAAGATTTAAAATAAAAGAAAATGCTCAATGAACCCAGTATACCTGGAGTCACGCTCTAGCTAGGCAATTAAGTTGTAGAAATGTGTATTCCAGAAAAAAAAAAAACATGTCATGCACGGATTGCCCTACTTTATTTTTCTTGACGCCAGAAATTAGTATTGTGCAATGCGCTAAACATACGCGAACATGTTTGTCGCAAGATTTCAATCAAAGGAAAGCAGAAAGAAACGCAGTCATCTCTTTGCCCAAACTGTCTAAGAGGCAGTAAAATTGCATTATTTTCGCTCAAACATCACGAGGAATATTAACAAGCAGCGAAGAACGGAGCATGTGAAAAGGAGTTTTTTGTGAGGACATCAACGTCGTGAACTTAGACGGCGGGAGAAATAGAGAGGAATAGAAATAGAAGGATGAGGGCAACGAGGGGCCACAAGAAGTGTTGTTCTAGGAGTAATTCCTTTCAGCCGTTACTCGGCTCTCATTATTCGGCTACAGCGTCGATTTGCAAGCCCTGCCAAAGGACCGACAGCAAAAAAAAGAGAACTTGACAGAAATTTTTCCAACGACCTCTTTAAATAAATGTGCCGTAAAGAAAGAAAAAAGCAGCAACACTTTTGACTGAGAAAAGGGTGGCTTGGCGGGGAGGGCGGTGCAAAACAGACACGACAGGAAGCACTGGTCTCGCGGCTCAAGACAAATGACCGCCAGTGGCCGTGGAGACACGTCCGACAGAAGGCAACCATCTTCCTCCTGCCCTTACAACCCCCCCCCCCCCCATCTCCCTTTTGTATTTTCCTCTGGAACTTTCCTAATTGCAGGCAGCCACGACCAGAACCCAAGAAGAGGAGATATCTCCAACGAGCTGGCCACAGGACGGATACACAGAAAGGTCTAATGTCGTCGTTTTTCGCCGCCCGTTTTCTTGTGGGCCGCTGCGCGCGCCTAGCCAATTTTGAGCGGTCGCTGCTGTTAGCTGACACCGCCATTGCGTTGCAGCCGCCACCACGGTGGTGTGGGACCGCGCCAGATCGATGCGCAGCGCACTATTTTCTGGAAAGCTTTCTTTTGGAAACAATTTAGAAAGAGCAGAATAATGAATTTCCAAACCTCTCTGTCCTCCCTTTCCATTTTTCAGTTATCTGCCCACATTGTCCTTTCAAGTCATTTGGGATTGTGTCGCCGGCGGTGCCTCCAGCAGAGATGCACGAAATTATATATGTATAGCTGGGAGGGAGAGAAAGAAAGGTTGAAGAGGGCCGAACGGCGGGCAAGTTCATTTAATGAATTACTTCTATATTCTGATTTACCTCCATTAGACAAACTTTCTCACCAATTTTGGCTTCATCTGCCCCCTCCCATATTGGTTAGCTTCATTGGAAACTTCCGGGATTTTTCCCAAGTGACGCAGGGCGATGGCGGACGACGGAGGACGACGCAGGGTTTCCAGCAGAACGAGCTCCTTACGCTATCGCGTAAAAAATTTTCTTACGACCTAACGAGTGGCGGGTGATATAGCATTATCTCCTTAAGCACCACGAGACCAAACATAACTGTAGGATGGCGGAGGTCTCAAACTAGCGAGGCGAATGCGCCGGAATCGAGTGTAGAAAGAGGGTGTTTAATTTAATTCAAAAGTTCCTCTTCACGTACACACATGTATCGTTAAGGCGTGCCACTGATTCTCAAGCAAGGCAAATAAGTTCGGCCACTACGAACACAAGCTAATTCCATAATGATGCTTACAAGCACCGGTGCTGCAGTGATCAACACTGTTTTTTTTTTTGCGAAAGCAGTGCCTCTGTCATTGCCACCAATTTTTTTGGTGCCTCGTTTTACTTCAGATTCTTCCTCTCCTAAAGATAAAAAATGGTTCAGTTAGGGAGAAGGTTAAGTGAGTTATCCAGAATACGTCCATCGTCGTGCGCACCACTGCTCGCAGGGCTTCTGTGTTTTATAATCTCGAGTGTCTGCGTTAAGCGTTAAGCATTTACAAAGCGCACAGATATTACTGGTAATCAGCTAGTGTACGTCTAGGGGGATCTAGCTTGCTCAAGCGTTAAGTTTTGCCTTGGAGGTCACTCAAATTCAATTAGCGGATTAAGGCCGACGCTCATTGTGATCTCACGTTCTCGAACTTTTTGCTTCACAGATTAATTCCTTAAGAGGAGCGTTTTGTTCTAAGTTATAATGCACACAGAAGAAAGGGCACGGCAATAATATCACTTGAAAAGCGGCTTATTATGTCAATATCAGCAATCCTAATTACCCACTCCACATGTACCAAAATACTAGGTTTTCATATCTTATCGATGTTGTGTTCTCATTTCAAAAGTGCTCAATATATCTACAAGGAAGTAATTATAACAGTTGCGTTCGATTTGGCACCTTGAGCTGCACACACCAGCCAAATATTATCTAAGGCCTGGCCTCAGTGAACAACTCGTCGGCGTACTGATATCACGGGCTGTGATGAACGTGTACTGTTTAAGTGAACTCAGCTGGGAAGACGCGTGGGTGGCACTCACACGTGCAGCGTCTCTTAAATAAAAAGAAATATTCTCATGTCTGACAGATCAAAAACATTTTCGCGATGAAAACATTAGTGAAAGAAAATTATAATTTCCTATAGTCCGTTAAACTTATCGACTTGCTGCTGATGGCGCAAAGGACCACTGACTAGTTTTTTAATATTTCAAAAAACTATCACAGTGCGTACATAAGACCGTCGTTAATATTTCTTCAAAATATTTGACCCATGAGCGCCCTTTAAAGCAATGGAAATTAAACTAAAAGCCTGTTGGCGCTGTCTTTCTACACATCCTCATAATTTTCTCCACTGGCTCCCAGGCCTTTGCTGCAATGGAACAGCGAGCTGAATATTATTTGTCGATAATTCTGATTGACGGCGAATGACGGGTGACGTATCGTCGTTTGCTAGTTACTCTCGATATTTTTCGTTGGGTTAGTCGCTCTGCCACGAAAGAAAAAATACAAGTCCAAATATTTTTTTTGCTTGCGAAGGCCCTTTCCTATCATTGTAAGATATGGATACTTACAAGGCCACCGTTTATGGTTCACCTCTTTGATTTATTTCTATTTATCCGCGTACGCGGCAACATTGTCTCCGCAGAGAAGTGTTCGCGCTTTTCTACGCGTCCGCCCTCCAGGATTGATAATTTTGTTTCACGCACACAGCGACGCACGATGAGGCGCTGACTAGAGGCGACAGGTTGATACCAGCAAGTGCTAAGAAGCACCGCTGTGTATTCGCCTGGAAGCGAAGAGGAAACAAAAAGAAGACGCCTAACAAGGCTAGGCCATGACGTAGGCATCTGGCGTACTCCGCGCTTCTCCTTTAAAAGTGAAACATTAAGAGAAAGTTTCCTTGCAAAGGTTGTCACTCGTACGGAGAAGATAAACGAACTAGGACTGTGCATTACAGAAAGGTCTCATAGGCGTCATTCGGAGCTTCTAAATGCTCGGCTATCGCAATACTGCTGCTCATGTTTCTAGTTTGTATTTGGCGGACATAAACTGTTTGCGTATGAGCGGATGTTGCGATTTCAATAAAACGTGTTTGTTTCATTTTATTACTCTTTGCGCATCAACCCCATTGACTATTCCGTGCCGAAAGAAACGCCTCTCGTATTCGACAATGGCGCCGCATTCTTCTCCTTTTCCATGCAGCAGTGGCGATCACTTATCTAAATCTATGACGATTAAACGGATGTTGAAAACTTGTATCAAGCATCCTTTTTATATTCCAATGTGGCATTCACTCTCTACAATGCGCCTTTGCACGTAAAATAAGCTCTTCACACCGGCGAGTTTAAGGGCACAGCAAGCGTTAACAAAAAACAACAACTTCGGGCAGTAAAGAGGACTAATCCTTAGGCTGTCTAGCAACTGAATTTGGTGTTCGTGTCTCTTTCTCTCATTTTGCACGTCCCCATGTTGTTCTGACTTTACTCACATCGCGGAGAGAAACGCCCAATGGGGAACATGCAATGAGTTGAACAGCACGACGAAGGAAAGGCGAAGTGCTCGATTTTGCTGCTAGTACAGAATACGTAAATGTCGCTGCCGTGTGCAGACAGTTGAAAGAAAATAAGATGAACGATGCACGTCGCGACGAAGCGACGACAAGGACTGAATCAGACAGACCTCTACGCACGTCTTGCGAAAGTATGACGGCTGATTTGGTTGTTAGGTAAGACAGATGACACCGAGAACTCCTGCACCCTACAAAACGGGTTCATGACACAAAAACAGCGCTGACACGCGACGAGCGCAGCAACGACAAACTAAACGAACGTATAGCTAGATCGCCACACAAGCGGCCGACAAAAGAGAACAAAGGAACATCTTTTTCAGTAGCGTCCCCAGCCGGAAGTGCAGCCAAACTTTCATGACATCCTTGAGCAGTGGGCGGCAGAATAGTTTTATATTTGAAAAATGAATTTTTTTTATATTTTGTTGCTGTCGTTGGCGACGGACGACAGAAAATCGCCACGGTTTGTTGAGAAACATCGGTGCCTATGCATTGCGAAAAAAACACGGCGCAGTACGCTTACATTCTTAAGGTGCGCATGCTCAGTTTTGGCACTGATTAGGCCCCAATTTTAAGACGATAACGTTAAGACCCCGTTACCCAGAAAATCTGGTGCTGGCGTTGTCGTCGTTGTGCGCGAAAAATCAAGAGCATGGCTCTGGCAGGTGAGAGCGACCAAGGACGTAGGTGGGCCACCTAAGTTACGTGGCCTTGCGGCGCCATCACAACCTGCCCACCGGATTGTGAGCAAACTGCCCACCGTGGCAGGTGGAAGTTAAATACATAATTGGTCGCTCGGGGAGAGATATCTGGACAGCACAAGACTCACCTATGGGAGCTGCTGCCATCGCAGGGCAGTGGGGTATTGCTTAAAGGCTGCACCGCTGCGCCAGGATGCGTATGAGGACTACCAGGGATCTATCAGCGATCTAGAGAGCGACCTTCTACATATATGGGAATTAACCCATTGCGCTATGGCACCATACCTTCAAGGCGCAGCTTAAGTGTCTCCTCTAGTTTTTACTCTTGTACGCAATAGAAACTGAAAAGTGGCCTACATTTCTTTTCAAATTTCAACTACGGCTCCCTGGAGGGTAGCGCTGCTTTTCGCAAATTTTTTACTCGATCATTAAGTGGGTGTCTACTAGAAGATGAGCTGTGCAAAAGTGCTCTAGAGCCCTGTAGCTTTCGTACAGCAGCTTTCTGTGTAATTTGGTGATCAGCATTGGTCTTCAGTTCTTGGCTTTGATCGCTGTAGTTTTAGTTTTGGTATGTGCACGTGGCCATACCAGCTATGACTACCCTTATAGCAGTGGGGACGGGCAAAAATCTGAAAGTTCTCATATGTTATTATAAATCTTGCCTTCACTTCCAAATCATGTGCTCATGCATGTGGCCATGCTATGAACAGTTTTTGGTTGAAAGTGATTCAAGGCACACAGTGAGTGATAAAAACATATAAGGCAGGCAATGCTCATTACAGCGCTGAAACGCATAATATTTTTTATGTAGAAATTGTATTGTAAAGATGGTGTGCACATTTCTAGCTTTGCAGATTTCATATATGAGTTTAAGGAGTGACCACGACGTGCAACAGTTTGACGGCATTGTATTTTATTTCCACGCTGCCCTTTTATTGCTCAAGATGCGGTATTGAGCAATTCTTGAAATGTCACCTCCTTCGTGTCAAATTATCCTGCATCTTAACTTCAGAGCAGCACGTTTAGCTCAAGACATAAGACACAGTAAAACTCAATTGACTAGTGATCAACAAACATTTAAACCATTTTATTCTATAGAAATAACGATAAAGTTCTTGCCGTAAACAAAAAACTAACCCACGACCTCAACACGAATAACCATACGTGAAAGAAAATCTACAGATTGTCTCAAAGTAATAAAAAGTGTTAAATCCTTTTAAAACATTATCACACAGCTTTGCTCAATTAGACAATTGGTGGCGTATTAAAAAACTGTGCACTAAGTGACAGTTCAAATGTAGAATATTAAGGACAAATAAAACGTTAGCGTGAGCGGTGCAGTTCATCAGATGTGGGACTTCACGTACAAAACACCTAATATCCTTAATAGACGATGACGACTCTTTGTAGCGCACGCAGTGTTGAATCGCCAGGGAACGTTCCAGATGTCCTTGGCTGAACAGCAGAAATTTTCTCACGCAACCAAGCAGTGATCCAGTGGAAGACACACCAAAAAAATTGTGGTCACTTTCCGTGTTTAACGTCCTGCACAAAAAAACTTCGTTGAACTGACGACAACGACAGCTTCGAACGAAATTCAATCTAGAGATATGAGTGCACAAAGTGATGCAGGGCCTGTCGGTACATCCACGGTGACGACACCGGCGGGTGAGTGAAGCGAGCAGGCTTGCCATTTGGGGAAAATGTCCGTGAGCACGGAGAGAGAAGGTTCAGCATGACGTGATAATAAAATTGTGGGCCCGTTGTTTGAAAGCCTTTGCTTGAATAGTGCTTGTAACTTAATGCTTGTGCGATTTGTCCAAAACTATCCTTGCGGAACTTTCATGTTTGCTGTAATATAGCTGTTGTTTCTTTTTGAATTTCGCCTTGTGTACCTTTCTATTGGTGACAGTAATCTCCACCTGAAAAGCAGAAAATGAACACCAAAGCCTTCTTTCAACACATAAGAAAAAATACTAAATGTGTTGAATAGGCTATTGGGCGACAGGAAATTTTATAAGCATCACTCTCAAAATGCTCCACCAGGCAAATAAAGTATAAGAACGTTAAAGAATTTAGTAATGCAGCTGCAAGGAATTAGACTTAAAATAGAAATTCAAATTATTACCTTATATTAAAGCGTCATTACTTGACGTAAAGTTCATCATGGGAGTTCATAAAGAGAGAATGCAGAAACAACGCTCTACTACTATCACGCTAACAGTCAAATAATCTATAAATTTCGTTTATATGGTAAAAGAACTTACGCCCCTCACTGAGAGCAAAAAATAACTTCAGCTCTCATATCAAATGCTTTCGTTTGGGATGAAAGGTAGACGGCACTGCCGAGTACTCCAGCGGCTTGCATACCCGACGAAAATCCCCCTTCACCCCCACCTCATCCCGCACTTCTTTCTCACATTATTCTCCTCTCATCATTGCATTCATACTGTATACCTTCGACTGTCAAGGGGATGGCTGGTATTATTCGCGTAAATAGATTGCCTATAACGGCTCTTTTGAGGTCTTGCTTTCATAGCCTGTGCAGAAGCTATTTCTCGAGTTATTACTGAAATTAAGAGAGAACCAGTTAATATATACTCCTACAGATCTCAAATAATTTTGCGACTTCATTCGACTCCAGTTCTTAAGGGCAAAGAGGCCGCCGCGGTGGTTCACAGGTTACGGTGCTCGGCTTCTGACCCGAAAGAGGCGGGTTCGATCCCGGCCGTTGCGGTCGAACTTTCATGAAGGCGAAATTCCAGAGGCCCGTGTATTCTGCGATGCCAGAGCACGTTAAAAAACCGCAGGTGGTTGAAATTTCCGGAGCCTTTCGCTACGGCGTCCCTCATAGCCCGAGTCGCTTTGGGAGGTTAAACACCCATAGACCAAACCAATTTTAATGTCAGCGAGATTGCAATGGTAAACACTGACGCTCTGGTTCCGACAGTTCTATCTTGCTACCCACTGCAAACATTCATTACGAGGCTACACTTAAATTAAGCAAGGGTAAGTGGCGCTCACATAATGTGTTCTCTGAGGTTCCTACGAAATTGGCTAAGAACGAATTCTCCGTAGCCAGAGTCTGTTGAAAACACATTCTGCATACCATGACTTTTGCTCAATTTAGGACAAGTAAGACAGCAAGTCAACATTCTTGCCCAGATGTGGTCAGCAGAAAGACCAACTAGTATCATCATTTTCTTTTCAATGAGTGAATAATTATGGTCTATGGCACGTTAGGTACAGCGAGATTCTGCCGCCGTGACTTACATTAGACACCACTAATTTAGGATTAGAAGTCGAATGACATAACTGATTAGAATCGACATAAATTCGTTCTTTGCTGACAGGAAGATCTGTCACTGAAAGAAGCTCTTTCGAACAGCGCAAAAACAAGTCAACAAACATAAAAAAATACGTGGTCTTTTCACTCAGCAAGAACGGTGCAAACTACTTGAACTGGTCTGTCTTGCTTCGTTTCCTGTTTCGTCGGCAACTATCGGGCACAAGTTCAGTTTCACGATTCACCTGCGTCCGCACGATGCAAGAGAGAATGTGATATGGATGACGCACTACACGGCTGTTCCTTCTTGGCAGGCCCCAGTATCCGAGTTCACACCACCAGACCACGCAGCTGAACACTCGCAGAGCAGGACATCAGGGACGCAGCGACGACGCAGGCGTTCCTGCACTCAGTTGTTCGACGAGCGGTCGGCATCATCGGGCCCTACGACGCCTCGGGGCCGCACGCGCTCGGAACTACGTGCGAAGAAGCGCGCGCCGCATCCTCGCCGGATGTACCGCATGGGACCAGGAGCGTGTCGCGAGTGGAGTGCTCCTTCACTGCCGCCGCTGCTGCAGCGCCGACGAGCAGAGGTCCGCGCGCCGTCTGCCGTGTGCGGGATCGATGGGAGCCATGGCCTGAGTGAGGGCCCCCGCAGCGGGCTGAGCCGCCGAGGGGCCCTCTTCTTTCTCTTGCGCCCTCTCGAGGCGACCGCTTGAAGAAGTCAGGAAGGAAAAAACAGGACCCGGTGACACAGCCTATCAAGTGAGGATCCTTGGCGCCGTTTTGTCGCTTGCTTTTCCGGGCCGCTTGACGTGATCAGCTCCCATAGGTTCGATCCGCAACCGTCTCGACCGCCGTGCATTTCCAAGACGCTCAAGAGTTCGCGTTAGCGAACCAGAGCAGCCCGATCCTCCCACCGGCGAGGATGAAGGCATACGAGCGCTTTCTCCGGTTTTTTCTACTTAGGATTCTTCGGCTTTCATGATTTTCATCCTTTTTCTTCCTCCTATGCTTATTTTATGTGTGCAAATTTTGGCCGCCCGTTTTATCTGTTGTTTTTTTTTTTGCAGCGAAAAGAGTAGGTGAAATAAAAATTAATGCTTTGAAGCAGAAAACGGGAAATTCCGGCGTGCACTTTCTCGCGCTGCGATACGTGGTCATAGAAACGTAATGTCAGACAAACGCGTCTTGAGCTCGCAGTCCGTTGTACCAAATTCTTCAAAAAATCATCTTACACTGACACTCCCCTTGCGACTTTCGGAGCTAGTTAAATGTAGTAGGCGCTTACCACAGCCCGTTAAAAATGTGCACGACTCGGGCTGAACCACTTCACCAAAATGAAAGTTATTAGTCTTTAGACAAAAGTATTGATTTGTTTTAGATGTAATTGCTGGAGACAGCAGTGTGATCACCTTCAGGTCGAAAGTTTATTTATTGCTGTAGACCTATTATTTACTGACATCAAAACCACACAACATTAAAACGCAGAGAGAAAACCCAACTAACTAATTCTTATATCAAGTGCAAATCATACTGCGCGTCTATTTCGTCGACTAAATGTGTAGCGCCCAAGTGGTACTCTTTCATGCCATTTAGTGGAGCCCTTGCAGTATCTGGGGAAGTCTTAACTTTCGGAGGTTCAAGGAAAACTTATGAAGGCACTTTGCCAATCGAAAGTGCGATTCTAGCTTCCCAGGTTCCCATACCGGTGGCACTTCCTACGGCTTCTGCCTTGCCCCATTTTCGATCTAGACGACGTTATTGGCGCTTGCCGTCTGCCTTCTCTGGCCTTCTTCTTCTTTGGATTCTGGCCTCTCTGGTCGTGGCGCGCAGGTGGCGCTACCACAGCGCGCGCTGTTGCCATGACAATCTCGGGTGTGACGTCACCCTCTCCCGTCGCTATATCGACGTCCGCGCTATATCGATGCATTTGGAGTTTTGTGTGTTTTTTTGCTATAATTGGCTATACTTAATGAATGAATCTCTCTATTGTGGCAATTCTTTGCGTGGAGGTTACATCTGGTCCCCGCTATCTGAAGCCGACACTCGTTTTCTGCTATCCTCATTAGTTGCCGCGTTATTCGTGGAAGACAGCGTTGCACCGGGCGCGCGAGTATGAGCCATTAAAGGCTTTCGCATTAATACAGTTTCTGTCAGCTCCAAGAAATTCGCACCAGCAGCGAAGCGCAACAAGCCACACAGAATGGCCCCGAAAAAAAGGTATTCGGCTCTATACCTTTGAGAAAGGTCGCGCACTAATCAAGGATACACTTCACAATGTGCTACTCTTGTATGCGAAACAAATTTCACCACAAGTAAGTGAAACTACGCGCCAATTTTCAAACTTGGAATCTTTATTCGACAGCATATCAAATGCGTCAACAATGTTCTTTCTTCCTGTTTTAATATTTGTGGCGCTTTACAAAAACACAGTTGAGTAAACTCACTTCTTTGAGAGATCCTATTGCAGTGTGTTGCTTTTTCCGGTGTATGGTAGTCCCCGCAATAAAGTAATTTATTGCAGGCACCTCGCCAATACAATACGGTTACAGTTTTCAGTTTATTAACAAAAGTTATGCATCGTAGCTTATTTACGTCATCCTGGAAAGAGGGAACAGAGCCGTTGACAGGCACGGTTTTTTCCAAGAAGTCCTTGTTAGCGGCTGGTTTACATTAAAGTTTAATCAATTCACAAAGTTAAAACAAGTCTGGAGTTTTCAAAAAGGATTTGCAACGAAGTTAGAGACGACTCGAATGTATTTTGAGGCTCTCAGTGGGAAATCCAGCGTGCTAGCTCTGAGTTAGATGTTACTGGGGTGGAAGGCCTCACCTCAGCTTTGGTGGTCAACGCTGTAATGATTATTGCCGGGTATATGGTGTAAACTTGGAAAAATTCTCAGCCTGTTCTCAACCTCCAGTGCTAGAAACGACAATGAGCTCCGGCAGTGAGTGACACATAATGGGATAACGAGTCAAGTTTTGGCTTTCTACTTTGAAGACTGCACCCTGGACATCTATAAAACTGTATATACAAATAAAATGCCCTTAAACTGCATCTTTGCGTAATATGACGTTGGCAGATAACACTATGGGGTCATCAAGTACTAGCTAATGCTGCAGTTGGCTCCACATCGACAGTAAACTAACGCGTCAACAAATTTTCCAAGAAATTTTCGAGCTCTTTGTATTACTTCCCCGCAGTGCCTCCGGAACCACATTATGCAAGCGTTCTTCCTATGGCACACCTAACAAAACTCTCCCCAAAGCATATGAACGTGGATGTTTTTGGCTTCTAAACCGCAGTGGTGACCTAGTCGTTTGATCATCCGCCTCGCATGCGGGAGGTGGGAGGTTCGATCCCCAATGCCGCTGGGTACCCACCGGTGATACAATGGGTACCCTGCCTGGTGCTCACCTTCTATAGGGTGAAATGCATGAAAAATGGGTCTTTGTTCCACCTTGAGCAGAAGAAAAAACCTCGTGCAATGGCGCTCTTTGGCCGCATATTCCCTTACGCCATAAAAATTCATCACCATCATCACAATAGTTTTTGGCTTCTACACACTGTGGCAATGCACAGAGGTCACAGTTTACCAGTTCGCAGTCTACTGCAAAAAAGACAGCTTCATTTATGAAACGAACAAGTAGAGATCGGCACCCGCTACAGTTATGTGGCCACGAAGGGTGACTTTGTGAGCAATGGTGCGTAGACGCAAAACACGAGAGCAATGATTCTAGCGCGAATGAAACGGGACACAGAGGGGACTACTGCAGGCACATGAGCTTACAAAGGCTTAAATTTATTGCACTGCACCCAGTAAAACAAGAATAACAATAACAGAAAAGCAAGGGCAGAGAAACTATTGTTGATTGTTCATGATGGATTTCTAGTATAACTTTTTCTTATCAAAGTGAGGGATGGGGTTACACATGCCGAATCTTTCTTGTCAATGGCGCGGGGTTTCTGCAGCTCATGAGCTGCGGATTGTACCTCTACAGATCATTGAAATCTTCCAGATATAGTGGGCAAGAACATCCCGACATATGCTAAGTCATAATACTGCGTGATCCTGCACTCATAATAACAGCGTGCTATCTTTGTTGTTTGGCATTGCAACGACATGTTTTCCCCATATAAGACGCTCCGCAAGGCAGGAGAATTTCATAGACGACCTCGGTGTCGCAACTGCCAATTTTCTCGGGCTCTTGCTCATCTTTACTTTGCTTCTTAACTTAGAGAAATAGTTGGCTGATTTAAAAGCTAGATTTTCGGCAGCCCACCCAAACTGCCCTCTCCTGTTCATGATTTCCGGCGGGTACATCGGAACGACGGCTGCGGTCTTAAGCTTTTTTTGCATGTTCTTCTGGGTGGTGGCGGAGGAGGGAATGAGCGATCGGCGAACTTTTCGTCAATACTTGAAGCCAGGGCTCAAATAAGGGCGCCCACAATACAGTTGCCTGTAACTGTCTTGGTTTGTCCTCAGCGCTTTTCATCTCACGCTACAACGAAATTCACGGGGTGCGCGAAACATTTCGTTGAAGAGGAAATTTTGTTGCGGCGAAATCAGCCTAAACCGCTGTCAGGTTGGACAAATTAGTCCCAAATCATCATCAGGATCGCTGACAGCATGCTCTGTGAGATGCCAAAGTCCGCTGCACCATGTCCTTCTTTCCTGCCGCTGGAAGCCGTGCTGATAATTCGTGCCTTCTCTTCAAGAGAAAGGAACTTCCGCTTCCTGAGCAAAGTCGCCACGCTCGAGACGATTGCAGCGCACACGCACGAGTGAAAAAAAAACTAGGGCAAACGCGCTGCTGCATTTTCCAAGCTGATGCGTCCTTTAGCGACGGATTGGTTGCGGATCTGGCTTGGAAGAAAACAGGAGCATGCACCCGCGCCTTGTCGCAAGGCAGCCAGCCCAATTGTCATCACCACCAAGCAATGGTGGTCTTCATGTGCATTTGTATGACTTGATGAATTGGGTCCAGCGAAATTTACTGAAACAAAGCAGCGTATATCTACCGAAGTACACAGATGGGTGGCGATACGCTTGTTTTATGGTAAGATAGATTTTTAAACCCAGCATCGCATAGCAAAAATTTCGTTGAAGCGGAAATGCGCCCCACAAATGGTTCACTGTGATGAGGAAATTGTTCGAATACTATCTATGTTTCGGTGACGGGGAACTGGAAATATTTTGTTGAAGCGAAAATTTTGTTGAAGTGACGTTTGTTGTAGCGGGGTTAGACTTACACCTATTCGTCAGTGCGTCTACAGCCACTGCTCTCTTCATGAGCTTTGTGTGCGCCGATGAGTACGGTAGCAGGCCTTCCTTCTATCACAGGGCATATCTCCGGCGTAGGACTTCCTCGCTTACAAACAGTCGTAAGTCGACGTACTGGTATCGTTATCGTTCTTTCGACCCCGCGTAGCACAAAGTGGACTATGAAGTCAGGCCCCAATTAGTCCCGAGTAAGAGCCCATGTGAGCCCCTGTGGGATCAATGTGGGGTTACCAGCGTGGGTCCCAGTCGGCCCACACATACACCCAAAAAGGTCTCACTTAAGACCGATGCAAGTAACTCTTGTCGGGCTGGCCACATTCCGCCTACACTTCTTGATGACAGTAGCCCACACAGCGCCGCCATCGGTCCTATTTTGGTTAAATGTGAGCAGCACCTACGCTAGGATTTCGTCTCAAATAGCTCCTCCGAAATCGATATGAGACCGATGCGGGTTCTGAAGGGGCAACCCAATTGGGGTAAAACCACATGGTCTCATTAGGATACTGATGTAGATCTTTAGGTGCATACCCTCCCCCCACGGCTCCATTGTACCCTCAAGGCATATCATGCTCTTATTTTTTCAGTGTCAGCTTAATGTGGGCGTTGCGTGGGCAGCCTATGCCTGTGCTGCGTGGGCAGCCTATGCCTGTGCTCCAAACTATAATGATGTGTGGTGAGTGAGCTGCCACTACACGAAGAATGAAAAGGAGAGTGCACGGGCCTCCCCCTGGCTCAAGCTGCTCCACAATCGCTGCCACATGAAGACAGTAAGAGTGTCCAAGGAGATAGGAGAGGAAAGATTGAAAGACAAGACGCGCGTCACAACAACCGCGTCATCAGAGACGACGACGACGATTTAGCAACAGATACACCTGGTGACTAGGAGGCCTGGCCACATTGGTGAGAGCTCCTAGATCCCAGCCACTATAATGTTTTTGATGCTGCCACAATCGCTGCCACGTGTAGACAATAAAGAGTTCAAAGAGATGTGTGAGAGGAAAGATTGAAAAGCCAGGACGTGCGTCCCAACAACCACGTCATCTGGAGCGACGGTGGTTTGGGAAAAGATACCCCGTGGTGACAAGGAGCCTTCGCCACATGAGTAAGAGCCCCTATATCCCAGCCCCGTAAAGCCAGGGTGCCACCCACCATACCACTATAATGACTGCTGTTGCTGCTGCTGGTGACGATGGGAAGAATGAAACGGACAGAGCACGGGCCTGCCCACTGGCTCAAGCCTAGCAACTACCGCTGCCACATGCCGAAAGTAGGAGAATTAAATGTTGGAGAGTAAAGATAGAAAGATAAGACGTGCGCTAGTACACCCCGGGTTGATACCGGGGGCAGTGCCATACCGGCCTGATCAGTTCCAGAGTGCTTAAAGCACTCCGCCGTATTTCAAAAAAATAAGTTAAATATCTTGGGTAACAATGAGAACCGTATCAGATATTACCACTTTCTGTATGCGCGACTTTCCGGCATTCGACTCTGATGTTGTGACCTACACCACAAGACAATCAGATATTACCACTATTATGACTTTAGTGTCTCAGGTAGTCCCGTTCATCCTGCCAAGTGGGCATGGTCATTCCTGTGCATGGTCTGATTATTTTGCACAATTTAGTTGAGCGCGAGAGCCCAAAGCTTGTAATTTGTAGTAATCGGGTAAAGATGCTGAAAATTATATTACAACTTCTCTATAACAGTGAGTGATAACTGCGCATAATACAAATTTGTGAATTAAAGAAAAGGCATGTATAATACGATACAGCCACGGGTGTGGGTTAAACCCCGCTGTAGCCGATGTAGCACCGCCTGGGGCACTGCATCGGCTGCTCCATTTTGACTTGCCGCGTCTTTTCTCGAATAGCGCCCGCATATGTGTTGCACGTGCCCAAACGACCTCGACAAGAAACGTCCAGTTTTTCATCCCCGGCTCGGTTGATGTGAGATCCTTGCGGGTTGTATGTGCTGCCCCAATTAGGCTTAACGAAGGTTTTGCCGCACATAGCCCACATTTATGTTCCACCTGTCCTCAAGTACCCTACACAGGGCCAATGCGGGGAGCATGTAAGCGCGCCCTTTTTCTAGCCCTACTGCGGGCTATGGGGGACCAGCAGCGGTGTCGTGTGGGCAGCGAAATTTGTGCTAGCAGAGGTTCTTTAAGCATAGAGTCAACATTGACGTTCCCTCTGACCTCCTGTACCCTTCAAGGGACCCATTTGGGCAGCAGTTGGGCACGACAGTTTCGCATTCCCACCACGGGCTATGTGTTATCTACAGCAGTTTTCTGCCGGCAGCCCCAATTGGGCCAGAAGTTTTTCGAGCATTGAGTCCACGTTTATGTTTCATCTGCCCTCAAGTACCCGACAAGGGACCAATGTGGGCTACATCTAGCAAAGTAGCATGAGGTAGCCTTTGCAAAACTGGGAAAAGTGGGACCCATGCGGAATCAACAAGGACAAGCCCAATTTTGGTTGGCCCACTCAATTCCCACAGGATGCTGAAGTAGGTGCTCCAGCGGTTGGCGCAGCCCCACTTGCCCATGTGGGACCCACTTGGGCGGGCCCCTATTGAATGCTACTTAGGACAGCTCAAAATCTCAAAGGTTTGAGGAGAAGATTTTAAAGATGTCTGCATCGTCGTGCGGCCCATGGTCAGACATCTTGCGGTTCCCCAAGAATTCACAAACAACGCGTAACATCTTTATTGAGTTTGAGTTGTGGGTTCTGACAAGCTTGCATGAGTGCACGATCAGGGTGTGCTAGCAGAAGCTCACTAAAGATGAAGTGTAACGCACCAGGCGATGCGCATGCGCTGCGGCCACTTTTTGCTAAAGCGATTTTCTGCACGAACGCCTCAGCAGAAGTTCGCATTTGCTATAATGTGACATTTCGCCACATATTTGCAACCGTATACGTGGCTGAAACAGTATACCCTAAACGAAGGGGACCATAGCTATCTTTCGAACAGTGACGAGATGAAATTGAGTTGCAGGGCAGTGCTTCAATGACGCGAAGAACTAAGAAAAGTGTCTACGAACAACTCCACGACTTACAAAATCAATTTGCTAAAGGCACTAATGGTTGGTTGCTTAATTCTTTTCCTCTGGACATCAAATGTAAGGTTGTAATTTTCTGAGCACCTCAGTAGGCTACAACAAAATAAAAAAAGCAGACATTCTTGGAATGTCCCTACCTGCATGCACACACCAGAATTAGGCAGCTGGACTCAAACCTAAGAGCAGTAGAAGAATTGCAACAGGTGACTCCGATCTGAGATATATAAAGTTACCTTTCTTTTGCGTGATTCCGCATTATTTAGAATCTGAGACCAATCAGAAGAAAACGTCCTTAATCGACGGTTGTGCCCTTCCCTAACCTGTTTCAGAATTTCGCCATCTGCATCAAGTTGGCACATTTTCTGGTGGCTGCAGAATGTTCCACACACGTCACGCGATGAAAAAAAAGCTAGAAAGTTGCTCTAAATGCGAAGACACACCTATGTAAACAACACTGCAGTTCATCAAGCCCTGCCAGGGAACGCAGCTTTCTGTGCACCAGGTTGCCGAACAGAAACCAGCCACGTGTAAGACTACTTTCCCAAGAGTGCAATGTTCTATGTATTGTTTATTATGCTCACTGTGTGCGATGTGTTAATTAACGGAAAACATTTTTTTATAGAATTAGATGGTAATAGCAACAAGTACAATAATAAAATAATAAATAAACACCCATTAAGAACCGGTGACCACTCGGCCACAAATAAGTTAGAACCCAGTATTTCCTCCGCAAGGCTGATGCTGAACCTGTGGACTTAAATCCATGCCCCCCCCCCCCTATCTCGCGCTTCATAGCCCTACATTGTTGGTGCGGCACTTACAATGCGTCGATCAATACCTCTCTTGCTTCGAACAAAATCTCTTCTCTCTGTGTGTGTGTGTGTGCTCTGTTAAAGTCAGGTTAGGTTTATGCCTTGTGGAAGCTAAAAGACTCTCCTGCTGTCTGCACGTAGCAGCGATTGTGGCTCTGATTGAGCCAGTGGGCAGGCCCGTGCACTTTTCTTTTAATTCTTCCTTTAGTCGCAGCAAGACCGATATTGAGGGGGAAAATATTCGCAGTCGAGGATCGCAGCAAAAGCCTTGAAGATTGTTACTGTCCTTTGCAAATGCAGTGCTTGAGAAGAAAATAAAACACGTGTGAAGGCAGCGATTCGACAACCAGGTCTAACCCAATTGCCCCGCTTAATGCGGTAATAACTGACAAGGTGGGTATCACGTTTTCATCTCGAGCCTCCCGTGAGCGAGCCGACTCATTGTTCTTTAAGTGAAAAAATGCGACCTTACTAAAAATCGAATATGTTGCTCACTGTCCGCCGATTGCGCGAATCGCTGAGATGTTGACCTTCGGTACCGAAGCTATTTGAGACTGCCTCATTTGCAGCAGCTGCTATCAAGTGCATGCACTTGCCTAAAATTTACGTAGAGTCACTTTTTTGGAAAAGATGGCTGCTGCGCTTTCGCTTACTTTCTCGTTCTCTACAGAGACTTTTTCTGTCCTCACCCTCACTGCTTGAAATTCAAACGAGAAACATCGATCAGTAGTGCTGATGAAGCAAAGCGTATCCCGCTCATTTTAAGGTACGCTCAGCTCCAATTGGGAATTAAAAAAGGAAAACTCAAGAGAAAAGCTAGGAGTCAGAAACATAGAGTGCATGAAACTATCAGCTTCTCTCATTAGCATTGTAAGTGAGCGTGGGTGATGAGGCACGCGTATAGGCAGGGCGACGTGTATGTAAAAGCTCTGCTTGATGAATATTTATAGAGTTCTCTACACGTGACTGTAAACTTTCATATTTGAGCTATCTGCAAATTATAAAAAGCAGAGTTGTTCGATGAACCAGGCGCTAACGCTACAGCCCGGTGGAAGGTCGTTTATTAGTGGAACGACAGAAATAAATAAAATCAGCGTACGCAGTGGATTTGATCACTTTTTCTGTATGCGCGACTTTCTGGCATTCGACTCTGATGTTGTGACGTACACCATTCTGAATCGACAGCCGACCATGTGCTCGGTTCGACAACTTTCATATGTCATTTAGCATGGTACAAGACAAGGATATGGTGGGTAAAGTGTAAAATAAAAGTTTTACGAGATTATTAGACATTTTCTTTAACGTAACGATAAGAATTTTCATGTCTTTCAGCGCACCAGGTGCCTTAAGCATGGTTGAGGCCGCGTTTTACTTCTTCACCAAAAATATGTCGTGTACAACCTTTCTATTTATGTGACAGTAACAATAAAGATTCCGTTGTATTTGACTTTTCCTTTGCTAAACACGATCAGCGTGAAGCTTTGATGCAGTTTCTCTTGAAGCATTCATCAGTAGTTGAATTTCCCCGACCCGACTCTTCACGTCCCATCTCTCCATCGTCCTATCGCCCGCACCCGACATCTATAATATGACGCTGGACATGCACAATCGTCAACGTGACTTGTAGAAGCTGAGTTACCTGCAGTCAAGATCTGGATTTCAGCGTCTTCGCGCATTTCTTCCTCCTCTCCGCACTTCGTGCACACAGAAAGGACGGCACTCCTTCCGCCTGCACCCACCCACTCAGTCCTACGGCCGGGCTGCCGGTGCGCCTGGGAATTCCCTGAGGGGCTGAACTTTTTGACATGCCGGTCTGACGCGGCTGACTGGCCGTGACTGCGCTAACTGCGTTTTGTCTGAAAGAATCTAAGCAATACCCATTCCTTAACCGATATAAGAGTGACAAGAAGGAAGGCGTAAGTTCGAAAGATTCGCCGCAAAGGGCTCGCCAATTTTCTTGTACAATTTTGTGTTCACTGCTGTGCCTAGAATTGTATTATTTGCCTGGATATTTATGGCAACAAAATATGGCGATTCAGTGATTTTATATGCCATGTTCAAGAGAAAGGTCTTTCAAGCCCCTTTAAATCTTTGTTATTTGTCCAAAAAGCAAGCTTCTATGTTAATGAAGCATAAAAACGTTAAAACATTTTGAACCTTGCAAAAATTGTCCATAATGCAGCTTGTTCATATAACAAAGTCGCTATCAAGGAGGTTCAACTTCAATTACCTTTGCCGTGAAATCGCTGTTTTTAAATTGATTAGTTTAATTACAAGTTGCGATACCAGAAGAACAGTGCGTCATATTGCAAGTTATGGAAAGTAATTAGGCTACTGTATACATATAATTAGAAAATTGTTGCTGCAACGTCCGATTTGTAGCTATCCGGATTTGGCACCTGAGACCGTACACCATCTAGAAACGAATATATTTATAAAGCACACGATCAGAACATCAATCAAAATGCTTACCATGTACCTCACCGGAAATCAGAATAACTGTGTCTGCGCTGTACTTTTCATCAGGGATGCACTGAGCACCACCAAATGCGATGCGACATGGTACAGGCCAGTTTCCTCCTTTATGTACGTTATCCTCGACGCACAATCTACACCAACCTCCTCCTTCACCGAAGGCGTTTTCTGGCAGAACGGACACTTCCCTTGTCTGAAAAGCCCGCTGGTTGGCTACCTGCGGAATTCTGTCCCCCTCCCCCAAAACCGTCAAAAGAGCATCCCAACGACAACTATCAAGATGCAACCTGCAAGCCTGACGAATTGTTCTCACTTTTGCGACCAGTCAGGAAGCGTGCCATAAACCAGAAATATTTCCCCGCCAAGGTTTCCTTTCTGTTGTCGTGCACCAAATCAGTGACCTATATTACCGGAATGGCACACCGCCCCACAAGTGGTCGACGTTCTGCCAAAACGAAACTTAGCCACGTTTCCCGACTGAAGCCTTGCCGCTCTCGAGAGAGTACCTGGCTCACCCAACGGGCATCGCCTGCGAAGAGGGAAGGCGTTACAGACGTGAAAATAACGACAAAGAAAGCTAAGAGAAAACAACTGAACACAAGCTCACGCATGTCCGTTCGACATTGTCTGATATGACACTCATCTTGCTTGAGTATGGCTCGCTGTTCCCTGAGAACCCGCAGTTACGCGTTACTTACGTAAAAATATGAATAAAAACTCTGATTCACTATAAAAATATATTTAGTAAGAACCTATCTGACGGTGCAGTGCCATAAACTTCTAAACGTGTTTCCTTCGAGGCACTTTTCGGTAAATACATGACAGTAGTAACATGTACGACAGGGTTAATAGGAGAGATGCGGGAGAGGCCTTTATCCTGCACTGGGCGTAGTCAGTTTGTTAATGAAGATGTTGGAGGGTAGAAACGTCCAAACAATAGGCACCTTCATTTTAATGCCATAAATGTTCGCATGGAATATATTTTAAAGGAGTCAAAGAATATTTTCAGGCTGAGGCACGACACCTGAAGCGATTCATCTGCGGTGTTGTCGAGACAGCACCGATGAAAACATGCGAGCATAAATGAGGAGGATCACACTTGTTTCGTAGAAGAGCTAAAGACGCGACCTAAAGTACACAGATTTCTGCAAGCATAGTCATTTTGTGGCCTTAAATAGTTTATGCGCATGGGGTCTCGGCATTTGAGAGATCCTTGAAGCTTACTTTATATTACCGACAAGAGTTACAGTTTTGAAACAAAAGGATTTCACGTTCACAGCGAGGAGTGATATGCCCCTCTTCGCATCGTGAACTCCATACACGAGCATCTTCGTCAAACTTGACCATCATCGTTGAAAACGAGTCTATATCATCGAGACGATACCAGCTCCGTTCGCCTGTTAAAACAGGGCTGTGTAGCACGCCTTCGTGTTCCGCCTCCGGCATTCCCGGGTTGATAACGGCCAACAAGCGCTGGCATTGGGATTCCATCGTCGGCTCTCATTATGCAAAAAATAGTACTAGGTTTGCGCCGCGACTCATGCCTCGAGATCAGACGCTAGTTAGAGCATCGTTTGCTACTTAAGAGGTTTTGTATTCCGTATAGCATGTTGACGCGGTTTTTTTTTCCTACTTTCTTTTCGCGCGAGAATGATCAAGTGTTTCATTATAAACACTCGTACGGCGTGCGATTCGACTATGCCGGTGCGTCTGCTAGCGAGGATCGCATTATAATGCCACTCAATTGGACATTTTCAACTCTCTCTCTCTCTCTCTATGCATTTCTGCATGTGACCAAAAGAAAACAACAAAAAATAAAGACGCCGTTTTCTAATGACATCAAGTCTCTGTTGAATATGGACGCCCCTTTCATTGTCGTCCGAGCGCTGGCGGTATCGAAGAGTTAAATTGTTGTAAATTGAGGCCATCATTGTAGTACATAAAAAGCTTATCCTTTCGACCTCCTCATATATGCCTATGAGAAAGTTATATGCAGGTTCTAAGGAGTTGAAATCTGTGTGACCTATGAGGCCCTTTGAAGTGCGCTCTGTTATATGCCAAGGGGCAAAACGAGCTCTGCCTGAAGTCGGCCTTATGGAGGCAAGCCGACCAGAACTGCACGGGCCGATTTTGCTGAAATACCCTAGGCCGAGGTTGGGAATTGACATCGTGACATCGGCCTTCAAGAGGTGGACTTCGTCGGCCCGACGTACTTTGCCGACTTCCCGACGTAGGGTTGAGCAGGAGCCAATACTCTACCGAGAGCAAATTTTAATTGTTTTGCAAGTACGTAGCACGAGATAATGTGCCAATGCCAGTCCAAGTAACAACAGATCACTATGAGACCTCTGCCGAACCATCCGGCCACACTGCCACGATAATCTATAGCAAGCTGTATTAATGAAGCTTTGTCTGGAGTCCCTCTTGTTCGTTACTGTTGTGAACTTGAAAGATTCGCAGAGAATATTGAGCAGTTGCTGCATACCCCCGTACAGTCTCCTGCATCTGGCTAAATGCTTGCTCAGTATTGAATCAATAATTTGAATTATAGCCCTCGTGTTTGAGTAACTTCGGTAGGTTATTAAATGGCTTCATTTAATCAATATTGAGCAATCCATGAACCAGGTGCAGTCCATTAGACGCGAGTGTGCAGAAACTGCTGAGTATTCCCCGAAGCTATGCCACCGGCTTCAGTGCATAAGGGCTGCAAGAAAAACAAAAATAACCCCATAGGCCGCATGCGAACGTCTATGCACCAATTAAACGTTTAATAGCATGAAGAATACATCACTGGTTACTCACTGCTTTTCTTAGTATAGGTAATGAACTCATATAGGTAATTGTCTTCCACAATATCACTTCCTTTACTTTCCACACGTTTACTTTCCAATCGCCCAGTAAAAATTACATTTTATTTGCACACGAGCATCAAGAGGCAGACAGAGCAAGGTGAAGAACCAGGCACACACGTAGACACGCCAACCTAGAGTATATCTTGTGTGCAGTACAATAGTGGCGGAAATTATGCTACACACATGAACAAATCCAGTAAAACCACTAAAAGGCCACTGCGGACATACTTCACAAATGCAGCAAGGTTGGATTGCTCTTCTACCAATCAAAAAAGAGCGAGAAAGCTGGCACAGATGTGCGCACATCTTCAATGTCTAATACTACTGAAAGCCTTCCTGACACTTGTGCAGAAGCTCTGTGCAGTTTCTGAGTACAGACCAAGGTGACCATTAATCCTTTTTTTGCAGCAGCAGCAACACTGTTCATTTAGTCTTTAGTTTTAATACCTGCCCTTTTCCCAACACCTGCCAGACAACAGGATAACGAAACAGCATAACTCTCAACAAATTTTGAAAACCTTTCTTGGTGCTGCTTGCCAGACAGATTACATGAAGGGAACCATCACTAGCCTACACATTCTTGGAAAGCCGCTGTGGAGCGAAAAATGATTTAAGTATGAAACATTAGCTTCTTTTCTTTTTCAAAACCAGCGAGGTGGCGCCAACGTATTGAATTACTCCCTTGTTTCCTTCATTTTTTTGTTTGTGAAGGTCTGCTCTTGTTTTTTCACTGCGATTCCTGAGCAATTCTTGCGTTGCGAAAAAAAACTAACAGTACGGATATACCCAGCCACGAGAAGAATCTGGTCATTGAAGTCGACTCCTGTAAGTCAAAGATAAAAAGTAAGAAAGGTATGTGGAGTTAAATATCCCGAAGCTGCGTGAGAGCTATGACTCATGGTGCAGCGGAAGGCTTCGAATTATTTGGACGAACTCACTATTGCAAAAACCAGCGTCCTCCAGAGTCGTCCAGGAGAAAACCAGTATGTTTTTCGCGCTGGTTTTTGCTGACGACACTGGCATCCCGCGATATTCACTGGAACTCGGATGGAAAGACACTGTTGGCGCTGGTAGGATGGTGGTGAACGCTGGAATCTCCTTTGGCTTGCTTAAATGAAATACAAAATATCCATGTGCGTATATTGAGCCCGCTAAGAAAGGCCACTAAATATGTTGTTGGGTAACCAATACTTTAAAGGCTATCAGTGCATAGTGCCGCATGCACGTACGTCTAAGCTGGATTTTCACCTTTAAAGAGGAAAAAGTGGTGCTTCCCCAATTACCAACGCTTCAGAAGAAGATGAATGGTTCTGTATTTTGTCTCCAAGTATAGTTCCTTCTTTCCAAGGTTCGTGCAGCCTTCCTGCGGTCGTGCAAGATGGCAAGGCGCTTGCAACTGTTGACAATGCAGAAATGCGTGATCAGCGTCTCTACTGATTCTTCGGACAGGGTTAATTGGAGAGACGTGGGAGAGGCCTTTGCTCTGCAGTGGGTGTAGTAAGGCTGATGATGATGATGATGAGGACTGATTCTTCGAAGAGGTCAGCTCTGTGCAGAGAACGAAATTTTTGTGTCAGGCATAGGCAAGGGTGATGAAGTTGTGGGTCTATTTTTGCTTTCAAGCAGAGAGATGGATCTTGACATCTTGGCAGTGGCCGTCCACATTCGATGAAGAAGACAATTAATTTTGGAAGTGACGATAAATTTCAAACGCAGAGGCATGCCGGCGAGCTTTCCGTCATAGTGTCAAAGTGAGCTCAACCTCTGTGTATTCCTACAGTGTTTCGAAATACAGGGGGCGGGGGGGGGGGGGGGGCAAAAATAAAAATATAGCATGCCGATCAATTCGCAGGTCCTGGGTTCAGATCCCTCCGGTGGCATAGGGTTGTTTTTTTTGCGCTTTATAATCAAGCATCTTTAAAAAAATATTTACCAAACTACTCTCCCATTGATGGCACCGCAAATTAAAAACCAGCAATCTATCTTTTGCTCCTTGGTTTCAATGACTTCCGTCAAGTATTTCATAGCGAACCCTTGTTTTCCCTTTCTTTGTCTGCTGAACATGCCTTAATAGCAGGATATTGTACGCCCTGTCTCTAATGAGCTCGAACTACGGCTGGAGCTGAGTCATTCACTTGAAGCGGTACTCCGCTCTCCGTGCAGACTGCCCTCATTGCACTTCTAACAAAAGAGGCCCATTAGCCTAGAACCATTACACGGAGTGAAGCTCAGCCGCAGCAGATATTGTCATCTGCACTTGGTGAGCCCGGCCTGGTAATCGCCTAAAGGCTAGGTAGCACGACAGTTCATATGAAATAGTTTTTCTACAGAGTAGACCACGTGAATAAATATGCACACGTCGATCGCAGTTTTCAGGTAGTACACCTTGTTTTTTTGAAATTGGTTCTAGGAATTAATGACTGGCGATTCACCATCTGCTCCATGCAAAGTAATGACTTTTGGACAACTGTATCAACCATAGTGGAAGCCGTAGTCACGCCTGGTGCTTAAGCGTGACAATTTTTTCACGTATGCGCGCCACAAATGATGGCTTGCTGTTCATGTCGAATGCTACCATCTTCTCTGTGTGTCGTTATTCAGTACGGGCCCGCATTCCCTGCTAGTTAATTCATTAAACCACCACCAAAGAAAGTCGTAAGAATGTAATAATATAACAGCAACTAATGTCAACGAAGAAGTGTTTGGACATTTCAGTTATTGCATATGCTTCCTTCAAAATCAGAGTAGCCCATTTTTTTCGCCACGCACAGCTCGTGCCTCAGTCGGAAAAATGCGGTCTCGGGGCTTCAAATTAACCCTAATTGCAGAGAAACTGATAGATTCCCAGCGCTTGAGATTTTATCACTGCCGAAAGCCGCTTGAATTGGCTAGGTGCTTTGTAATTTGTGAGCTTTTACGCGACAGCTTAAAGGCCCCGTTCTCCAGAAAAACTGGCGTCGGTGTTCCTGCTGTTATTGATAAGGTTATTGGTTGTATTTTTCTGGACTACCAGAAGGCATTTGTTGTTGTTGCGCATAATCTCATTGTTTTTAAATTACGCGGTTACAATTTGAAGGAAAGGGTCGTCTTGTGGATTTCTCAGTACCTATCCTTACGACAGCAGTGTGTAGTTGGCGGTCGCTCCTCGAACTATGGTCCTGTCTCCTCCGGCGTTCCTCAGGGCTTTTTTCTGGGTCCGCTTCGTTTCTTGTTATACATAAATGACAATAATGCTGATGCTACTTCTTAGTTAAGAATGTTCACAGACCACTGCGTGATTTATTGAGTTATAGATAGTTCACTTAACGTGCAAAGCCAGCAGACTTAGATCAGATAGCCGTGTGGTGTACTAATTGGGGCATGACTTTGAATACTAAAAAATCTGCACTCGTCACCTTTTTGAGGAAGCGCTCTTACCCGCCTTATATATACGCTATCAGCCAGGTGACCTTGAACTAAGAGGATAATTCTAAATACTTGGGCGTTTATCGTACTGCTGAACTGAGGTGGTCAAAGCATGTCAACTATATTGTGACGGAAGCTGCTGGTATATTAGGTTTGTTAGGGAGAAATTACAGCCATCTTCCAAAGTATCTCAAAGGACAGCTATATTTTACGCGCGTCTACACGGTACACGAAAATAAGTGTGCTGAGGCCCACACACTCAAGAACTTATTGATAAACTGAAAAAAATTCAAAACAGGGCAGTCCGCTTTGTCATTGGAAAATTTAACAGGACACTAAGTATGTAAGAAAGAAAAAGCAATCTTCAGTGGCCAGATCTTAAAACCCGAAAACATCTGAGATTAAAATTTTTGCACAACATTTTCTGTTCCAAGACAGGTGCAGACCTTCTCATTGCTCACAGCTTGATTGAGCGCGCGGTCGTGTTAGACTGTGCTGCGCATACGCAGTAGATGCCTGCATGTAATGTGCCAATCAGAACGCTGCTGGCACAGTCCAATGGTAGTATGGCTACACTCAAAAAGGCAAATGTAAAAAGCTCTACAGACGGAAGAAATTATTTGAAGCCACTGTTCTATGTTGTGAAGCGAAGGAAGCACAATTTAAAACTTTGTGAATTTACTTTTAAAGTGACGCACTGCGCTATTCGTTTTCTTCTGGGAACAGTTCGTGGATAGAATGCTTTGCCGCCACATATTGTTAATGTTGTGCGAAATCCTTTTTTTTCACGCGTTTTGTGAATGTGACAGTGTCTTCCTGCTGTAGTGCCTACAGGGGATGCCGGTACCAAATAAATAAATAAATAAATAAATAAATAAATAAAGAAATAAATAAATAAATAAATAAATAAATAAATAAATAAATAAAAAACTAAATAAATAAATAAATAAATAAAAAAATAAAAAAAATCAATCAATAAATAAAATTGGTTGAAAAAGGTACTTTTACAAGAGGCTCCCATAGGTGGCGCCAGCCAGACCAGCGATGCGTCGGATCTTCAGCGACCGGAGCAACAGCGAGTAACGCCCCAAGCAGGCCCGCCGTCGGCCGCCGTCGGCCGCCGTCTTCCTAGTCAACCTCATATAAACACTCAGAAGACGACGACTCATGTTACTAGCATCGGCTGTCAAGCTGCTGCGCATCCTACCCATCGCTGTATCCTCTGACCCATGCATTGCGAGTGAGGCACACTACCGGTAGGCAATATATACGCAGGAACGCTCGTAGAGCTTGGTTCAAGCGGGATTTTATATGTATCTCGCCCGGTCTTTCACATATTGACTGTGATAATGAGTATCTAAGTCTGCGTGGGCAAGAAGAACCGCGGTTGCGTGATACCCTTGAAGACGGAGCTGGTGTCCAACCAAATTTCCTTTTCTTTGCGTGGACATGTAAGGAAAGTCTATTGCCTGAAGCGGCGCTGGCTATTCCTTTTTGCAAAATGCACTAAATGACATTACAACAAGCGATGTAGTCCTCAGCAAAACGCAGCCAAAACACACTATACGCAAAACCTAGACAACAATTCAGACGGCAGAAATGCTAACCGTACATCTAAAAGAATAACTAAGCAATGAGGAATCTCAGTCTGATTAAATGGTAAATGTTCAGTTAAAACAATCAACACGCACTAAATAACAAGCAACTATTTAAGAAGATAAGCAATCGATCAAAATCATACACACACAAAAAAGTGGTACTTGAATTTGATGGTAATTAGATAACATGCACAAATGTAAAATTTCTTCACGACACGTACTTTAGAAGCAATTTTTTTTCTAGAACTGTTAGTTTAACTGTGTTTTATCATATTGCCTGAAGGAAAGTTCTAGTGACCGATAGCATTTACAACAGATGGCGCCACCGCACCAGTTCAGATCTCGTTGAAAAAGGAATTGGTGCAGGCCATCCAGAAAGAAAGAGCTTTCTCATTCTCTGCGAGTCTGCTTAGCCGGCACCCACATTACTCTTTGCACCAGGTCTGCCTTTGCACGTGAAAATATCAACTCTTCCTTATCTTGGATACTTTGCAGAGCAAGAAAGTGGACATTTCAGCACCGTCGTTACGCTTTACCTGCTGATAACATCATAACATTATCCTAGACCTCCAACAAGCTCTCAGTTCACCCACACATACAAGAAAGCTTGTTGTCAATAAGAACCCAGGTAATTTCGAACAGAGTATTGTGCGATAAAGGGCCTCAGCAACATCTATATAATGGACCACACCATAAAGAGTCCTGGAACAGCATCGAACTTCTCTTGTTCTGTTTTTTAACCAATATACAATTATATGTCGCTTAGGAGGAATGTGGAAAAACAGGAGATGTTGCTATGAACACTGAAGGACACAACACAACAGCGCTGTTTGATGCAAGAGCAATATCGAAGCGATCTGAAAAAGTTGCGGAACTGAATTTACGCAGTCACGCTGAATCGCGTGATTGCAAATATACCACAGAAAGATGTCAGAGACCGTTTATTTGATAAAAAAAGACCCCAATTTTTTATTAATCAATTCGCTACACGTGAGGTATTGGACAAAAAGACATATTGAAGCTGTTCATATCAGAATTCTCCCCCTCTTTTACTTCATGGTCAGTGCGCTGCGAAACAGACTCGGTACTCTATGGGTAAAATCTATGATCAGTGCCATGCACAAAAAGTGTTTTTCTGCACGACACTGGTGACATTGAAAACTTGGCTTTTCCGGGTTGAAACATGGCTTCCATAAAATAGTAGTAACCATGGTAGAACACATCATAAAAAAGGTGGGCAGCACTAACTTGAGAAATTGGTAAATACGTTCTAATAGTTCACGTCTTGATCATTTGAGATAGATGCATGGTAGTAACAGAATATTGTCGGAAGCCGTTTGTAAATATATAAAGTGCGACTGTGATTGTCGCTGCAGCCCGAAAAAACCTTCCCTTCAGACACGACAATTCAGAATTACGCAACCGGAGCGCGCACGCATCTCCCATGAAGCACATGTCACACAGCTCAGAACCTGCTCGTTTCGCCTAATGGATTCACATATGGAGATATAAAGCATGCTTAGGACGTAGTGATAAAAAAACCTTGCAGACCACTGGACGCATTTTTACGTTCATTCTTTTGTCGTGTACTTTCTATATCTCTGCGTGGCGTAAATGGATACTTAAACAATGCTTCTTTTAACGTCGGTTAGACAACTTGTAAGAGAAAATCTGAAGCCAAAATGTGGCTTTGCAAAGCAATACAATCACCGTGCGAGGATAAAATACTTCGTTTAATATGGGACTCGATGTATGAACGTGCTCACAATAACAGTTGATTAAGAAAAGCAATCTGCACTGTTGCGGTGTTTTTTCAATGGCCACAATAACAAATCTTGGATGAATGAAACTGCCTTCAATGTTCACTTTTCTATCGGGAAATATAGCGCTTTTTATTCGCTGTGTCCTATATTGCTTTCAGTTGAATAACTGCGTTCCGAATATAGTTGTAGGTAATGTGTATTAGAAAATATGGCTTCTACCATTCGCACAAAAGCGCCCCCCCCCCCCCCCGCCCTCTGAATATATTTTATTGATAAAACGCCAAATTGACACTTTTTTGGGAATAGTTCGAAAAAATTATCGAGCCTTAATCCGGTCCACCATTTTACCCTAAAGAATGCAAAAACCTAATAGATTATACATTGTTTGTATATTAGATACTTGAAAGAGGCACTAAGCCCAAAGCTGTTTCCAGAACATAGGGGCTGACTAGCTTCTTTTTTCGAAGTATTTATCGCGGATTTAACGAGATATTTAGCGCCTACACCTCTCAAAGGAGCTCACCCAGAAGGAAGCAATATCGGAAAAGGTGAGTGTAAGAAACGGAGATCTTTCCTCACGACTCAATTTTTTCTCAAATTTTTCATTGAACAGTCATGGCTGCTGTTTTTTGTTGCCCTTTCATTGCTGAAGTGTGCCAGTGCCTCCGCTCTAATCTCGAGGATTACGCTCTGAAAGCGCATTATTTGTATTGGTTTGCTTTCGCAACATTCAAATAGAAGCGTTGGAATCTTCATCTCCTGCCCTACAGTACTCGTTTCTCAGAAATCCGCCATGTCCTATCCTTTGAAGTTGCCCACAAGATTTCTGGGAGCACAGACCCGCGAAAAATTTTAGTTTCCTTGTTGGAGCGGCTGCCATATAAGGAGTGGTGCACTGTGCAGAGAGGATTATGAAGTACTGATTACACCCTCGGTTTTATGGCTCGAGGCTTCCAATACCATGTGAATATTTCTTTTTTGGTTTTCTGTAGTTTGCTGAGTTCTGAAAACGTTTGCGGAAACTTCCCGCATTTCTCAACAATTGGCTTCAAACTATTCATTCGTTTTCGTACAATCTTTTCTGCACTTCCCGCTAAGATGATGCGGAGCGCTTTTTGTATCATGAAACGCCGTAATGCACTCAAATCAAATTACTGTAGGCCTGGTTTGTTCATTAGAAGGCCTCAAATGCAGCGCGAAACTGGGAAATGCACAGTTAGCCAAAGACGATGAGAAAATACTTTTTGTCTTGCCTGTTTCCTTAGGTACGAATCATTCTGAGGCCTAAATATTTCAAACTGTGCTGCAGTTAGGCCTAACCCTCCGACAGCCTTTCAGCGACCCTCTGGAACAGGTCTGTTTTTTTTAGAGGTAAATAAATACCTTCAGCGATTTCATTTTTGCGGTTGAGTCTTAATTTGTGTATTGAGAGTCAAGAACGGCAAGTGGTTTAAATAATCGGATTCAGAAAATCACACTGACTTGCATATTTATAAACTCGAACTGTGTTCAGTTCTGGACTACATTTATGTCGTCCAGACGATGAGCTGTCAAGTAATACAGCAAATATTTCTTTGAGTGAAAGTTTGTTTTAAAGTTTTCCATTCCATCAGTTTACGCGCGAAAATTGCACTGAAATAGCCATAAGTATTTTTTTCTCACACCTATCAACGTATTGACCATGCACCAACCAAAACAACTCAATAATAATGTTTGTGCCTACTCTCTCTTAATGAACATTCAGTGTTATAAGGCTGCTATAAGTGAACAGGTAAATAAATAATGGCGCTGCTTCCCCGTCCTTTCTAGAAAATGTTCATTAAAGTAATAATTCACATGCGCACCAGTAGCTAAACTGCGTGAAACCTAATGGCCACAGTTCACTTTCCCCATTTGCCCAGCGAAAAGGAAGCCGTAAAATTCGGGTGAAAAAAATATCGAGAGACAGTAGCCCAAACTTCTATTATCGCTCGAACACCATTAGCGCACACCGCCTTCAAGCCTGAAGAGTGCTTCGCCCTTTCCCAGAAAAGGACCTACTTCCGGGAAAGTCATTGACTTCGGCACAGTTCTCAGCCAATAGGGCGGCATAAAATTTAGTAGCCGGGACACTCGCACACTGCGGCGTATAGTCTGCTGCGATGGCAACGAGTGCAAAACAGGGAGGCTAAGAAATAGGGGAAGTTAGGGGGCATTCGCGATATAAAATATTAATATTGGGTTACAAAAAGGCTCACCTTTTTAAAGAGAAATGCTGTACAGCATGTTTTGCACCGTTAACGACGTCTCTAAATTGTCAATCTAATCACGCGGTCGAACAACCTAGCTAACTTCGTTAAACTTTACTTCGACGTTCGAAACTTTCACTGCGCCCGACTAAGTGAAGGCGTGCGCCAGGGGGCGCCGTTGATGACCGAAGGCCGCTAATATGGGCGGCGTCCTCCATCTTGTGCGAAACGCCGTTCCCTTCGCCTGCATTTCCGAGCTCGTGCAACTGCTGCGCCATGGCGATTAGGGAAGTGAAGCCAGCACGCGCCATACGCTGGAAGAACAAAGGGCAAAAGCGCGATGATTAACAGGAAAAGCGTGAAAATGAATTGCACTGGACAGCACGCTGCCTGACCGTATGCGAAGCGCCAAGCGGGCGAAAATTATTCTCTCGAAGGAGGGCGCTGAATTCGAGATACGGTCAGCCCCAGGGCAACTCATGCGTTGAAGACTGGCGTCCCGTATAATGTCAGCCTTCGTTGTTTTTTTCTTGAATTGTTTACTGGTATTTTTTTCCTTTTTGTTCCTTTCCTCCAGATTTTGCAAACAAGTATAGTGACCACTGTATTCGCATTTGTAAGTTAAAATGGCCCCAGGCGGCGCGCAATTGGTGGCTTGCAATTATGCTTTTCCTTTTGCACATTTTTGTAACTAAATTTGATCTTCATTAGTAGGAAGTGGTTAAGGAATTGGTACTAGTCGGAATTTTCTGCGCCGTACACGTCGAGCCCAGAACTGCAATTCCGCTTTGTATACGGCGAGGTTGCTTTATTCTGAGCGTTTGTGGAACATGAATTAACGAAGTGAGTAGTCTAGAAAAAAAATGAATGCGAACTAACAATGAACAAATGGCAGTTTGTTTATCAGACTTTCTTTCCAATCTCAAAGATAACGCCATACAACAGAGCAGGCTCATTATCTTTATTTCTGGCTAGGCAGGTGCCAAGTGTTCCTCATTCGGATTTGAATTCACGCCAGCAATGTTTGTTGGACCCTGTGAAACCTTCGCTGATTGTAGGATTACTTTGCCTTTGGTCTTTGCCGTTTCCAGAGAGTAGTGCTCGTGCGCATAGAGCTACAAAGGCAAAGTGGCTAAACTCCGGCGACAAACTTATTCACCGCCCAAACATACGAACGTGCACTGTGTCACCGTGTCTCTGTATTTTGATTTTTAAATGCACATTAATAAATTTGCCCCCGCTGCTTCCACGCATACAAGCCAGAAAAGGGGTAGCGTATTCCCAGTGACTCCACAGGATGCCTATATAGGGTGCTATAGTGGGCATTTTAAAGAAAACAGCGGCACTGGTGCGTTAGTTCCTGCATCGCCTCTATCTAGAACACCCGCAGTCGGCCTCATACGGGGCTGTATACTGTCTCTTAGTTGATTTGGTCTCGTTTTCTTGTGCGAGCTTTTAAGAAAAAAAATTAAAAGGCATTACTTGGCTTTAGTAAACGTGCAGGTTTGTTTCTGTTTTTTAATTGCTTACGCTAACTGAAAAATTAAATTTTCGTTATTCTGTTATTACCCTTGAGTTCTTGTTCTATATTGCATTTATTAAATTCACTTTCGGTATTTTAGGCATATCTTCTTTCTGTGGAATGTACTGCAAAGTGATGGAAGCTGCCTTGGAATCTAAAATAATCGCTTATGTTCTCTAACTTTAGTACTATGTCTTTATTTTAGAACAAGATGACTGTGCAGCTCCGTCTCAAGCCAGTGACTGCATTTTTCGACGTCTCTATTGGTAAGGTAGGTTTATTTTGACGTCACTGCCAATGTTGATGTTCTTTCTGATTTCGACATTGTAATCACCAGCGAGAATGAATGATGAATTAACTGCGAATAGTAAGAGCGATCCATCGGATTTTTATTGCTTACTCGAGTGAAGCAGTAGGAAAAAAGTAGACGACATTGACGAGTAGTATGTATCGTCTAGCTTTGCAGAACTTGTTTTCCTGTCCTCAATTCATAAGAAATCAGTGAGAATGGCAGGCATTCCAACACACATGTAAATTGCCACTGGTGTCTTTCTGCTGTTATCTTTCCTAGGTCCTTAGAAATTATCGCAGCCTCAATCGCCATACGCTTGTTAGAATCAATCCAGTTTCGAATAGAGACAACACGAAAGCGTGAGCTAGTGCGTGATCACGATGGATGTCTTTTAGATGTACATCGAGTGAATGCACTTTGAATGCATCTATCAAGTATGCATGCTGGTTGTCAGTAATTTTGTAGCACCTGCCTGTTATATATACTGTCCAATTTGTGAGCTTATAGGCATCGAAATTCAAAAACAAATGCTCAGTGTGAATTTGCTTTTCAGTGGTAGAATTTAAAGTATTTAAATACCCTTTGTGAAATCATCGTAATCCTGAGGAACAATTTCTTACATGATTAAGATCACGTGATCGGTACGTGGTAATGTTATCTGCTAGCGGTCAAGCTTCCTGGTTACACCTTGGATGTGGTTGAACCCACAAACCACCAATTAACATCGCTGTAAAATTAGAAATGATACGATACTCAGTATTGCATAATTAGATCTTTTGGAGTCTAATCCATGCAACGCTTCCAGTAACCACCTGCAGTAACACAACTGCTTTGTATGTATGTAAACAGCTATTTGTGTAGTGTGTTTAACTGCATTAACAGATAAGTGGGGCGCTGTTTCATTGGCATGTATAAAGCTTAGCGTTGTCAGTCAAAACACTTTGAAGGGCTCGGTTCATTGCTCTTTACTTTTGTGACGGCATCCTGCTCAACGGCAAAGTCATGAACGTCTACTTAAAGCGAAATGTTGTTCACCGATCAAACTTCCTCCACCGTGAACTGTCCAAGTCGCCATGGAGGTTTGGCAGGGCTGCATGCTTGATAAGCGAATGTAAGATGCTCATTCTTGGCGGTCACCCGCAGCTAACGAAGTCGATTTTGTTGCCACTCCAGCCGAGCAGAAGCTCTTGCCTGCTATTTAGTTGTGGTGATGTCACTTGAGCATCATGAATCTCATTTTTCCGCTTTTGACCTGTTCTTCATTCTTCAATGCAGCCAACTTTAATGGGGCGCTCGTAGTTCAACCAGTCAGAAGCGTTTACTAGTCTTGTTCTCTGCGAGTTGTCACATGTAGCGCCACGCTTACACTGACACCAATAGAACCTGAACTGTAAAATATTGGTTCCAGATGCATACCACAAAGAATACATAGGTAGGCTTTTTTGGAAAATCTCGTATGAGGACCGGAATGAAAAGTTTCCAGCGATATAATACGCTGCACAATTTCTTGCAGCAAAGTGGTCCAGGTGTGGCACAGATGAGCCGGCAAGCTTCTAAATGCATGAAAAAATTTGGAAGAAAATTAATCTCCTCCTTAAGGGTAGAGCGTTAATTAATGCGATAGCTTTAATGGGTCTCTTCAGTGGCCTGGGTCGCATCTGCTTGTTACTTCGGAGACACGGACACCGTTTTGATTTTAAATTTTTACTCATTATTTTCATTTTTCTCTTACCATTTTTACCACCAGAGAGAGAAGACCTCCCTTTAACCAAGTCGAAAGAACGTTCCTCATAGAGGGGTAGCGTACCGCCTCACGACTCAAGAGGCAGCAGTTTCACTCCCATCTCAGCCATTTTTTTTTTTCAATGCAATTGTTTTCCTTACTTCAGATGCACTTGGTAGTAGTGGCGGAATGACATCACACCCCAGTGGGCCAATGAAGAATTGTGTAGTGGCGTCATCACTATTGTACAGTGTAATCGTTTTCGGGTGTGACGTCAGGCCCCACAAACCACCATGTGACCTCTGACACCAACGCCAAAGATGTATACGAAGGTTCTCACGTCCCCATTCCTTTTTACCAACGTGAATTATCGTCCCACAGACACTGAGGTTCACGTCGAGCGGCAAGAATAAGGTTATAGTGTTCATCCAATATAGCGTTACAGTGCTTCTTTTCCTTGTCCACTCTCCATGCGTGCGCTATCCACACATCCTCTTCCCTCGTGCTCACTCATTTTTACCCTCTGCTATTCCTGACATGCTTCAATAAAAATGACTAGCACCTAAGTCATCATTATTAGCACACACGTTCACGTATGTAGGAGGCAAGATAAGGCACGTTTTCCAAGTATGGTTGGAAAAACAAAGTGAAGATCATACATCATGAAAAAACGATTGCCGTAGTAGAACTACTGCTGTGGGAGCCCACTTCATTTGAGTAACATTCGATTTGCGAGGTTGCGTGTCAGCAAGGAAACCACTCATGCACTTACATCCGTACACTGTGTACAGCTCAAAAGCATGCATACCTGCTTGTGCAGTGGATACGTTAAGTGTGTTAGCGACTTTAGGTTGGAAGAACAAGAAGGAATAGTATTCGGACATGATAGCCTAGAAGGAAACATAGACCTCATTAGGACATCCAGTAAAACAAGCGCAACGAAAGCATAATGTGCTAAATGGAAGAGTATCCTACTGCATGGCGTAGTACAAAAGAGAAAAAGAAAAAATCTCTAAGAAGATGAAACAAGTGCCACTGTATCCAAGACCACTTATTCGTCCTCCCCTTTTCGGCACGTCTCGACCCTAATGATATATGCCAGCCATCCAAACCATCTGCTTCAATACGTTCAATAAGGTAACGATGGCTTAGCACAAATAAGACTCAAATGATTTCTTAAGTATTTATTTTTTTTAATTTAGAATGCCGCATAGATTGCGTGAAGAGGACGCACGAAGGGGTTCAGAAATTGGCACAGATCTAATTCAGAATTATTATTTCTGACCATATCGGCAAAGTACCAGCCCATATGTGCTCTTCCATTCGTGCAAATCACGCACAATATTCCATTTTTCGCTTTGATGGATTATTCTTAGGCTGTGTGCTTACGTAAGCGGGGAAAAACTTAACGGGTGAAAACATTTCAAGCGGGGGCAGATAGAGTGTGAAAAAGAAGCGCTTCGGTCTCGCTTTGGGAGCTTTGTTCACGACGAAAGAAATGCAGTGAAATTCGGTTGTACACGTTTCATGGAATGACTTAAGCACTGAATGTATATTGTGGCCAGACTGTCTTTGTTGCGGTAGAGCGTGTGAGCCGCAGTCTAGACGACAGAAAACTCCAGGTAAAGCTTTGGCGTCTTGTTCTTTTAATTTCCAAACATCTTCGCTGTTTATCAGTCGATATCATGGTCCGAGATGACAGCGTGTTTATTGCCACGGCCTACTTTGCCACGTGATTGTAGTGCTGCCTGAATATTTTGTCAAAACAAAGCTGCACCAAGCTTAAATTGTCTGTAAAGCATCATAAGTATCCTTTTCGAAGGGTTAATACATATTGTGCGAGTGCACCTGCATCGCATTTAGGTAAATGAAGTAAATCGGAGATAATTTTTTTGTTCTAACGTGTGGTTGGCGCTTGAAACTTTTCCACCATGATTTCTCCCGACCAGATAAATATTCGTCAAATCTCCGGTTTCAAAAGTAACATTACAATATTTATTCGCATAGATTACAAGCCTCGCTTTCACGGTGCGACTAAAAGCTGCGCACAGTGCCCAAACCGCATGTTTAAATAATCAGGGGCCGAGCACGTGGCGACGGATTAGCGAAAATATTAATCCGCACAGCGTTATGGACAAGCTCCAGTTCCTCCCTCGCATAGCATTCAAATCAACAGCCGCTGGCGGAAACGCTCCTCCGGGGAAGCATGGGAGCGCAAGAGATGAGCCGCACTGGAGAGGAACGGCCACCTCTGACAAGAGTTTCCGCCTCTGGCACTTTCATGCCACGTGTCCCCTCCAACTTTAGGCGGTGAAAAAAGTAATCAAGGAACGTGGAACACAAGAATGCGAAAAAAATGGGAGTCGTAGTAGAAAGGGTGTCGAAATGACACGTGTCCTCTGGGGACTGATCTGCCCGCCATTGTGATTTCTCTGCATTGAGCCGCGGCCTCAGCCCACATGTGTTCATAGCGCGATAAACGCCGGAAGCGAAGCGATATCTTCTCGTCGCCACGGTCTTCTGGTTTCCGCAGTTCGTCAGCTTTAAAACATTTGTTTGTTTTCTGTTTTCCGTTTTCATATGCAATTTCGTTGTATCATGTGGGTCAAGGGGTGCATGATATCGGGTGCCGGAAGAATTTTTTTTGTGTGCGTCATTTTCATAATTAATTTTTCGTCTGTGTTGATACCTATGTGCGTGCCTATGTGCATGCGCGCATGCCCAACACCCTTTTATGATTAAACGAAATTACAGATGCTCGTGATGTTTGTCGCACCAGGCTAATCTTTTTCTCGATATATCGGCTAAATTTGTGTGATAAAAATTTAAAATTATGATAAGGCGCCGAGCTTAAAAGTAGTGTGATTGGCTTTACCTCCTTTTCACCTCTTCGCAGCCAAAAAAAAAAGAAAATCCAAGAAGTTACGTTCGTGACTGCGTAATCGTCTAGTGACCATGTCTTAACGATGTGATCATTCTAGAGTGCAGTCTGCTCTTTGGGTCTGTGTATCATCATTATAGATGGGAACATCATTACGACATGCAGCGCAGACAGCCATGCTGAAACATTGGAACATGCAGAGCGGTCCCTGTCAAAAGCAGCGGCGCCCACTGATATAGCTTCTACCGCTCTTTCCGCGTTCCACCCATCTGCAGTATTCGCCGGAAGCATAATGTTTGCATTCTTGGTTATCAAAAGCGTGAAGCCAGAATTCGTCTGGCACCAAATCACATGACAGACATCCACAGACTTCTCACTCTATTAAAAGAATCACAACGGCGCACGAAGTGAAAGCACAGCTTCTCGAAACACTAGTGGACATAAGGCGAGTATCAGAGAAGTAGAAGAAATTTTACACGGTAAATATGAACAAAATATTTGTCCCCAGGACACGAGCATTTGTCCGAACACAAGGGTGGGTAGACTGTCTTTCGAATTTTCACGGCTGTGAGTTTTCAATTCAGCTGAAAAAAACCGCCTGTAGAACCATTTGTAGGCAGTCAGTTTCAACATCACTCCGCAATCAGGCTTGGACCTTGACTAGCAGTAGGCCTAACTCTTGACGAAGACAAAAAAAAAAGCACTCCTGCCCCAAGGTGCCCCCCAATATCAAAGAAAACAAGGTCCGGTCACCTTTACTTTTCCTTACTCCAGTCATAAGCTACGCACTCCTCGCTGCTCGGTGATTTGTCTGGTCACGCTCTTTGATGCCGCATCGTTCGCACATCGAAGAGCAGCAAACATCCCCATTTCTTTTTATTTTCCTTCCCAGCCTTCATCAAACACAAGCGCACGTTGATTAACGGAAATGAAGACAACGAAAATTTTTATAACACAGAAACACCCAAGGCATCGCTCCCAGCACGACGCACATTGTAATCAGATTACTGAGCGTGCACGCGCCGAATCGTTCGGTGTCCTTCATAAATAGCAGGTTGTAAACACCGCTATCGCTCCAACAGGCGGCAAGCGGGAGGCAGAGGGGCAGTCGAGGCACTGCAGGCTTTGGTGCGTTAATGAATAGGCTCAAAACAATCGCAGTACTTGTACATAAGCATACTTCCCGGCGCGCTGCGCCTGGCGAGCTGCCCGTGGCGTGGGTAATTAACAACCAGCAGAGCAATGAAAAGGCATTGAGAAATGAGAAAGCGTTTCCAGGCCGGGGTGATAGAGAGAAGGGAACGGGTGTGAAGGAAGCCGGTACCCAAAAAGCTTCTCGGGTCGCTGACGATGAATGCTCTTAAAGCTTTATAAATGGAGCCTTCTTTCAGGCATCCTTGCACTCCCGTAGCTGCGTCCACGCCTCGCGGCAGCTGGCGAATGGTGGACAAGCCTTGTCCATGCGCGACTGATATCGTGTCGCAGCACGCTACGATGCAATTTTGATTCTGAGGAGTAAAGAATGTCCCCCGTCGCAGACAACGAAAGCAAAAAAAGAGAGGAAGAGCCAGTTTAATTCCTTTTTTTTTGGAATGCGTAAAAGAGGAAATATTAAGCGCTTGGACGAACAGAAACGGCAAAAAAATATAATTTTCTCCTCACTGCTTCCGCCCGGATTAGCCTATAAGCGCACACCATGTTTGATCTCCGGCTAGAAGAGAAGGACCATTTGTTCAGCTGAGCGCGCTGGCCGGGAAAGCGCTGATTTCAATGATTCCACATGGAAAAAAAAGAATTACCCAGCCCTGACGAAACTTATCTGTGAAACCCAGTTCGTTTGTAAAAAGAAAAAAATTGCTTCCAAGTGCCTTCTAAAATAGATTTTGATATTGTGTGTGCTGTTAAAGTTAGTTTGAACCAATACTCGGAACTGGTAGCTTTCGTTACAACAACCCTGACCGACTAAAGAGATTCCACTTAATCCTTCTATCGCAGGGTTGTTGTTGATTTCAAAAGTTTTCCACACAAAGCTAGTTTTGTTCGGACCAGCTTTTATTTCAAATGCTATCACTCTTTACGACAACGTCCACAGACATTACTCCAAAGCTTGTTATGCTCCTTTCCCAATCTAATTTGTTTACTCCCGCCTACACGCAGCCCCTGCCACTTTGCAAGGCATGGTGAATTATCAATAAACGCTTGGTGGGCTTGGCCAGATCAATTTAGGACGGGTCATGAACGTATGAAGCAGGTCAGATCACTCTCTGTTCGGCGCGCTTCAAGCGTACTATCTCGATAGTTCGCAGTCACTTTTAAACCGAGAGCGGCTGAGATCAATTGGCAGCCTGATCTCAAAGACGTCCGAGTGCACTTGCTATTATCGCCGCCGCCAGAGGGGGATTCTCTTTGGAGTCCCAGCAATCGATTTATTTGAATTATTGAAGGAAGGCAGCAGAATTGTTTGTACTAGTTTCATTGTCCACAGAGCTGAAACATACGAAATAGTAAGGATTATTCGAGCCAGAAATATGACCTTATCATGTAACGAACTTCACGTAACGGGCATCGTTCCGGCTAAGAAAGCGCCCAAGGGTGCTCGACCAAGGCGATCCTGAGCGAGTCAGCACCGGCAGCAGTGTACAGTCCGCCACAGAGATGGCGCCACACGGCCAAGATTTTATTGCGGTTTGGGCGAGTGGTTTTGACATTTGTGCTGTGCGGTTCTTGGTAACTTTATGTTGGGGGAATTTTGAAGAAAAATGGGGGAATTGCAACCCGGTAATTGCCTCATTTACTCTACGTATCACAACAACTGGGATACACTGGATAAAGGGTGAAAAAGTATAGAGTAGAGGGGGTTATAGACGACAGCGGAGAGGCAAAGGAGGGCGAACGGAGCTGCAAATTGTCCTCGAGAGCTTAGAGCATCTGTTTTTGAAAGTTTGCGCAGTTCGTGTAAGTCGTACCTGCATTAATATCAATTCGCACCTATTTCCCACACGTAGCGAAATCTTGCGCAATCAGCACGGCGGCATATAATACGAATATTTTGCACCCGAAATGACATTCTTGAATTCAAAAGAAAAAAACATTAGAGCAGTCTATATCAACACAGAGGAGACACTGTGTCACTACACTTATTGTTACTAACTCGCTCCATACATAAATACGTTCTGATATAAAAATTAACTACGTTTGCCTACTAGGAGCTATGTACTAGCGCAATCACTATTTTACTCGACGTGTGTTCTTGCGAAACAAAGTTATTGTACCTCTGTCTAGTGACTGAAGCCTGGTAGTTTGACCAGCGGATTGGCATGCACATTCCTCAAACCGTGACACATTTAAACCATCTTGTTTATGCGACTCCGCCGAAATGTTTTTTTCTTTACATTTCCGTCCCGTAAACTTCTGATCGCGATGGTGCATAATATGTGTGCAGGTGCATAATAAACTCAACCCGTGTTTAAAATTATTAATTTATCTGTCCCTTCCGCAGCTGGACCAATTCAACACAGCCCAAATAACTGCACTTTAGCCGAATAACTTAAAATTTATTGGCATGTGCGTATGCAACACGGGCTGACTTAGAGGAGCACTGAGGACCAATTAAAGATGACCCGTGTAGATAAATAACCGCGTTATAAATACAAAGCGGCATCTTCCACCGCAGACGAAGCTACTATACACTAGAATCAGTAAAAAAAATAAATGCAGGAATCGCCACCACCGGCCGTTTCCGCAAGGAAACCGCGATGCCTCAAAACAGCGTTTTTACGGCTCAGATTGTTGAGGAAAGGATAGACTGCCCTTCATTTCATAACTGTAATCACGGAGTCCATTTCGATGCACGCGTCTGAAGTTGGAATCAAGTTGAAGAAAAAAAAAGTTAAGTTTAGAGCACAGGTGTTACGCGGCCGTTCCCGGGTTGAGCGGCACGCGTCTCTGTAGTTGGCGTAACCGAATGTGGAGCGCATCGTCACAGCGAAGGGTGCAAGAGGAGGAATCTGGAAGAGAAGAGTAGAGCTCGGCATGGTGACCAGCTAATAGAAGGGGCCAGATTAGCGTGCGCCGTCATTCGGTCGTTCGCAAAGGGGCTCAGTAAAAATCTTATTGTTCCAAGCTTATGTAGTATTGTTAGAGAAATTTCCGGGGGTTATTATCATCATGGCGTAATATAGAAATTAACCTGGAAGTGTAGATACCACCACAATACACTGACATCGCACAGGGCCCGGTGCTGTGCGATGTCAGTGCGCGTTAAAGATCCCCAGGTGGTCGAAATTATTCCGGAGCCCTCCACTACAGCACCTCTTTCCTCCTTTCTTCTTTCACTCCCTTATTTATCGCTTCTCTGAGGGTGCGGTTCAGTGTTAGCCGATATGTGAGACAGACAGTGCGCCATTTCCTTTCCCCAAAAACCAATTATTATTATTAATTACCTGGCAGTGTGCACCCGTTATGAAAGCAATGACATTAAAGGAGGCAGGAAACGATATCTACTAAGGTTAAGTAAAGTAGACGAGGGATAGGTATTCCATCACTTGCCACCCCAGCGCAATAATTGTTGATCTAGCTGCTTCAATACAGATTATATTGGCGATTAAAAACGGCGTTCCTCCTTGCCCCCTTCAACTCTCTCAATCATTCTGTCTAACTTTCTCGCAACTGACTTGAGCTTTTATCAAAGATATTCAACGCAAAGTGCCCTGTTTAAGTCCACGTCCAGCTCTGTGGCGCTCTCCAGCAATCCTTTACGGCGCTGATTTGAACCTAGGACCTTGCGTACAAGGACAGGAAGAAATAAACACTTTATATCGAACGAAATATACCGAAGTTAATGTCAAAACAGTGTCAGGAACAGAAAGGAATGTGACAAACTCACGAGTGCATACACATAAATTGTACGTACAGTCATGCGCAAAGTGATGAGACCACGAGAATGGCTGCCATTGTAATTATTCTCCGCGTCTGGTAAAAGTGTGTATAGAGACAGGTTAGCATATTTGGCCAGGCACCCTATGAATACCTTTAAAACGGGCGCTAGGCTGTGAGAAAGCGCTGGCACGCACTTCAGTCTGCTCTTGTGGTGTCTCCAGTTTTGGGCAGGGGTGTACACGCCTGCCGTCAGTGACGTGCAAAAATTCCTAATGTTCAAAGAGTTTCTTTTTCTGTTTTTGATTTATTTTACATGAAAAAATTCTAACAAGATGTGTACTTTGTAAAACTGCAACTCCTGCCTTGGCCTGTGCCGGCAGTGTGAATAAATAAATAAATAAATAAAAACACACGGTGGAATTATTCATGAACCGCAAGTACTCTTAAAAGCGCACATCCTACTACCAGCGCCCTCCCGAGGTTCACGTAAACATGTGCAGTTGAAATGGTGTGCATTCTAGGGTTGTGCCAGCTTGAGATAAATAGAGCGTAAAGAACCTGCACAGCATAAATCTCTACAGCACGCATAGCTGCGTTTTGAACATAGCAAATCTCTCTATTTCTCTTTGAAAAGCTATTTTTCTAATAAACATCATCGCTACGATAAAATGTTTTTGTCGAATCCCTTTAGTCTCCCTCGCTGCTCACCATCAAATTAACTGTTCCGAATGAATGGTTCAAGCGAAGATAAAGATTGTGGGCGAAATCAGTCTGCCCTTCCAAACCAATCTTAAAGCCATTCTCTTCTCGGTGTAAAGGAAGTGCGCTTCACTGATAACAAAAGCAGCCAATAACGGCTATTTTTCTTATACCCAGGATCAGCCATTGACTCCAGCGAAGGACCCGACCAGCAGGCTTAGTTGAACAAATCGTCCTCTTTTCCTCGCCAGAGATCAAACATGGCTCGCGCTTATACGCTAATCCGCACGGAAGCAAGTCTTAGAAAATTACGTTTCTTTCCACTCCACTCGCTCCCAACGCTTAAAATTACGTCACTCACGAGCGTGAAAAAAAAAAGCGATGAATTAAAAAGGCCTCTTCATCTCTTTTTCTGTTCTCGTAGTCTGAGAACGGCCTTGGAAAAGCGCGCGAGTTTTGCGCTTGTGCCGTAGACATTCGTTACTGGGCCGTCTCAAAATTGCATCGTAGCGTGCTGCGACACGATATGAGTGGCGCATGGACAAAGTCGGTCAGCCATTCGCGAGCTGCCGTGGGCCCAGGCGCAGCTGCGGGAGCGCAAGGACGCCTGAAAGAAGGCTCCATTTATAAAGCTTTAAGAGCATTCATCGCCAGCGACCCGAGAAGCTTTTCGGTACTGGTATTCCTTCACACCCGGCCCCCTTCCTTCCAACCCTATGGCGGCAATCGTTTTCCTTTTTCTTGCTTTCTTTCGTTGGCTTCTGCAGGTTGTTAATTACTCCCGCCGTGTGGGCCGCTCGCCAGAAGCACCAAACGGTGCAGTTTGCTGGAGCACAATTATGGTTAAGGTCTTCAGTTTGAGCTTTTACGTATCAGAAGCTTGCACGCCTCGACTGACCCCTCAGCCTCCCCCATCCTCTCTGCCGCCTGTTGAAATAACAGCGGTGTTTACAACCTGCTGTACATGAAGTTCACTGAAGCACTCGGCACGTATGCACCATAATTTGGTTACAATATACGCCCGGATACAACATGCGCCCTCAGAGAAGCGAGGACGTTTGTTTGCTTATTTCGTTTGTTTTCTTTCTTGGACGTTTTTCATATGCCTTGCTTTTGGTTCATCAACGCGATCTTCTGTTTGGTGAAAGGTGAAGCAGTAAACAAACAAGAAGCAGGATTATTTATTGCTGTTATGAATGGAAATTATGGGGCATTATGGGTAGAATAATTGCCGGAAAAAAAGGAACTGAGCGACAAAGATGTTAGAAAAAGTTATTCCCACTGGGCCACTTTTGCTGGGATATATGTGAGGTGGCTTAAAAGACGAGCTCTAACTACTGCCACCATGAACAGAGTTACTCATAATCAAGCTTCAAGATTTATTGTTATATACATGATTCCTAAATTGACTGGCTTCTTTACTGTCGGCTTAAATTGCTCGTTTAGTAAAACTTGAAATTCGCTCCCATGAGGAGTCATGAGACAACCATCTCCAACCCGGTTAGAACTGAAGTTCGGATCCTACTGATGAAACTCGTCATCTTGTTTGTTAAATAATGCTTTTTTTCACTTGTTAAGTTATAGCTTAAGAATACACAGACTAAGAAAATTGTGTTGAGAGAAAGTAAATTAGTTCAGTACATTAGAGGGATCGCAGCGGAGAGTCTCACATTTGTTGCCGTGTGTGGGTAGATATTTACACGGGGACTCTTTACGAGTGACGGTTATAATTAAAAATAATAAAGTATAAAACAAGCAGCATATGTGTGGCGCGAGCTAGGCCCGACTTGGAGAGCGCATTCCGACATTAGGCTGCATATGTTACCCCAGGACGCAATCAAAGACTGTGATGGAATAATGGAACTGAATTTTTTCTTGTACTTTTGAGGGCAGATGTGACCGTGCTGCTGCGTGGATGCTTCATTCGCAATGTGCGGTGCGAGTTCAAGTGCCGGGAACGGAGGCCAGTGCATTGGCGCAAACGTTTCGCTTGGCGCACTCGTTCTCTGAGATCCCGATTACACGGCGGATGCCATCGGTGTTCACGGCTTCCGCGAGGAGAGAGAGATAAGCCGCGAGTTGCTACAAGATGCTGTGGAGGATGGGCCTGCAGGCATGGTCTGCGCCCATGTGAACTGCTGCAGACCTGTCGGAAGGAGGTGGTGCACCGTCCTGTACTTTATAGCCGCGGCCGTGAGTGGGCTCAAGTCGGCGATGTTCGGGTGTTCCAGGAGGAGAAAAGAGCCAACACTTCGAGTTGCCTGTTCACCACGCAATATTTTCGTCGTTATGCGCGCTATCGATGCTGGCGTCCGCGTAATAGCCTCGGCGGTTGCGCTGTGCTTTCCGCTTTGTTCACTTCAGATGACAAAAGATCCACTCCAGTTGAGGAATGGCACTGCAGCGCCACCGCTTCAGCACGCCAAAGAAGAGCAATTGGGAGCGCGAGGCAAAACACTTGTGCTCATTATCCGTAGGCACAACGACAACAACAACGTCGAGTGCCATGCTGGTACGGCGGCCAACTTCGCAGCTCCTCGCTACTGCGGCACCCTTTCAACGAAGGCCAAAATCCTCAACAATAATTGTGGCGCTTCCATTCAACTGCACCACTTCCTTGTAATGTATATATCCCGAGCTTTTTTGTCTATTTGTCGACTTGCCTTCCCGTTCAGTTATTATGCCCGGTGGAACCACAGCCTGGTGTCGAGCTCCGAACCCACTGTATTGAGAATTGCTGCCAAGCAGGTGCGAGCCCGCTGTGTGGGCAGAACGCAGGCCCTATCGTCAGGAGCTGGGTGTCAGGATGCATCGTCCTTGCGCTGTCCCCGTGCAGTGCTGGTATATTTGCTTTGCGAATAATTATTAGCGCATTCGACACGTAGAGGGAAGCCTGTGCTCCTCTTAAGAACTGATCTAATATTGATATTGTAAGTTTAAGGCAGATGGTAGCAAGGCGAGATGATGAATGTAGGCATATGTTACAGCTCAGGATGCAACTGACTGCTTCTTCACTAGTACAGCAACGAGGGGCGCTTTTGGATTGCTTTGACTCATGAGACCCGGCACTCGGACGTGGTTTTTAGGGGATCTGTTCGCCGGTATCTCGATCCGCAACCTGGAATGGCTCCGTCATGATCATTTTTTTTTCTAGACAGTAGTTTAGGACCTACAACGAGAAACTTAACAGGCTTTCGGTTGGATACGTCTACCAGATTTTACCGCTGCCTATAACCTTTCTTCTTCTTGGTACATTGAATTGGTCATCGTTAAGATAGCGATGCCGACGCCGTAAGCTGAGTGTTTGATGTCCATGCCATTGGGCTCATACCGCAAAGCTTCCGTGGCAAAATTGAAAGCGGTGGGAAAGGAATGCAGCCTGGAAGTTTTTCTGTGCGGCATCACTTCCCGCCGTCTCTTCCGTACGGACTGCCGCTGTGAGTTTTAGAACCGCGTACACGTAAGTCAACTTTTCTTACCTCCATCTCATTCCGACGACGTTGCTGGGGACTATGCCCTTTAAGTAATTAAAGGCCTTGCACTAGTTCCTTTCTAGGGTAAGGATGATGTGAAAGGCGATGATGGTCTATTATTTCCGATTTGCGCTGTGGCGGGTAGTTCTTATTACAAACAACACGTTACATGGATTCGATGAGGGCGCATGGCATTGCTCTTGTATTTTTTACCTGCTTATCATTCCGATGAGTACCTTTTCGAGAGAGAACAAAACAAATAAGATATTTTCAGTTTTTTTTCCTGATTTTAAATTGCCACAAGCTTCTCCTTAGTTTTTCTAAATAGGAGGCAGGGTGCTGGAGTTATAGCCCGCGTTGTAAAGAGCGGAGAATGTTCGAGGTCCCTCATGTTAACATTACAAAGTAACCACGCTCCATTCGAGTATGGTGTCTATCTGTCTAGTGCCGTAATGGCTCCACGTATATGGAGAAAATCAGAACTCCACCTCAGAAATGGAAACTAAACAAAGTGCTTCTTTTTCAGTGTGTGTGAGGGGTAAATATTACTCGGCTAGTCGTTCCAATAGCAGCTAAATTTCATTGCGAACTCTGTCTGGATTTCGTAGATGTTGCAGGGAATTCACGGTTGTCTATCGCTTCTTTTGAGTTGAGATAGATCGAATTCCGGGTTCAAGATTTTGCGAGCCTTGAATGCATCAAGTCACATTTCCGGCAACTTCACATCAGGGGAAAGAAGAAATAGCATAGAAGCGTCACCGAGCAGCGTCGCTGAATATTACGAATCTCCCCGTACGTATTCCAATGTTCAGAGCAGCAATACTTGAGTAGTCAATGTCCTCTTAGAAAAAAAAAAGATACGGGCTGCAATAGTGGCTGCTACCTTAAGGAGGGTAGCTGATTGGGCTAGTTGGTTGTTTATTATGAAGACTGCAGGGCTCGGGAACACAGACAACACGAAGAAGACACCACATGCGCTTACTTCGGACCGAACGATATATAGTACATTCCGCACTTTATCTGGCAAAATGACGATGTATCCGAAGGGGCTGCTTCTAGTAGCTGTACTTAAAAGTTGTTTCCGGTAGAACCGTGCTTGTCGGATACAGCAAGACGCCAACTTCAGCAATACCTTCGCCTCGCAGACCAGACCACCGAGTTCCTGCGACAGCAGCTGAGACATGTGCGCTCGCGTCTGCCTACAAGACTTCCACACAGAAGGGACCCCTTCACGTCCGCGATCAAGTCATCTTGCCCGATAAAGTGTGGAAGGTCTTATTGCTCGGTCCGAAGTTAGCGCATGTGGTGTCTACTTCGTTTGGACCGTGTTCCCGAGCGCTGCACTTTTCATATAGCGCTATCAAAACTACGTCTGACAAGCAGAACTGTTTTATTGGGCGCATATATTTATGAGAAAAAACTCCACCCAGAATTATCCGTGACCACTCAGGCACGACGGCGCCCACCTTTCACATGTTTTTTTTTTATTCGGGGAATAGGGGAGCAATAATTGTGCTTCAACGTACTGCCGCTGGGTGGCAGCACTCGTTAGAAATTTCTTATAAATAAAAAAGACGTGCACTTTGGTTCAAAGCAACTGTATAGGCGCACACACTTATCCATGCGCAAATGACGTAAATGCAGGAGCATTTACACAGGCACATGGTATCACGCTCACACGCATGCACGCACAAATGCACGCGCGAACGCAAACTTGCGCGTAAAGGAAAACACACGTAAGACACAGCTGCTGCACAGCTTCCCGTGGCAGGAAACCAGGGGACTGAAGCGACGGGAAAATATCGCTTCGCTTCCGGCCTTTATCGCGCGATGAACACTCGTGAACTTGAGGTCGCGGCTCACTGCAGAGAAATCACAACGGCGGGCGAAACGGTCCCCAGAGAACACGTGCCGTTTCGACGCCCCTTTTGCAGCATCTCTCTGATATATTTTTTCCCCGTTCGCGCACTTATATTCGTTCCTATTTTCTTTTTCAGCACCAAACTTTGGAAGGGGTGCTTGGCGTGAAAGCACTACGGTTTAAAGCCCTTGTCGTCAGTGGCGCCCTCCGCGAGAGCCGCTGATCTCTCCCGCTGCCGAGCCGCTCCCAGCAGACTGTTTCCGCCAGCGTGCGTTGATTTGAATTCTGTTCAACGACGGTGCCGGAGCGTGCCCGTAACGCTGCGCGGATTATAACCTCCTCTGATCCGTTGCCACGTGCTCCTTCCACGAGTTTTGGATCTGCGGGTTTGGTAGCGTGCGGGCCATTTATGCGGTCAGTGAAAAGGAGTTAATTTTTTCCTGGATGTTTTCTTTCTATTGCCGCTACGTGCCTACTTCCTATGGCCCATGTAGCAATGGAAGCATAAAGTTTCCCGGGCAATTTGCATAAATGAAAGAGGATTTGCAGGTACCTCTCTGAAATTGACCTGAATGCGAGTTCTCTGGCCACTATTCCAGTGTCCTTCAACCCGCTCGTAATTTTTTTTAATATAGCTGTATTAGTCAGCTTTTGCGCATTTTATAACGTATGTCTTTAGTGTGGACGTCATGCGCCATAATAAGAAAGAATCATTTATGCCACACCATGACTACCGTATAATTCAGGGGCATTTGCTAGGCAACTACGTTTTTAACGTTCATTTCGACCCCAAATTCTGTTCCTAGTGCCCATTTCTGCGCTTTTATGGTGCCGGCAGATCTGCATCACGTGGGCACAAATCACACAATTAAATTTGCATCAGGGCATTGCACTGAGAGATTTTCACTTGTCATAGCTTAGAAAGTAAAAAAGATGCAAGTCTAGAACAGATGGGCGCAGAGTTTCAATAAATAAATAAATAAATAAATAAATAAATAAATAAATAAATAAATAAATAAATAAATAAATGAATAAATAAATAAATAAATAAATAAATAAATAAATAAATAAATAAATAAATAAATAAATAAATAAATAAATAAATAAATAAATAAATAAATAAATAAATAAATAAATCGGTTTCTTTTTAAGCTTGACGGGGTTCTTGCTACCTGCACACGATTACTTGTACAGTATTACAGGACCATAACATCATAAAATCACTTGACAGTTCGTTCCAATATTAACCAGAGAAAACATTAATAAAAGAGAAGTGATCAACGAACCACAGACTTGAAGATAACTGAACGGCATTTGCTTTGCGTTGCATACATGCACTTCACGAAGACTATGTTCTGGTGTCGTCAAAATTTGTAAAAACATATATCAAGGTACCTGAAAGAAATTCAAAACAATCAAGTGAAGAGTTAAAAAATAGGCAAAGAGAATATCTTCTGAGCACAGCGGGGTGCATCATGACTTAGCTAGGCACCTTATTTCAGCTGTGATTAAGGTACGGAATTCATGGTTTCCAACAAGCACTAGTGAAGCCAAGTATGAAGTCTGAAATTACCAGCGTTACCGTATCTTCTTCCGCCGTAGTGGGGCCAACTAGCGGCAGTGTTTTTCAAAATTATCTAGAGGGAAAGGGACAGCACAATTAATGTGAATTTTCTGAAGTGGTTTTCATCCACAAGGTAAGAAAATTATCCCAAAATACAAAAACAAAGGACAAGGGAGGAGGTACATATGACAATTAACAAGCACTTATCCACCCCTCCAATGCCAGGAAGAGCGAAGTTCGTAGATGGCATGCCTAATGTTTGAACGAAAACGTATGTTCTTCCGCGGTGTCGTAGTTGAGATAGGAGCCTAATAGAGCCGCGAATCAGTTGCTTTAGAGTAACACTAAACACAACTACACCTAATCTTTGTTATTTGCAAAAGTAGAATCTACGGTTTTTTTTTTTTTTTGGCCACGTTGATGTTTGGGAGCAAAATTCGCATTTAATGCTGAGAAAAAAGGGATTTAAAAAAGAGTAACATCATTGCGTTCCACTCACTTGGTTCTAAGTAGTGATATGAAAACCAAAAAGGCTCTTTGATCCCCACTTGGAAGTGAAAGGGCTGTGTTGACCCTCAGGGATACACGCGGAAAATACGGATTCTAAGTCCCGCAGTTTTATTGCGAAAGCGTCCGGATGTTCAGGTAGCTGTAATTATAATTTTACATTTTATAAATCATAAAACATCAACTTTCATTTAAGGTGTTCAGTTTGTCATTTAAAGGTGATGATCAATCGTTACATGTCAACTTGAGTTTCCTCAACATCCTTTTAACAGGGTGTTTTTCGCTTTATAAGGCAATTTAATGACTGTAAATTGTTAGAAGAAAACACTTATCGAAATTAGCAGCACATTTCTAGGAGGCTTGCTTACAAAACAGCCTTCATCTTAGAACCTCCACGTTTGCAGCCAATTATTAGCCAAGCATTTTGCAAAGTTTGCGACTCTCGGCTTTCCTGCGGTGTTCGGGCGTCAACGGTGCCTTTAATCTCTTTAGATAATTCTGAAGGAGACTGCGGCTTAGACTTTTCAAAAGGTGCTGTTGAAGAATTCACGCATGCGGCCACGATGGCTGCTCGGATTTAATAAAGCATTGTGGATGTATAAGACGGGTCTGACATCGTCTGTACTGCTTTCGCCGCGTGGTGTGTGCGGTGATATAGAATATTTCCTTATCTGCTGTTCATTGTAGAACGCGGAAAGGCGTGTGCGGTTCGCTCTCCTCAAGAATGCATGAGTCTCTCATAGTTCCCTTCAGGACATTGTCAACCCGCGCGGAAAAAAGTTGTGCAGAAGGAAGGCTTCACGCATCGCTTAAAGTTCCTCCAGGACTCGAATTTGGACTCCAGGTGGTGACAGCAGGAGCTGTCTATTGACTATTACATGTGTTCATGTTTAGAACCATGCAGATTAGTCAGATGTCAGGTATGCGCTTGCTTTGCGAACCATGATCAGCATTTACGAGTCGCTAAGGTGGGGCAATTGCCGGCATAATCCGCAAGGCTAATCCCACCAGTAGCCGCAACAATCTTAACCTCAACCTCAACCTTAGTAAACCATCAGGTAATCCTCCAAAAATATGGATGTCGCTGTGAGAATCGATGTCGCCAAGAACTATCTAAAAAAATTTATATTACATGCCGGATCAGCGAATAATTCGTTTTTTGAGCCTGGTGGGCTAAACACTACACTGCGCAATAGTAAAACTAAGCTCGTTACTACTGCCGTAAAATTAAGGAAACCACCTATAAAAGAAGCCGCGAATTAAACGTAACGCGTTCTTTTTCCTTGTAAAAAACTCCCACTGGACATACGCACTACGAGATACCTTGGATGTGAAACTCAGCATGAGAAAGATTCTTCGAAGGGGTTTCTTCCAAATATGTTTCCTCCATTTACGATTTCTTGTCCTCGTGCATTTGTTTATCGCATTCAAACTAATGTAGCCTTTTCGTTGTGGGTCCATGCACGCCGCATCGACTTCGTCTTTCTTCTGTTTTTTCTCAGTCGCCTCAGTCTTTATTTCGTAACGCGGAATGCCAGTTGCACAATGGGCTACGAATGTTCGGTGAAACAGATGTCGTCGTAGTGGCCCTGCTTAAGGGTATATTTTGGTGCAGCATAGGAGAGGCAGCAAGCAAAATGTGAAAGCAAAAATATTCGCTCTTTAAATGACACCGACTGAGGGTGCTCACAAGCAGTAACTAAGCAAACTAACGAAAAACGTGCACGTTTCCTTGAAGGCGCCCATTAAAGGGATCTGGACGCCATGAGTTACGTGATGAAAATGAAATTACCTCATTTTATTCGGAGCTTATTCAAGAAAATGCAGCTGCGCAATTTAAAAGTTCCCATCAGAAATTACACAAATAGCACAGCGCTTAACTCAAGGCACGGCGACTAATGTGCCGGTTTCCCAACATGAGCCTTGTCTCCCTCTAGAATAGAGCGAGAAAGCAATGCTTAAAGAAAAATAAAAGTGCTCTGAGAGAATAGAACTGCATATTGAATGAGAGTGTTGATTGATCGACTTCACATTTATGTATGCAAACCTTTCTAAAGTAGAGGCATGTAGTAGCTACCCTGCGAAAATTAAGGCAAAAGCTTTTGCAAAAAAAAAAATAGCGGCTAAACGGTTCACTTCTATGCAGTGCACAGAGGATCCTGTCACATCCGCGGAAGCAATAAGTTTTTGGAGTGAGAGTGAGAGCTCCTCTTACCAGCTTTGGATTTGGAATGCTGAACGATGCGTAAAGAATTACACAAAATGGCTATGAAAGAAAGCCTTTCGGGCTGTGTACTTTTGAGAAAGGCTGCGTGCAGCTTACAATGATATGTGGTGTTTATACCGTGAGCGATACGACGGAAGTGAAAAGGAAGTAAAAAACTATCTATGTCGTTAAGCTTGCTCCAAACGTGCAGTTGTTTTTGGTCTTACGATTTCTGGTAAAATAAGGAGACTCCACCAAAACCTGTGGGAAACGCGCTCAGACGGCTCAGAGTTGATGTCACCGGTCAAGTGACGGCACCGTCAAATTGCTAAACATGTGACGTGACATGGCTGACCGATAGACGACACCGACGTGCGACTTAACACGTGAGGTGACCGGTTACGTTGCAAGATTGGTGACGTTACAGCAAGTCGAAGTACCGATCACGTGGGCCGCGTTAGTGACTTATTAATGCTACTCTCAACGCAGACAGCTGTCATCCCAGAGATGAGTCACTGGAAGCTGCACTGAAATACAAACATGGCTAATTTCCTGGCAGCTTGTTCGGCTGGATTAAACATTAGTGGTTAATCTCGGACACATAGAGCACTGATGGTTTCCTTAAAACACGGAAGAGGGTAAACAATGCCCTTTTCGAGCGCAATGATAGTCGCTTTGCTAAATTTCACACTTGGCTTCAGATCACTCGAGCTTCTTCTTTCGCTCATTTAATAACCATGAGTGTTTTATGAGCGTAAAAATCAAAATATTCAAGAGTATTTATTAGTTTTCAAAGATGAGTAAATAAAGAATAATCTTAACTATGTGTAAATATGACTGTCATCACGTGGTGCAAGCATGACGTCTTTGGCCGTTCTTTCAAAAGCATCCAATCAGTTGACCAAATCTAACCTTTTCTTTATTAATTTCTTTCAGTATTTTACTCACACAATTACGCTTAAACTCCATATCAGCTCTGAAGGTCGTTTGCGCCACTACGAGCAAAGCATAATGCCGTATATATGCGTGACATGTGTTGAACAAAGACTTCTGAAAAGTACCCATTTGTCAGCCGGCTCTTGGGGCAAACACCAAGCATAGATGATAAAATGTGGCTAAAATTTTCACGACAGTAAAAATAAAGAAGTACACAATGCAAGTCAAGCTTTTCGCCCTGTCATTAGCTATTTTCACTTAGAAGCGCGATTATTCTGAGCACCGTAGCTTTTCGTCAAATGTGGAAGAGGCAAAGCAAACAGAAAAATAAAGAAGTAAACAGAGAGAAACCGTAAAAGAGAAAAGGGCGACCTTATACGGGACGCGACTCTTCAACGCATGAGTGCCCATGTGCTGACGGTGTCTCGAATTCCGCGCCACCCTCCCGGGGAATAATTTTCGCCCGCTGCCGGGCGCTTCGCATACACGATCATGCAGCACGCAGGCTGGCGCAATTCATTTTCACGCTTTTCCTGCTAATCACCGCGTTTCTGCCCTTTGTCATCAGAGCGTTGTGTGCGCGCTGGCTGCTGGACTTCCCTAATCACCAGGCCGCAGCAGTTGCGCCTGCGCAAAACTGCAGGCAACGGCAACAGCGCTGCGCACAAGATGGAGGACGCTGCCCAAATTAGCGACCTCCCGTCATCAGCGGCGCCCCCTGGCAAACGTCCGCACTTAGTCCGGCGCAGTGAAAGTATGCTACGCCGGAGTAAACTTTAAGGAAATTAGCTTGGCTGTTCGACCGCGTGATTAGATTGACAATTTAGAGCCGCCCTTAAAGGAACACAACATCCTGGCAGGGGATTTCTTTTTTACTGGTTTTATTTAAATGCATTACTAATATTAAATACCGTCAATGCCCTCTCCCTGTCTCCTCCCCTCTAGCTTTCCTTTCCCATTTCGCTTTGGTTACCATGGGCACGGAAATTATAGAGCTAACTCTCAGTTTCCTCACTAAATTTTGTATCGCCCTATTGGCTCCGAACTGCGTCGATGTCCACAACTTCCTGAAAAGGGGGCCCCTTCTTTAGAAGGGTCGTGCGCTCTTTTGGCTCGGATGTATTGAGCGCTAATAGTCTTCGGGCGATAAGAGAAGTTTGGTTTCTTGTTCGCGGCATTTTTAGACACGACTATTTAGGCTTCCGCATCGTCGACCAAACAGGAGAAGTGAACCATGGTTTCTGGATGACAATGAACGGTTTGTATAGCCTATGTTGCACTGTGCTATCTTCCTATAAGTGTTTTAATTTATTGACGCCTACAACACTGACTACTTAAAACGAGAGATGATGAAGAGCCCACATCGATAGTTACCTGGGTGAATACGAACACAAAAGATGCGTACTTCCTCTTAATACAGCATAATTTAAGATGTGCAAACTGATCACAGTATCACGTCAAATATAAATGGTTTATGGTTTACGGGGTTTAACGTCCCAAAGCGAGCTAGGTTATGAGGGACGCCCTAGTGAAGGGCTCCGGAAATTTCGACCACCTGGAGTTCTTTAACGTGCATTGACATCGCACAGTACACGGGTCTCTAGAATTTTGTCTCCATCGAAATTCGACCGCTGCGCCCGGGATGGAACCCGCGTCTTTCGGGCCAGCAGCCGAGCGCCGTAACCCCTGAGCCACCGCGGCGGCTGTCAAATATAAATGACAAATCAAGTAATTTGAGACAAAAAAAAAAACACAGCGTGATCGCTCATAAAAGCAACGCGGCACGGAAACGCGGATACTCTGTACACGTCGGATTCCCTTGCTACAAAATCGAGATCTGATTACGGAGAACACCTGCGATTCTTAAACTTCAGCGGCGGGATTCAGCCTTGGCAGCACCGTTAATAAGATTTTCTTTTGCACTTAGCGTAATATGAAGTTTACCACATTTCTCTGAGGGTAAGAGCAACGGCCTTCAGTGCCGAAGGCCTGGCAGGAACGATGCATAAAAGAAACTCCTCATTCCAGCTCGAAATTAAAAATTTTTCTGGATAATGTTAACGCTCAAAATGAAAGCAACAACTAACGAGTAAGTTGAACGAAATTCATCCTTAACTGCATGACAGTGTTTCGGGGCACAAAGAAACAGAGAGCTCACCTGAGCTCGAAGAGCAGAAGACTAAGGCACTATACAAAAACAAAAAAATCAGAGAATAATGAAAAGGTGTTTTTTTAAACAAATGACATGGCGGTTCTAATGGAACATACGAGTAAAATGAATCGCGGGGAGATTTTATCGCTCATCAATATTTAATGCAAAAGAAACAAAGAAAAATTGCAGTGTTATCTTAGCGTAATCCTCCAAATTAGCAGTCAGTAAGTGGTACGCCTTTGCACTAAACAAAAAAAAAAAACAGTATGCAGCACTAAGGACAATTTATTGGATACTTTGAGAGACAATAATATCAAAAGGAAGCATTTCTTTCTCTTACGCTCGCTACTTCCGATACTGTAGTTGCTTGAGGTGAGCTCGTTTGAGCGGCTTTGGCGAAAATTGGAGATATAATAAATTCTGTGATTATTTCTTGGAAAATAGAGCGAAGTACTCAGAAATGCTCTATAAACACGTTTCAGCTTAGCATCCACGCTCCTTTAAGCGCTGTTCATTCAAGGAAACGAAATTTTTTTCGTATTCCACTTTCCCGTACACTGTACAGAAATGCACAAATGATAAACTTTAGTATACTCCGAAGAAAATTGACTCGGCGCGGCTTCAGCTAAAGAAACGCCGACGAATATCAGAACATTCTTCGTATGAAACAGAAAAAAAAATCCTTTCTGTGTAGGATCGCGTAGTTAAGTTAATAGCTGCCGCATGAATGTGGATTGAGTGCTACGGCACCAATTTCGGCCTATCGGTGACACATAGTAAAGGCTGCAAAGCACGGGCAAATATGTCAACAGGTTTGTTCTAAATCACTCAAAAACCTCGTTCCTGCATCTTGTTCGCTCAGCGCTTCGCACCCTTCATAACGCATTGAGCTTTTTGTAACATTTTTCATTCTAATGTGATAATTTTCCTCATTTACTATAGTACGGATTCTCTGAACATTACAGAATTGATAAGTTCTTGCTTACGCTAGGATAATTTTCTAAGCTATTTATGGTTTCTCTGTTGCTTATTTATTCCTTTCCTCAGTTTAGAAGAGAATGTTCGAAATAAAAGCTGGCAAAAAGAGTGAAAAGGCCCAGCCTCCTTTTGTGCCCTACAGAGGAGAAATACTGTTTACATGTGTTTTAATACAGAAACATAAACGCAAAACAAGCCTGACGTAATAAACAGATGGGAAATAGAGGATTGTTTTGTTTCGAAACCAGCGAAATTCACTTAGACAAGAAATGAGAAAACGCGGAAGCGACCCTCCACTAAGGTGCCTCTTTCTACCTTTCTTTTCTCAGTACCACCTTTACCCCTTCCCTTACGACGTGATTCAGGTGTCCGCCGAGATGTGAGACAGATACTGCGTTATGTCCTTCTCCCAAACACTAATTTTCACTTTTTTTTATCAACCTTGGCGCTATTTGAGTTTTTATGATATGCTTCGCGTGAGTGTGAGAGCAACTCCACACCATCATGTACTGAAAAATAAGGCAAATATTTTGGTCACTAGCAGCATGTAAACTACGGATTTCGCGCTTTTCTATATGAAACTATGCAACTGACCAAGCTTTCTTTCAAGAACTTTAGTTATGTTTATTATTTCCAGCTCTGTTTATAAGGTAATGCTTAAAAGTGATTTATTTCTTAATTGAGCAATAAATAATTAGGTCATTTATTGTGTGCCGCCATGTTCATGGCATGGTTTCAGCAACAGAATTAAGTAAATGTGAAGAGCAGGCTTCTGTCACAAGCGCTGTCGTGACAGCCTTCTTTTTTGTTGTTCTCACTTCGGCAGCAGGAAGGTACGCTAGCTAGAACGTACAGGATTAAAAATATATATTAATTTTCTGCGACATACTAACTTCCCAATTGGTACCAAATAGAGGATTACAGTACACAAAACGGCTGGACAAACGCCAGTAATATTCATTCCTGAACGCATCTGCCACTTCGCTAGTATCATTGCATTTAGGCAGCCAGTACCAACGAGCCTAACTAATAACTTCAATGTTGTATGTAGCACACGCGCATTTGAGCTTCCTGGACGACGGGGATAATGTTCTCTTCGTAAACGTCGTCTCTGAGTTCAGATCTTATTAATTTCCTACGCAGTCGATCGTGAAATAGCGCTGGAGATTAACTGAATGAAGCCACGCGCAAAACTGTTCGAGTTATGAGGCTTACGCTTACGAGTAAGACTCTCATGAACGTGTCTGGCTCAATTTGACCCGTACCATCAGTAGGATCAGGCTCATTCTTCTTTTAAAAGAGGATTTACACGCAGGTCGTTTAGGCGTTACGGGGCTGCTTTAATTATGATAGCTTTTCAAACGGAAGTTGTTTAGCTTCGTTGCTGTTACGATATAATTTCATTTAGCTTCGCTTTCTGGATTTCGCTCATTAAAAAAAAAAAACTCGTAATATTCTAATGTCTCTTCCAGTATGCCCAGACGTCTTGTTCTCGCCGCTCTGGTTGGTGGCGGGCTGGAGAACGCTCTCAAGATTAGGCTGCACGCCACGCAGATGCCTTACAAAGAAGAAGGACAGCCGCCGTGGTAGCTCGGACAGTGGAGCACCATGGCCGTCATAGGGAGATCCTCTGAAAATACATTTTTATTTTAGTGATATGCAGGCAATAAGTAGTCAGTGAATAGCTCGTACTTCTGAATATCGCAGTTACTTCGAAATTATGTTGTGGCGCAGAAGATTTGATGAAAGAGAGAGAGAGAACTACTTCACTTTAATGACTCAGAAGTGTGAACTACATTCTAAGCATAGGATGATTAGAGAAGGTTGAAGAATTCCCGCGTGAATATTGCCCCAAACAGATGCCACCTACGTGTTACAAATTCTGTAGCAGTATGTGAAAAAAATATATGAAATCGCCAGATTTGACACAGCAGGTCATAGGAACATCATCGGATTTCCTTGTAAATTATGTATTTCAGTCTAGTAATTCCATATTTCGTATCATAGCGATACATTTTTTTTTCATTTCAACAACAATCTGCGGATGCTTTCGGACAATTCTTCACATTATTCGCCTCTAAGGTTGCGATCCCTTGGAACTGCATATAAACAATGTTTCCCTCCTTCTCAATGCATCGGATATGAACATTATTCTGCAAAAAGTATGGCATATGCGTGAAACCAGAAAAAGCTTCCACCAAAATATGTGATCATCATTTATCTTACCTTAAAGGCCACTATTGAGACATTACACCAAGGGACAGGAACAAAGTAAATAACTTAAATAGGTAGAATAGGTAAATTCACTATCTTCATGAGGAACATCATCAAGAACTTCAGTGTCCTATAACATTATTACCAAGGTGTTCTCAATCGGTCATCTTTAGAAAAGCTATTAAGTGAAGCATATTTCTACAAAGCATGTTGTTTTCAGTGCTTCCGGAAGCTGAATTTCAAACGATTTGCCATCAGTATGACGATGCTGTTCATAAAGAATTGGTCTAAAACAAATTAACGGGTTACTTAAGAAATTGTATCGAGTACATATTCAATCATGGTTTAGCTATGCTCTCCTTAGAATTGGGATGTGACAGTGCTTGCAGGGAGGAACGAAAAAAAAGTGTTCAGCGATGAGTTTCATGTTGTCGCAGAAAGGCTGCTGTATATTTTGTTCCATCTGTCTGGCACTGCCAGATATGCAGGAAGGATTTATTATTCTTCATTTGTACATAGTGTACATTACCCCCTAACACTATAATTTCTCACTATCGCTCCCCCTCTTCTTTTCCCTCTCCTTTTATTCCTGCTAGTCGCAGCTCAGGTGCTTCAGGTTTCGATGGCAGATGTCGCGGCTAGCAACATCTTTTCCTTCCATTGTTACCTTATTAATAAATAGCCACTAACAAGAAAAACAACATGAACAGCCTTCTAGCGAGCTCTAGTAATACGACTCTCGTTAGAAGTGCACCAGTACGCTCGCGTCGCTTCGCCATAAAAGCGTTCATAATGGTTCTCAAGCTCCTGCTTACTAGAAAAAACTAGAAGAGGGGAGCGTACGGGGGCAAAAACGTTGGCCCGGTCCCGAACTTCAGACAAAAGCTTCATATTCGCGAAGGACTCGGTAGAAGCGTCAGACCTCGAGCCATTCGTCAGTCGTGGTGCAAACACAATATTGTTTGCAGAGTAAGCACCGACGATTGCATCCCGACGCCAGCCTGCGTGGAGCCTTCGATGTACTTGAGAGTGCTTGAGGCGGAATATGCAAGCGCGATGTGATGTTCCGCTCAGTTTTAAAGCGCAAAGAGCTGATATGGGCTAAGAGAGGCGGACTCACTACTGACGATGATGGCCACGTTCGTTGAGAACATTCGCGTCTAAAGTTTGAAATTCGCATGGAGGAGTGTTACTTTTCTGCACGCCGCCGAGGCAGCGCAGTGGGCTTCTCCGTCGCTGAGTACCCCTTTCATTATTACGAAAGAAGGTCTCAATAAAGTGACGAAGTATGATCCCTTCTCGTCTATATAGCGCATGTAACTGCATCCAATATTAAAACTTAAGGGGGAAGAGATAACGGCTGAGTACACATAACATTTGGAATCTTCTTGGTGAAGGAGATGACAAAATTTCCAGGAGGCATTCTAAAGCTGAACTTAGTTAAGAATTTTTTGCTCCTGTAAACAGCGCGCATTTTCCTGTTGCATGTGTTCGTATGTATACATTGTTACTTTGCCAACAAAGCTGCAAACGAATAGTTCCATTCTATGAACAGGTCTTGTGATCACTAAGCTTGAGGTTTTAAGCGTAAATGAAAGGTATTCTTGGCGATCCAAAGAAAATAAATGCTGTGCCATATGACACGTATACGAATGGCAGGGACTTCTTTCTAGGAGTGTCGACTTGATCTTACTAAATAGCGGTGACAAGGTTCTCAATAACATTTAGTCATTGGCATGTTTATTTTGGTTCATGTCGCACTGACTAGGCTATTTTGAGGCCACTGGATATGTACTTAAGAAGCTTCTACTGACCCGTATTTTTTGCAGGGTACCCTGTACGAAGCGCTATCGTAGCCGACAAGATTTTAGCGTTAAGTCATGTGGTAATCTCTTTTCTGAACGATGTATCTTATTTACTGTTAATGCAGTCCGGGGGCTAGTTGATGCATGGTTTTGGAAAAAAGACGATGCGCTTGTTTCGCCTTTCTTCCTCCTGTGTTGTCTGTCTTGCTCATCGTATATTTTCAAAAAAAATGATTTACAGTTATTTTACTCATCCTCTCTAGTTCATTGGTATATGACACAAAGAAAAAGAATAAAACACTATTCTGAATCCACAAAGCGTAGTAGAGCCCGTTTTGTCCTTAGGGTACGTAACCTGTTTCAAACAGCTGCCTGTAAGGGAGGTTCGATATGTATTTCTGTGCTGTCTGCGTAATCGTCTCACGGCCGTTAAAGTGTCAAATGTTATATGTACTGTATAGTAAATAACATAAAATAACTCTTTAATTACTGTTAATATTCGAAGAAAAAGTTAAAACGAAAAATGCTTGAGGTGTGCAGGTCTGTGTAAACACGCAACATTCACTTGCTGTACACTAAATATTTTATGAAATTTTAATCGCGGGTTCGTTATATAAAGATTTGGTCAGCGATCGTGATTCACTTCTTATATGAAACCTGCGTTAAATAAGTTTTCTATGTTTTACTCTCAAATCGCTCCTTTATTCTTTTATCTAACGCTAAACCGTAACGCTCCAGAATTTTTAAACGCCACGCTTGCTGAATTGCATATTTAGCATCATATTACGTAAGTCACCAGCTTCACATGCCAGGAGAGCCACGCTTGCAAAAGAGGTGTCCAATGCAGTGTGCACTGCGTTTTCTGCCTTTTCACTACTTTCGTCGTTCCATTACCAAATGTCTGTCCATTGTAGCTTAGCTTTAGCGCTCGGTTAGGAGATCGACTTTGCTTTTTCGTATTTCATACAAAGTCAAGCTGTGAAAGTTTACCCTCTCGTGTCGAGACCTCTATAAATATTCATCGGCGCCTGGCTTTCACATTCAAGTCACCCTACGTTCGCGCCTCTCCGCCCGCTCTAACTTACTATGCTAATGATGCAGACTGCCATTTTCAGACTCTCTTTATGTCTTTCACGGCGAGGTTTTTTTTTGCGTTCTCACGTTTTCCTTCCCGGCTACAGCTGAGCATGCCTCCAAATGTGCCCGATACGTTTGGATTCATTAGCGCTGCAGGTCGATAATTCTCATTTGAATTTAAAGCACTGAAGATGAGAGCAGAAAGTTTTGCTCTCTCTACCACGCGAAAGTATGCGATCACAAGGTGGTATTTTTTTTTCACTTAAAATGACACAGCATAAGCTTTAGGTCAATACAAACCCTTGATAGTAGCTGACAACGCCTGACGTGGTGCCTTCCAGTTTGGACACGCGAGGTCAATATCTAAACTATTCCCGGAATTCGGCAACAGGGAGGAACCCCTGCAAACTTTATTAAAGCGGATTTTGTTTTCACTAAAAAAGAACAAAGACTGCTGACGTATGACAGGGAGGAGGCCAAACTGGGAAGCAGACATTGCATATGATCATTTGAATTACGGACGCAACTCGTGCCGTACTGTGCAACGGCTTTTTTGCAGAAGAGCTCTTGTTTTATGCTATGTTTTTTTTCTGAAAACCTTTATGAAAAACAGATTTGAAACTAGCACGCCGCTCTTTTATCGTGACTCTTCTTTAATAATGATTTTTCTAACTAATCGCCATCAAAGTCCAAAGAAGTTACCAGCCCTGATGATCCGCACCCAGGGTTGTAAGCCACAGGCGGCTCGGGATGAAATGTAGACACTTTTTGTGAGCTCAGATATAACAGTAACAGGTGGAGTGCTAGGATACACGTATGCATTAAACTCAGCGGCGTCAAGCCTTCGGCGTTAAGGCACTCTCTTCTGACCAATGAGAACCAATCACTGCCTTACTTAGCTGCCGACCCAAGGGAATATGGTCATGGCCATTTGGTGAGGGAGTGGACTGAGGCCGGGGAGAGGAGGCCGGGGGTCGGGGGAGAACAGTTCCTCTAGCAGTGGCATTCCTTCGATTGGGCGGAGGGGAGGAGTCTAGGTGTCTTGCTGCGGTGTAAGCCTTCTATGGTACAGATCTTCTTTGTAGTAATGACCCTGAACAGAAAGTCCCAGTACTGCCTGTTTCATTGGGTGTTTCCCGAAACTTTACGTAATGCTGGCACAACCGCTTCTGTATTCTACGACTCATATTTTTCAATGCGGAAAGAGAAAAAAATAACATAACACCAAATAATTTGTTTAAGATGTGCTGAAAAAGACAGGACTTTCATATTGCTGCCGAACATTACAGGCTTGAGCAGGGCATCGTGAGTGTGGCACAGAGGGTCGGTTTATTAAACTCTGGAAATTCCTCGCTGTAAAGCTTACTCAGTTCTTCAGTGCGATTCACGCGTATGCATTGCCGAAGAAATTCATCTCGCTATCATGGTTCATAATTTGTGCGACAAAGCAAGGATTTGAGCTAGCGTAAACGTATGGATACTCCTTGCTGCGAATACGGTCCCATCTCTAGGCCTGCAATCCACGAAATCGGGTTCTATCCTAAGCATTACACAGAAAAAAAGATCGGCGATGACAGGCTGCATGACACGTTTAGAGAGGAAGCCATTGTCGCAGGGCCTAATAAAACCTTGCCAGAAGTTTGTGAAAGTCTCCAGGAAGTTTGGACTCTTTAACGCATCGCGGGTCTCACCTAGCCACCTCCTTGGAATGCACTGTAATGTCTCTGTGTATGTTCGCACCAGCGTTCTGTTCCAATAGCCACCCATTGTAGCCGGAGAATCCCAACTGAGGCCTGACATTTAGCCTTTCTACGTAAATAAAACTTTCTTTTCCGTACTAAAATGCAAGGGAGTGGTAGACGTCTTTTCGTAGCGTTAGTAATCAAAAACAGTTATGCTCTCCCATTTATCAAATGGTAAGGACCTTTATAGCGTAGTTTCAGAGAGTTTCACGTAAGTAGAAAATCATAGCAATTTTCTAGCCTCAGCTTTTCAGTGCCAGTTCTTCATTAATCTTGTAGGCGCTAGCTGAATTTCTACCACTTGCGGATCACGTATCGTTTCATAAACGATGTCCGTAGCGTGCCTAGCTTCGCCAGCAGTGCATAGCATGGTACTCTAAAATAGAATAGATGTTTATGACACGGCCTATAACCAAAAGCCTAAACTTGTTTTGTTCTCTGGTAATCAATCACGGTCAGACTTTCATCGCTGCAAAAGGCAGGAAAGGTTGCGCACTTTATCGCACGGAAACTGTCAATAATGTTAACTATCCAGCGACATTCTGACGTTTCCTTTTCCCGTAGGGTAAATTTATATATGCTGGTACTATTTGTTAGGATCTTGGGAGAAAGATAACTCCTCTGAAACTAACTTCGTCCATTTCCCCGACTATAACGCAAACCAGCCGCCATCAAGGACATCCTGGGAACAACAAAGCAGGCCTCTCGACAGTATCGTTAACTGGTTCTCGGTAGTGACAAATAAGCTGCGCTGCGCCACCCCCGGTAATAAACGGTCCGCAAGTGAACAGATATATTCTCCTTAACTTCGTCCGCACCTCTTCAGAGTAAAGGGAGCCATTAAAAAAGAAATCTGCCACGTAATGGTATTGGCGACATGCCTGCAATAAATAACAATATTACAGAGACTAGCAGAAACCACAACCAACAAAAGTACACTGCATTAAGATTCCTTTCAAGTCTAGTTTGCTGATTGCTGCCTTTAACTGTATTTTGAGATGCGGCAAACATCAAAAATAGAAAAAACTAAAAAAGACAAGTCATCCACCCATTTGTCCCCCTATGCTGCAAGATTTTCACGTTGACTGAAAGCTTGTTTTTGGCTGATGTGTTGCAATTAGTTTAGCGCAAAAGGTTATCTCCTTTTAACTTGTACCGTTTCTATGATGCACATCAGAACCATGTTTTGGTGGGACCTAAATAGCTTGTGTTTGCTCGCAAAAGGTTTTAGCCGCATACGGACGTGTCTCTCTTGGTCCTTTGCATTGTGTGTTTCAATGACCGGGCTTTTCACATTATGCAAAAATGCAGGCAACTCATCTTTCAATATATTTGTCGGGAACTAAAGATGTGAATGTAGACAACGGTACAGTTAGCGGTAAGTAAAAGTGTTCATGTTCTAAAACGAGTTAAATTTTAGGGTATATTTCGCCTGTACTCGCTCAGGCATTTTTCTGAAGTTGTGTAAATATATGCTTAATGCTTGCTACTGAATAAGTTTTTGTCTTCCCACTCAGTTACGCTAACAGTTGCTGGTATTGTTTGTTATTATATCTGAATTTATAAGCCGCCGCGGTGGCTGAGTGGTTACGGCGTTCGGCTGCCGGCCCGAAAGACCCGGGTTCGATCCCGGCCGCGGCGGTCGAATGTCGATGGAGGCGAAATTCAAGAGGCCCGTGTACTGTGCGATGTCAGTGCACGTTAAAGAACCCCAGGTGATCGAAATTTCCGGAGCCCTTCACTACGGCGTCTCTCACAGCCTGAGTCGCTTTGGGACGTTAAACCACGCTAAACCAACCAATATCTGAATTTATGTTTTTGTTCGTGCTTTCCTTTTGCTTTCGTGTTTTTGACTACTTCCTCCTTTTTTATTTCGTTCTCTTTGCATCCGTCTGAGATCTTGCTTGTTTAGTTTTTCTTCCCTCGTTGGATTTAATGTGCATATAATTTTATGTACTTGTGAAAATGTGCTACTTGAAGTGAAAAATTTATCTCTGCTCTTTTTCTTTTTTGACTGCATTCCTCGTGTATTATGCATGCTATTGTGTTGCAATCGATTGTGTTCTATTATTTCCTTAGCAAACCCCCTCAGCCTTCCCCTGTAATGCTTAGAGGAGCGGTGGCAGATTTCAAGAAATACGTAAATCATGGCAAGGCAAGCGAGGCGAAAGGACACTGCACCCTCTGTGAAACAAGAATAAGTGGAAATGAATAGATGCAATAAACAGCTTTAAAGGAAAAAGAATTTGAGATCCTGGTGCCTTGGTGTAGCGCTGTGCCTAAAAGCCGGTCTGAAATTGGGTCACCTGTGAAGACACTTTTTAAGGTCGGCCGAAGGTCAGCCGAAGGCAGTGCTTATAGTTGGAGGAATCCTTGTCCGAAAACACGAACATTTCAACTATAGAGCGGCGCGGTTCAGGTGTCCGCCGATATGTGAGAAAGATACTGCGCCATTTCCTTTCCCTAACATCCGATTCAATTCAATCCAGTGATAGAGCTTTATCGGTGGCCTAGATATGAGCAAAAAGGGGGAGATTGCGTTGAAGGCAACAGGGCTGCGGCACATTTCCTCTGAAAAAGTTGACCTGTGGACTGCTCTCTCTCACTGCGAGATGGCGTCCACCCCGTAACTTCATTCTCTTTGCCATGCGCATGATATATGAATGAACGGCAAAAAGGAGCGTTTGCTTCTACTTGCAATGTTCTTGTGCACATAAATTCTCCTTTAACATTGGTATGGAGCACCACACCTATTACCGCGTAGACTTAGAATCCTAGCCGTGGAACTTACGTTTTCGTCTAGGACACCAGACCCTCGACAAGTGTTTATTAACACTTTTAACCTGTACTTCCTCGTTTTCTGTATTCGAAAATTAAAAAAAAATTAATATCATTATTATTATTAGATATAAGACATTTCTTTTCCCTTCCTCATGCGCAATATCTAACGAAAGCATCTGGTTGTAAGAAGTTGCGATGTAGATTCACAATCTGTGCGTTCAAGCAACGCATGTGTGCATTGCATGAGATGTACAAGAAGCTAAGCTCTGCTAATTACGGCATTATCTTGATGAGCACAGGACGGAGGCTTCCACGCCTGGATGATTTCCTCATTAGCGCATTAGACCCGCACATTAACAGAAGCCGTCACTTCATCCACATGTATTTTGTTTGCTGGAGTGCCACAAACAATTGTCCCACTTTCTAGATGATCGCCTGTTAAGGATAGCTCAATTAGTATTGAGTCCAGCTGGAGAGCGCCAAACTTCCGCAAGAATGAGTTGAAATCTTACTGTCGATAACAAGGCCTATTCGTTCTTTTGCGTCTTCGCCTGTTGCGTTAGAGTATAGCACCCAGGGTGTACAGAAATATCTTGCGCAACGAGGTGTCCCACACAATTTTTGTTAAAAGTGAAGGTTTCCTTTAAGGAATAAATCACAGAACTGAAGACCTTCAAAAATGGTTAACAGGCGAATGCATATAAAGAAATTCACCATTTAACACTGTAGACAAATCTCAAACCATTAGGTGAAGTAATGCTTAGCACGATCGTGACACGCCCATGGATGGCCATAAGATGGACACACCGTATTTAACTACCAACGAACGTCGCGATGCAAATCCCAGTTCTAAGAGGGTCCTGAAGTAACTCGCCATAAGCGAGTGCATCCCAGCACAAAATTCGTATGCCTCACTTGACCTCTTTGCGATCCCGTATCTGAGCTCGATTGACTGCACTCAGGACCCCTCCTCCTGTGCTCTGAACCATTAATTTTTATTTTATACCCATACATTCACAAAAGGGAAAATGAGTGAACTTAAGAAAGAAAAGAAGCGGAGGAAGAAGAAAAAGGATAGAAAGGCTAAAATTGAAAAATAGTGAGTAGCGAGAGCGCGGCAAAACACTTGTGTGTCCCCCTCATCGGCGGCGAGAGCGGTAAGGGAGTGGGGGAGTACGGGCAGGTCTTGTTGGCGGGGGCCAACTCTTGAGCACCTTGAGAAAGCGCGGCTGTCGAGACGGGCATGGATCGAACCCCCGCAATCTGATCTCGTCAAGCGGACCGGAAAAGCAAGCAGGGGGGAGAGAAGAAGAACCTTCGCGCTTCATGGGGGGGGGGGGGGGGGGGGGGCGACCGGCTCAAACCCCTCTCCCCCCTTCCCTTTGCTTTCTTCCAGCGGGCGCCTCGCGGGGGCGCAAGTGAAGGAAGATGGTCCCTCGCCGCTGCCGCCGGCCCAGCCTGCTGCCAGGGCCCTCACTCCGGCCGTGGCTCGCATCGATCCCGGCACACGGCAGACGGCGCGCGGACCTCTGCTCGTCGGCGCTGCAGCGGCGGCGGCAGTGGAAGAGGCACGTTCCACTCGCGACACGCTCCCGGTCCCACGCGGTGGTGCATCCGTCGAGGCTGCGGCGCACGCGGCGCTTCGCACGTCGTTCCCAGCGCGCCGGCGGTATTCCCAGCTGGGACAGCGCGCCGTGACCTGGGCCCCGTTGGCGGTGGCTGATCCGCGTGCGGACACCATGGTGCGGACCGCTCGTACCGCTTCGTGCAGGGATGCCTCAACTCTGGGCTCAACCCTGGTGTTCTGCGCTGTGCGCGTTCTGCTAGGTGCTGTGCTGGTGCAAACTCGGATACAGGGGCCGGCCAACAAGGAGCAGCCGTACGGTGCGTACACTCTGTGCCACCATCTCTCCCTTTTACTCGCTTCGGTGCATCTGATTGGCGAAAGTGAACTTGCCTCCATTAGCTCCCGATCGAGCAGGAAACGAACAAGTGGTTGACGAGTTAAACTTGTCAGGTGCTGCGCTATTCAGCGAAACTATTCGCATCGCTCTTGCCGATGGAAATGGGCGACTGTTTTACATGCAATTCCGAGCGTTTTTAACCTCTTGCTAACAGGTTATGTTTGCAGCGGATGTTAACGTCGTCAAAGGCTTCTAGTATGCACTCACTTGGAAGAACAAAATGAAGGTAGTTTGCGTTCTTGCCGCTTCAAGGCAATAAATCCTTCATGCCATCTCGCGGCACCTGAATCGCCCAATGAAGTATTAGGATTGACTCAGTGTGTTTGCACCTGAGAGTGTCTACGGATCAAGCGTCCTGCTTCGCAGTGGTTTTAAACTCAAAGCGTACTCTATTGTTCGCATTGTCCTCGCTTAATTTACACGTTGCACTATAGTGATTTGTTAAAACACAGCGGAAGGCGCAAGGACAAGGAGTGGCACAAAAGGTATTCGGCACAGACATGGGCGCTGGTGACTAAGTGAATAACACTTTCCGAGCACAAGGACTTATAGTCGATGCTTATAGGACTTATAGTCGCTGAAAAAAAGTCGATGCGTCGACTGTATAATTGCTCGAACTGTGAAGAAGAATTAAGTTGGTAGTCAATGCAGGTGTGTGTACCATACTTTTTTGAATCATCATTTGCTTTTGTGCCTTAAACTCCGTTTTCACAATGTGTTACCAACACGCCTTTCGTTTGGCTATTGTCAGGAATAAATACTGCATGGACGAAGACGGAAGTAGAAAATAACCACCAAATAGGCACCACGGGCACGTAGCCAGAATTTTTTGTGGGAAGTGCCCAATGCACTTAATATGCGAGGGGACTCTGCTGGGCTTTGCATGTACAATAGGAGAACTAGATTGAGGCAGCAGGTGAACTTGATTTTTTTTGGGGGGGTGGGGGGGGGAGGAGGGGGGCGGGGAAGCGGCAGGTGGGGCAGGGGGAGAGGTTTACCCTCCCGGGCGTCTGCTCAGAAACGTGCCTGAGGCTTATCACCTTTTATGAGTACATAGTTCTCGTCCCTAGATTTGCTGTGGAACTAAAATGTATAGTTAGGGTGAAACCTACGAGCGGATTGACACCGGTTCCTTCTCTCTGTCTCACTTTCTCGTAATGGTTTCCCGACATGCTCTAAAGGAAACCTTTCAAAAACCTTTTGACGCTTAGATGATGTCGAGTTTTGGGGTCAAATAAAAGGTTACGCGCACTCCAAAAGCCCCTTTATTTTTTAGTCCTAATACTAGGTTAGGTTAGCTGTATAACCTAAAATTGTTATTAGTTCGTGGTAACAGGCAAAAAGTTCTTTTAAGACATATACGTAAGATAATTGTCTCTTGACATCCTGCGTGCTAAGCTAATAAGCAGTGTTCTTGCATGCGTGTCTCAGGAAATCCCACTGTGCATTTGTGCGCTATATATGAAGGCTTAGTAGTCCACACACCACATGTCCAACATTATCGGACAAAACTTTCGAAAACTGGTAAATTGTAAGCTACTGTTATACAAATATTGAAGGGAATGGTGCATTCTTGTGATATGCAATAATTTTTTCAAGTGTTTCCATCGCTCGCATCGAACAGTTAAGACTGCCATAGAAAACCAATGGGGAACGCTTTTGACAACCACAAAAACGTTACTGGAAAAAAAAAGATACAAGACTGCCAACGAGTGATCTGAGGATATATTGATTGATATAATGAAATCTTACATTATATGAAAAATTGTGTCCATACATGGTTTCCACAAAAATGCTGTTGTCCAGAACTGTTCAGCATGATACCACAGCGCAAAGCTTTTCAACTCTTGGAACGAAGGCGCTGATGCGTGGACGTATTACTTTTTGTTGCCAATTTTTCCTATACTGTGGCTTACTGCGTGATTGATTGAAAAACCTTATTGAGCTCTAAATTTCTATCTCTTCTCCGCTGATTGTGGGTGGGGCTCCAAGTCCAAGACCACAGTAATCTTCGCCACCTTGCCTTGCCTGTCAGTCAACTCTTGCCCATCTTCAGCCGCCCAGCTAGACAGCGCAGTTTCCCACTGCTTCGGTGTAGATGCGTTCTCCATTGGGGCTTCTGCGGTTTTTCGGGATGCTCATGTTGTGTGCGGTAGTGTGGGATTTGTGCCGCAGTGCAAGGAGTGAATCCCAAAGTCGCCCCTTCGGTTGTTTAATTCTTTTGCGTTCTTATATCGGAAATAAAGTGTTTTCTGGAGTTCTTTTTACTCGGTTCACTTGTGCCTATTCTTACTACGTTAGAGCATTGTACATGTAAAATTATAAGGTGAAAAAATGCCGATGGGTCAACAAATTATCGATTGACGCCGAAGAAAGCTTTTATAAAGCCCATAGAGCGAAGTCGTAAGCAACAATAGCGAAAAATTGCTCCAATCTCTTATTAAGAACGTAAACAGTCATTTTTCTTGAATTTGTTCAGAGAGTGCATAGTGCTACTAGCCGATAATATCCCCTAGCCCACGAGCCATTATCACGTAACTCATGCCTTTTACGCTTTTCTACAGGTAACTTGGAGTTTAAGGATTGATGTGCTCAAGTAAGGTTACCATAATAATATCCCCGTAGATATAGGGATCATTTTTGTTATAAAAGAAGATAATTTAGCTCATGTTTAAGAGTTGATGTCATTAGTCCCATGTAGACGTGAAGGGGAAACCACCACATGAGAGTTAAACGCTCATGAGCAAACCTTCAGCTTCAACCTTTCATGGCGCATCATATAATCAGGAAGGCTTTAAACTGTAGGCACTATTCTGAGGAGCAAACACAAAAGTGCGAGCCCGTGACATCACAAGGAGCGTTGGTCTTAATCCACTAATTGAATCGCTGTGACCTCTGAGGCAAATCTTAACGCCCCAAAAGGCTGGGTTCGTCTTGGCGTTCATTAGCAAATTACAAGGCACATCTGCGCGCTTTCCACATGCAGAAGGCAGCCGCTCAATATTATCACACACACAAACCGTGTTAGAAGCGGCGCGCCAGCCTATCGAGCTATTTTGGCTAACTCACTTAGCATTCTCCTTGATCGCGCCATTTTTGGGTATTTTGGAGGGGAGCGGCCGGAAGTAATGCAGTGCTGCCGAAAACTTGTTGGCAACGAATGAGGTGGCGCTTTCGCAAAAATGATGCCTGTTGATCACTTCAAGTACACTTGCTAATGAGCAGTAATGTACTGTTAGCAGTTATGATGGGTTTAGTGAAACATGACCAACAGGGGCTATCATGCAGTATGCAGACGTTGGTAATGTACTATTGTACAATCTGAACAAGAAAGAAATGCTCGAAAGAAAGCAAAGGGTTGCGATCGAATAGGTTAGTAAGAAACAAACCAGAAGAAAGTTTAGTTTCTTTGCAGGATCTGGTGGTGGATTATCCCTACCCTTTTTACCGCCTTTGTGTCTGCAATAGGTCCAATAACATATGTGTTGGCGATGCGAAAGCATTTGAAGCTTTTTATGCATCTACCGGAGATCACGTCACTTGCTCTCTGGTGACCTCACTTTCGTCCATTTATGGGGAATTATCCGCTATATTGACCTCGCTTCGCTCCTGTAAATCGGAATGACCCTGCTTGGTGAGGTTACTTCTCTCTTGTCAATTCAAGAAATTTTGTGACCGATTACATGCTTCTTTTTGGCGAGAATATTTTTAATGATGACGATTAGATTATGAATGCATTTCCGCTAAATCCTTCAAGAAGCCGTGTTCTACGCACAGGCACTCTGCATGCAGCGGATAATACTTGTGTATGTCCCTACGCAGTCCCTACGCAAAGCATTGCAGGATTTTAAAGAAACCATAAAGCTTTATTTGAGAGCTAAGGCAGATTTTAATTAATGACGAAATCGCTGGAAGACACATTTGCCGCTGTGAGGTTTCACAAATGATGCCCTTGGTTATCAGCACTTTTATCAGATGTTACAAAAATGTATTTCGAAGATTTTTTCTTTGCATATGCATATAACTAAGCCTATCTGAAATGTGTGAGCTATTAGCTGTGGTAATCCGCTGCTGCATCCAGTTCAAAATGATGTTGAAACAAGCTTTCGATAGTGCTTTTTTGACATAGTATGCAGGATGATAAAATATTGGCTTTCGACGTCTGATGGTGGGAAGCATTGCTGTGTCATAGGACCCATTGAAAGGACCGTCTCACTGAGCTACTCTGTTAATTTTTCTTCTTTTGTTTGTTTTTAGACTGCTGCCCACCTAACACCGTTCCACTAGTGAGTGGCTGTTTACCCCCTTAGAGGAGTGGTCGAGACCTGCATCATTTCCTTTTTCTCAGTCATTGAGCTTGTACCTTCCAATGTCATTTTCCCTTTCGTGCGCCACCTTCTAGTCAGGCTTCCGTGCAATTGAATTCTTTGACATTTTTCTCTCTGATGCCCTAAAACTTTTTAGGTTTCAATATACTTATTTAAGGGCGCCAGAATAGACAACCAGAGAGGACTTGCAGAGCTGGAAAACGAACTGCGATCTAATCCGTACTGTTTCTTGGTTAACATGCTACAAATGCATGCGCGCTGCGACGCACTCTTTCAGGCGGAAATAGCGAGTGTTCTGACCAAGATAGCAAATAAACAAATTTTATGCGCTTGTTTTATTGCGTGTTTTATTGCGTCGGTAGTCAGCAATCATGAAGGAAAAACGGTGACGGAGGGCATACGTCATGTCTGCTTAAGGTCATTCCCTGTTGCTTTCAGTTGTGTCTCGTGTTCAAGGAGAAGCCGGTCAGGGAAATAAAGGAACAAGGTTTCTGGTGTTGGTACAAGCACATGCATGTATTACACATAAAGAGATAACCAAACACGCAAAAAATCATCAAGACGAAGAGAATTCGCACACTACAAACCACATGCGAGTACCGGCGAGTCCGCTCATGAGGGAGGCCACAAACGCGTGTTAACAGGAACGCATATCAAAGAAAGCAAGACTGCGCATTCCAAAATTACCTAGCTGTGAAATGAAACAAACAATCTTAAATTCCTGGTATATCACCTCCAAAAGAGGGCTAACAAAACGACTTCGAGTGCCACTTTTCTCCCGGCGCAGTGGGCTTACTGCCCACCGGCAGAACGTCGCAGTGTGTCGTAGGAGCGGACTTTGGGGGCTAAACGCTGCTTGCAAAAAAAACTGCTAGGGTTGAAGGTCGCTGTCACAGTGGGCCTGAGGTCTGTTGCTGTAGGTTCTGCAGAAGGCAACGGGAGTGGTTGAAAGACGGCTGAGTTTCTACCGAGCCGTGTTGTAAAAGCCCCGGATGAGAACACCATGTACACGGCGGCACGAGCACCTCCTTTCAGGGCTTTTAATCCCATGCGCTCCATGTCATCGCGTGCAATTTGATACCCGCTGCTTCATCTTCTTCTCTCGCGTAATTCATTTTTTTTCTATTTACCTGCTTCCTTCGTTATCTTTCCTTTTATCTCTTATATAAACCAAGTTTTTTCTTATTAAATTACGTCAAGTGACTATTTTTAAGACATCCGTGCCACAAATTTCTTATTAGACAGAGAGAAACATTCCATAGAAACATCAATTTCAACACTGCGGTCTTTGGATAGAGCGTTGCTGTATAACACCCCAGAGGTGTAGGTTCAAATACCACAAAAACCTAATTTTATTTTGTACACTTTATTTTTGTGAGTTTTCAAATTGGGCGAAGGATGGACGCCAGACGAACAAGAGAATTTAAAATGCAGCCGTTAGATTTATTTCGTACTTTAAATATCTGCTGACATACAAGCGTTACGCCAAGCGCAACTCCTGCAGAAATTCTTTCCCGCTAAAAACCCATCGAAGCCTGTCTAGTTTTGTTGTTTACTTCAGTAAACCTATTTATTCTACCAACAATGTCTTCTTCTACTTCTATATAATTCCTCTTCTTCATTTCCTTCTTCTAAGCTCTCTTGCGAGGCATGCTAACTTGTCGACCTACCTACGTGGACGCTTTAGCAGTGAACGCTTCATGGAGCATGTATGCAGAGTTTGCTGAAAACAATTTAATTTCTGACTGCGCTAAGTTTACACCTTGATCGCTCTAACCGCTGCAACCCCAATGGCTGCGGGATGAAACTGTGGCCGCTTTTCCTCATAACTTGGATGCTTGGGAGAGCAAGGAGGTGGATAGTAGCGCTAACATTGTGTTGCTAGGGAGCATATACGGTAACTCTATCGCGAGGTAAGAATTTATGCCCTCTTTCGGGCCTTGCTGAGACTTTGCGTCTCGGCGTTCGACAAGCGCTCAGTGGATGGCGGCACCATATGCGAGATTGCAGGTATTGCCACCCGAAGTCCTGAGCCTATTGCTAATCAAGCAATCAAGCAATCCTGGCACATTAAAACTACCCGGAACAACATCAATCGCACGAAAGGAAATCCGCCAGAGACCTCCACTATGGTACCTCTTTTTTCTTTTCTTCTTTCATTCCCTCCTTTATCCCTTCTTTTACGGCGTGGTTCGGGTGTCCATCGATATATGTGAGGAACTTACTGCGTCATTTCCTATACTCAAAAAAAAAAAGACCGCAGTATATGCACTGGGACTTCGCTCGGGAGCTTAAAGAGAAAAAGTCGCCATTGAACGCCTTCGCACGGTCGAACAACGTGACTCACAGTCTTAACCCCTCCGCCCCTTCCCCCGCGCCTTTCGCGTCCTCGCTTTCCTTATTTCGGCCTTCTGCTTCCCTTCGTGCATACTTCAAGACACTAGCTATTGCCCCGGTAACCCCTGAAGAAGGAGCCGATCTCGCACTGAAACGTTGGGTTATAAATTAAGGTTATTGGCTTGAGATGTGTCATAGTTTGTTATAAGTCATCAAACCCAACCATACAGAAAAATCGGTCAATGTGTTTAGTTTTAAGTCGAAGACGAGCAAGTAATTGCAATGCTGAAGACATTCCTGAACACCATGTGTGTGCTGCTCCCCACAGTGCACACTCGAGCTGCACAGAATGCACTGCAGGTGCTGGATATGTTGAATCCAGTCTTTGCAACTCTGCAGTAGCTGGCACAGTGCTCCTCCGGCCTCATGGTTCCGAGATTACGCCAGTATGTTTTACATTGTCATCCACATTATCAACCGCAACGGTAAGCAGCCTTTCTTCTCAGTGGAACGTCAACACTGCCTGGCTGCCTTGTGTTTGTGATGGAGGACTGTCGGTGTGTTGTAGTCAGGTCGCAGCGCTCGGCAGTTCTCAAGGTGTGCACACTACAGCTGCGACGGCCTGTGACTTTCAGCGCGTATGTTAATACCTGTCGTGCTTGCTACGGAGAGCGTTGATCTGCATTCTCTTATCCTTTTACGCCCCTAATCTCTCTACCCCAGCGGAGGGTAGCCAACCGGAACATTCTTCTGGTTAACCTCCCTGCCATTCCTCTACCACTTCTCTCTCTCTCTCTCTCTCTCTCTCTCTCTCTCTCTCTCTCTCTCTCTCTCTCTCTCTCTCTCTCTCTCTCTCTCTCTCTCTCTCTCTCTCTCTCTCTCTCTCTCTCTCTCTCTCAAAAATTTTGGTAACATCGCAGCTTGACATTCGTTCGAAAACACCCATATCATTGGAATAACATTTCTCGATCGAGAAAAAAGCAGTAACTCTTATTTTCAAGGCTTTTCAAAACTTAAGGGAGCAGATTTTGCTAAAAAATAATCAAGGGAAGAAGCTTGTGCTATCTCACTGGCGCAGCTGTCACTGAAAACCCACCAACGACTGCACAAGGACGCGCGTTCCGTGCAGAGCCCAATCTTAACCCCTGACTGACCCTTTCCTGAATGTGAAGCCGTCGGAATGGCGAACAAGAATTTTTTAATACTTTTCAGGGCGTCCTGCTGAAAGGAGGAAGAGCTTGCGGTGAAGCCCCGCAGAATGCTCTGTCGACACCGGCCACCTCGAACCAGCGCAGCGGCGCAAATGCGAGAGCGATCGTAGTTTCTTTTAGCACCGTGGCTCGAAACCGAACCAAGCCGACAGCGTCGGCCCCTGCGGCTGCTCGCGAGAGCGTCGCGTGTAAGTGAAATGGAGCAAGGGTCCGTGATTACCGGGTAGCAACGAAGGCGCATTCGGGCACCGCGCACGGCTGCCCCCGCAGCCTTCCGCACAGCGGAGCACTTCGCACAGGGTCCGCGAATTTCGCGCCGCGGCCGGCTCATTTGCAAACAGCCCCGCATTGCTGGAAAAGTCTCCCTTTCCCTTTGCTCTCGTCTGTCCTCGCCACACTCCGTACATCTTTGTCGGACTCGGCGGAGACTGCGGCACGATCCCAAACGACTAGGGAGGGGAACGCAGAAATTCAGGCGGAGAAGAGAGAGAGAGATTTGACTCCGCTTTATTCTCTTCTTTTCTCAACTTCTTCGAAATGAAAACTTTGCTGAAAAGTGTGCGTGTGCGCCACATCGATTTGGAGTGCGGCCCCGACAGTGGTGGCTGTGGCAGCGAAGAGTTGCGACTGTCCAAAAGTGGCTCGGCGCTCAGGGAGGCCCAAGAGAGAGTCGGCGGAGAAAAGAGGCGACGTTTGCGCGCACTGCACGCACTCGTGGGAGATATCTCCTCACGTCTGGTCCTGGTCCTGGCTGGCTGCAATTAGGACCGTTCCAGAGAGAGAGAGAGAGGAAAGAGGGAGGAGGAAAAGTGTAGGAGGAGGTCGGTTGCCTTCGGTCGGATGCGTCTCTTCGGCCACCGGCGACCATTTGTCTTCAGCAGCGAGACCAAAGCTTCATGCCCTGTCTGTTTTGTGTCGCCCTCCCCACCAGGCTTTTCTTTTCAAAAACTTTTTCCCGCTATTTTCCTTTCTTCTTAAACGCATTTGTTTAAAGAGGTCATTGGTAACAATTTTGTTTGGTTTTGTTGCTTTTCTCTCGTGGTCGTTCGCCTGGCCTTGCAAATCGGCGCCGTAGCCGGCTAATGCGGACCGAATAACGGATGAAACGAGTTTTGTTGAGACAGCCTTTCGCGGGTGTTCTTCTTGCCCCTTTCTCTCTCTTCTTGTTCGTCTCTTTCTCTCCCAATGTCCAAGTTGGCGGTGATAATGTGCTTACTAAGCGCTCTTTCAGACTCGCTCCTTTCGCCGTTGGTCCTAAGTGTTCTTGCTGGGCTCTGAGTGATTATTAATTGAATTTCACTGCCTCGCAGACAGTTTGCGCAAGGGGATGACTTTCTCTTTGTTTTCCTGGAACCTTTTGCGAAAACTGTTGCGACACTTAGCGCTCTTGCATGTTTAGCGCATTACTTATTGGCACCACTCACCGGCACCGCGTAGAATAACAGTCCTCACTTGAAATGTTTCTTTCTTGGTACATGTTTCGACAACTTCTTTTACAGCTAGTGAGTGGGCCCAGGAGTACATTGTTTTTTCTTTTTACACATTTGGTTTGTACTCTTAGATTTCATTCCTTGCAACAGCTTTGAATTCGAGAATTTTCGCATCCCGAAATGCCTCCCCTATCATAATAATGGTGGCGTCCTTTGCGGCCTCTGACAGGCAGATACTTTTGCTCCAATAAACTAAAGCATCAAAAAATATGAGTAACGCATGCTACATTTCAAGGCACAGAATCAATAAAATAAACAAATAATTTATTTATTCCTTCCAGAAATGGCCGATGTTCCGAAATTACATGCGGTTTTCATAGGCAATTATAGCAATGAGTCTCTTTAAATACGCATCTTGAGCATGCTTAATTGCGCCACCGCTCACTGCGCCCCCCCCCCCCTTTCTTCTTTCAACAAGTCAATAACATCCGACTTACTAAGCACAGAGGTCTTTTCGATAAGAACAAATGTGGAAGCCAATATCCAGAAGACGAAATGGTAATCCCATCAGCGACGGCATACCTAAGGTTATTAACGGTTCACTTTTCTGAGACAATCAAACTTCCTTCCGCTGGCTTCAGAACAAAATGTCGCGTAGAGAAGGAATTAACTATTTTAACTATCAGGAAAATGATAATAGTGAGGATCTGGGCAACAGAGGCAAATAATAGGTTTTGGTCGAACTTCATATTACCGCTATGAATCCGTGGCTCTGCTCTTGCCAGCGTAAAACAGAGAACTTTAACTGAAAGAAAGGTGGCCACAGAACCCTGCTGCCTGTTGCCACGCTGTTATCGGCTGTTTTTTATAAGCTTGCGCTTTCGCACAGTTCGGAGTCTTACGCTGTCGTTAAATGAGGAAAACTAAAGCGAGCACTGTTGCATATACTAGATGATTTTTTTTTTATTCAAGTGCTTGCATAACGCCAAAGCAATAGCAGAAGCATTGATCGTGGAGCAACGCTGAAGCAATTTATCCTCCATTACGGGCTGTGCCTTTCAACATTTGCTTAAAGAAACACACAATGCTAAGAGAAGGCGGCGCTCTCAATTGGAAGCGCATAATGATAGGCGTCTCGTATTCAGCACAGTTTTCCTCATTAAAGATGCAGCATGATCAATATACGAGGAATCGTGGACATCACACTAAGCGCTGCAGTTCCCGTGGCTCCTCGTTTCTTTTCTTTATGAACATTTTCGGTGACTAGAGCCCAGATGCGTAATATTTAACCCTTTTTTTTTCTGCCAACAGCCAGCTAATTATCATAGATAATGCCAATGATACATGCGCATAGCTTCTGCAAATAAGCGTCTTATATGGTTCTACAAAGAAAACGTGCCGCGATGGCTCCGTGGCTTTGCCTTTCGGCTTCTGATGCAAATGCCACGGGAGCGAGTCTCAGTCGCGGCGGCCGCACTTCGATTAACGCGCAACGCAAAGACTCTCGTATGCTGTGCGATGTCAGTGCTCGTTAAAGAGCCCCTGGTATTTAAACTAATCCGGAGACGCCCACTACAGTGTCTCTAGCGCAGAGCCCCAGTCGTCGTTTCTGGATTTTAAACGTGCATATCGCATTTGCAGGAAGAATTGATGGTTTGTTAAACCGCTCACAATTTTTATTTTCATATGCGGCAGAATGAAAAAGTTCTCTAATTAGAAGTCACGCACTCGTGCCGTGCAAATTATCGCCCTGTGCGCTATCATGTAGGACACTCCGCACGACTGGTATCGTGGTGTTCAGAAGCAGAAGGAACAAATATACGCTATTCAGCTAAGGTGATTTTGGATTGTATGGAATACCATTAGGCTCATTTTTCTGGGGCAACCGTAGCACCAGGGTGTGCAGATAAGTATTATACGTTCAATAGGAGAGGCTCAGGCGCCCCACTTAGATGTCATTAAAGGCGCGATGTCGCGTGTTTATCGTCGCGTGGCGCAATTTATTGCCACCACATGTGTCATCTGACGATTGATTACAGTCAGTCACCGCGGCAGTGAGTACTTAGCACGCATTTGTGCCATGCCGTGAGTTCGGATGGTTTGTAATTCTCTTTCGAGGCACCTCAAATGAACGGTGTGAGGTTGAATTATGGTCGCTCCACACGCATCTCTAACAGTATTCAGAAACAGTACCATTGCTTGTTTACAACTCCGTATAGAGGGAACCTGCTGCTTGGAACTTCGGTGGCATACAGAGCATGCGTGGTGGAACATCACTACTCTTGATGAAGCCTACTTATGGATCGACTGTTCGGCAGCACTGTGCATTCACTGCGATTTCTTTTCCGTTTCATTGCTTTCTTTCTTTATTAATCGTGCTTAATGCACTCAGTTAGTTCTGTTTTCTTTCATACAGGACTATCGCGTAATGCTTCTGCGCTGCTCTTGAATATTCATTATTGAAAGTTATTACCGCATTTAGTATATTTTATTGCTTGTGGATAACTAATAGGTTAATCGAACCGTGGCCCCGCGCACAATGGTTGTCTTGCGTGATTGAGGAGTCAAACAAGAGATTCTTAGTAGTGCATTTCACCCAATACGCCACCCCTCCCCCTCATAAAAAAAGAACCACCTTGAACTGCATTAGTTTGTTGCAGCGAGCCTTAAAAACGTTGCGTACGGAACTGTGTACAAATAAGTTCTTCGTCCTGTCAATACCATTGGTTGTAGATGAAAAAAATAAATAAGAAACGAACAGGCGATCATAAAATTGTGATGCGACAAATCTTCGTTACCAATCTTGCATCTGCATCCCGCGTTTACATACATTGCTTTCTCACTACGTCCTTAAACTTGATTTCGCAGTCATCTTTTTCTTCAACTGCAGTGAGTGCTTCCATTTGGTGGAAGGTTTCAGAAAATTGCTGATGAGAGGAGACTCACAGCAGGAAGATCTATTTTTATCGGTGGACACCATCGGCACACATAAGGAAACATGCGCTCACAGACCCGAGTTTTTTCGCCGAAAAAAGGATTATACTACTTAAGCAGTAAAATTAAATTGGATAATGAACTCATTGCTTGCAAAGTACTACCGCAAAAAGTGTTAATTATGTTCGAGAGCAAATCGAAGAGTAAAAGCTTTTGACAGTAACGCGATGAGGAGCAGTAACAGTTGGTTTCATTTTGTAAGCCATTCTCGCACTTCAACGTAGTAGCTACCGGTCGTTTGAGTGACCTCTTTAGTTTGATATTTAATACGAATCGAAATGTAGTTTGGACTTTCATTTCCCTTCGTTATTCATTGTGTTTTGTTCATAGCACAGGACCTCATTTCCTCTATATTGCAATTTATAAATAATTATACCGCCGTGGGCTACAATTAGTCCCATTTTAAATCGCTAAACGCACTTACAGTGCGGTAAAAACAGGGGGTTTCTTTGGAAGAGAACATGGTGATGTCGTCGGCTCACATTTTTTTGATCTACCCTTGAGGTGCGGATACGCAAACGATCCTTGAACAAATTTTGAATCCCTGACGTGAACACTTCATTTTTAGCACTATGGAAGCTCACACAACTTTCGTATTGATTGCGTGAGGCTGTTTTCTTGCAATTTTGATACATGCAGAAACACAAAACACAAGAATGCCATTACTTCTGTATTTAAAAAAAACTTATAACTGCAATAAGTCGTCGAAGGTGCACGCTTACGAGCAATGGTGGTACCCGTATCACCCTTTCAGATCAACCTGCATGGTAATTCATCTAACCTTGAGAAACCCCAAGCAACATATCTTGTTTGTAGATTAATGGTTTACCGACTACTAGTTGGTGATATCGCGAGAACTTTCTGCATGCAGCTTCGTACACTCTCGGCAGTCCTACACTGGACCAAACTTTGCTTCCGTTGCTATTGGAAACAAGCCGACCACCGGCAGAAACTTTTTCAGGCTTGCCAAATAAAAGGATGCACAATGTACGCTCTTGAATGATGACTTCGGCCGAAATCTGCATACGAAATTTTGGAAAGGTGTAACATATGCATGGGTAGTGACCAGGCGACGCTACCTCAAGCGTAGATCTTCGCAGCGATTTCACACAATCAATGTTCCGCACGCAGTTCTTGTTACCCCACAGTCAGTTACGATTTCAGGCGCACCTACAGTGATATCACTCAGGCTGGAGTTTTTTTCAACGGGGAGAAAAAAATTCTGGAAGGCCCCAAGATGGAACACTGATCTGTCGAATCAAAATTTGAATTGCAGAAGAAACTTTTTTCTTTCAAACGATCTTGTTAAACATGAGCAATTCATTAGTGAAACCTTTATTGCGCAGTCGTTGTTATTAAGTAACCAATTGACTGAACTGATTTGTTTCGGTTGTTGCACAAGAATACAGTAGAAATCACTTGTCGTGAAAAAAGAGCCATTAGAGGCTTTTCGGTTTGACAGCGTAATCAACAGCGAATTGACAAGCGGCCCTTGATATTAATGATGCGTGCTGAAGTTACTCGACACGAATTTTGGTTAGGCGTTTACACCACCGATTAGTAACAAAGACAAAAGAAAACACTGCAAGGGTGAATGGAGACGCGCGAGAAAAGACGGCGAAATATGAGAAGTTACATACACTCTAAACGTGCGTGACATTGGCTGCTGTAATGTTGGCATTGTGTAACCCATTAGATTCCACATGAAAATATCCTACCGGAAAAATTTCCAGTCATCAAGATAATGCAAATCCTAAATGCCCCCGCTGTCCATCACATTTTAGCTGATTTAAATCGCGGACGCAATATCAATGTGTCTGTTTTCTTCGCGGTGAAATGCTTTTTTTCGGGTACGTCCAAGTCGAATGCTGCATTTCTCTTTTTTCATGTGAAGCTAAACAGCAACCTCTCTGATACGTACGAAGTAAAGCTCACTGCAAAGTTTTACGTGCAGACACGCTTGCCCGCTCTGGACTTGTTGTCCTGGCTTAAATGCGTACTCGCTAAAGCCTACAATTATAGTCATCGACGAGCATTAGTAAAAGCAATCTAATAGTAGCACCCCGGTGTTTTAACTGCAGGCCTTTGTTTGTGATGTTTAATCGCAGTTCGTAATACCTGCAAGAACACAGCTATGCGTCCATATACTCTCCTCTGTATGAACAGGCAAAAGGGCGACGTTTGCAACGTAATGCGTTGTTTTTCAGTATTATTAGTTAATTTTAAAAGCTCCAGGGCAGCTTTGAAAAAGAGCTCCATGGTTGACGTGTTCGATTTCCATGTGGTGGGATCAAAGGCCGCACCGCGCACTTTTAAGTGGTAGCCGTCAGCTTTAAATAGGCTCTGCCATGAATCAGTTATTTTTTTTCTCGCAAATCATTAAAGCGTGAAGTACGCACCATGAGCAGAATAGTCTTCGGATAATGCTTTCCGGCTTCGGGCGCTTCTATACCCATCATGGTGGCTGCCGCCTTTCACGGTACATTGGTAAGTGAGCGTGGCTGCATCTATAAAAGCGTTCAAGCTACTCATACTTAATTTACGCATGACAACATGCGTGCTTTAAGAATTACAAAGCACCTTGTGTGCGGTTTTTTGATTATAAGCTGCAATCAAAATCACCGGTTCGGTATAATACCCTGTCGTGCCATTTCTGAATGATCCACGACTTGGACACTGAGTCAGCTTTGCACGGGAATGACAATGACCTTAGTCACATTTTTTTCTGTTGATAATCTGCCAGACATCCCATGTGCTGGGTAAAGTCAGATAGGAGTTAACTCCAATCTGATTATACACGCTTTTATCAATAGTCAACTTCAATGTCCCATTAGTAAGAATACAAGATGTTAGTCAAGATAAAAATTAGCAGTCAAAATTTTTATGATAGCATTGAGCAGTAATTAAAGAAGTTTTTAACAGCTAGGTTTCAAAGCAAAAGTCAATGGTTTTATTCATTTCTAGTTTGCATTAATCAGTGTCCACAGAACGTAGCAAAAAGTGCCTTGTCCCTTCTTATATCTAAACTAAGAATACAGAACTTTTCTGAGCATTTTGTGACCTGCAACGAGGTGGCGTAAAAATTATCGTGCCTTGATTACGCTTTGTGCCAAAATTGGCGGCTTCAGTCATGCTTCAGTTCGCAAGACTAGTGGAAAGCTGAGCAAAGGCAAGGAATGAAATGAAAGGCCTGTATAAAGTAAACAAAAATAACATTTGCACGCTGATTAGAAACCGTGTTTTACGCTACTAAGCACTAGAAAGAGTATTTAGGGACCGAAGGAAGGCAACACATATTTGCAGAAATTAGTTTTAAAGAAGAAGGTACGAAACTTCTGATGCTAAAATTGGTGATACTGCCTTTCAAGAAGATGAAAAAAATTCTATAAACTTTACACGGAAGTAGTGTCCAGCAGATAAGCAAATAAAACATGTGATGTTGAACAGCTGCGAATGGCAGAGCGAGGGACCTGTGATATTTTTGGTGCTCTGTGTGTCATTTGTGATTACAACCTAATTCTACCACGCGGGAACGAAATGTTATCTTACTGCTTAAAAGCAGCATCACCTTCTAACAATAATGTATCTGTAATTCAACTGTATAGCTGCTGATCCGAAAGACGTGGGTTCGATCCCAGCCGCGGCGGCCGAATTTCGATGGAGGCGAAATTCTAGAGGCCCGTGTGCTGTGCGATGTCACCACACGTTAAAGAACCCCAGGTGGTCGAAATTTGCGGAGCCCTTCACTACGGCGTCCCTCATAGCCTGAGTCGCTTTGGGACGTTAAGCCCCAATAAACCAGCCAATCAACTGTATAGCAGCCTTCCGATGTTAAACGGTTCTCGTTCATGTGGCCGTGACGTAAAATGCACCTGTGGCGAATAGTACAAAATCATAGATAAAAAAAAGTATCGTGTGTTGGTAAAAGATGCCTCTACGTCCAACATTGCAGCTTTAGAGCCTGCGTACGAGCTGGCAACTTTGAGCAAGCGTTAAACTGACAATGGAAGTAGTCGGGGTACTTTTTTCGAAACAACTCTGATGTAAGTTAAAAGCACAAAGTGTTCTCTTTTTTTTTCTTTAACAGCTTAACCTGCCTTCGATACTTTTTTGTCCCAGTCATGACCACATGGACTAAACAAATGATATCTAAAATTGCGCGTGACGTGGTTTAACTGTTGAGTGTGTACCTCTTCCCGGTGAAACAGGTCAAACATTGATCCACATGTTTCCAAATCTAGTACATCACCTCCCTGCATTGAATACAACAGCCAGGGCTCAACGGCGTTGTTGATAAAGCAGCAGCTGCATGGTAAGGTTTCCCTGCGGTTACATCTGTATGGTATGAAAGGCAGATGCGTCGTTTTGGTGTGGGACCGGTAGCAACGTAAAGTATTCTCATGAAAAAAAAAGAACATTAAAGAAGGCTTGCGGGCTGCAGCTGCACTTCGAACAACTGCAAGATGCCGAACGTGCCCAGCATACTGGAAATCGAATAACGTCACGTGGAGACCTAGAAGTAACACAACGAGAGTTGCGAGCCAAGAAACGTGACGTAACAGAGCATGTGGCCAAAGGGGAGTCTTAGAGACTTTGCCGCCGCTTCAACTCTCTGAGGCATGGCAAGAAGTCGACGAATTTTTTTCACCCTTCCTCTTCTCTCTCTTTCTCTTCTTTTACGTGTGCCTGTTAGGCCGTAGTGCAGGTGGATCCCAGCACGGTCTCTCTACGAGTCCTCAGCAGGCTGGGAGGATCAAGGGGGCTACGGGTGCGGTACCCCGCCGCGAGAAGGCGCCTCGCTCAAAAGCTCCCAGCGCGGACAGGGGTGCGGAAAGGGAGCGGTTGCTAGCGGCGAATCCTCGCACGCGCTGTCGTCCAGGGATTCTTCTAAATCATAATTATGCAGTCCACCCTCGGAAGAGCCGACGCTGTCACGACAGGTGGCGTGCCTGACACGCATCGGGTCCGGACGGGATGACTCCCCCCTCATTTGGGGACGTCCTACTCTCCACGCTACAAAGCCCTCCCGCTCTGCTCTGTCTCCCTTCCTGCCTCCTCTTTCCCCTCACCCTTCTCTCGGCTTCCTTCTTGGTGAACCGCGCAGCCCCTTCGCCGCCACCTTCTTTCCAGGCATTCGGCTGCGCTGATTTAAGAACGTTGCTTTCTCTGGCGCGCGCCTTAAAGCGGTGCTCTAGCGTTGCCGGGGCATAACAGTGGGCTGGGTCATTTGGGATCAGTCGCCGCAGTGCTGCTGCGAAGGCGTGGGCCACCCTAGAGGAACGGCGCCCACGATTACTGCTGGCCTGAGTGATCGCCGAATTACGACGACCTCGCTTCAGCACAAGGAGCGCAGGCCATTGCCGTTGCGTCATTGCGTCGTACATGCTATGCGAGCCTCTTGTAAATAGCAGTAAACGAATAGAAAAACGCCTTGGGGAGGAAATAGCAACAGCCCAGGACTAATTTGAGCCACTTAGTTTCAGAGGCTTTGAACTCGAGCTCGGGCTCTGGAAAGAAGTTCTTGTGACAATAACTCTGGCGTGGCTCTAGTCATCCCAAATAAAAAAGAAGGAGTAAGGAAAGGAACAGAAATTGAATGAAGCAAATTTTTTACGTTGTGTGACTATCAGATGCTTTGGAAACATTACCCCTACCCTGCCCCCCCCCCCTCCCCCCCCCCCCCCCCCCCCCCACAAAAAAAGGATTCCATTGGAAAAAATGACGGAACCGTTTCAAAAATACGACAAAATGTTTTGTCGTTTGTCGGAATGGCTGATTTTTCTGTTGATATATAGTACCTTTCTCTAGTGCTGCAGGTTTTTTTCTAGCACTTCTGAAGTCTGTAGCTCTGCAGCACATTCCTGTAGTAACTACACAAAGATCTGCTTTTACTACAAACATATCGGTTGCCACTCCAAGCTCATGGGCAAAAACGTACAAAGATATCCGGTGGGCGACATAAACTTTCTATTGTGTTTCTCGACAGGGATTTGTCGCGATTAAACACTCGTAGCACAGCCGACCGGCAAAACCGCCACGTTTAACTTCACATGCACGCAAACCAATCATGCCAAACAAGCAGATACCGGAAGCATAAAATAGCTTCGTATAAGCTAGATTCAATTGATTATAATTGGGTATTAGAATAATGAGTTTGAAAAGCCTTTTCTCGCGAAAATACTACTGAAATTATTATTTGCTGCAAGAAGTTCACAGATATTCATACATATGCCGAATAAATAAAGGACGCGAGAAGCACATTATGCATGTTGCTTTTTTCAGCAATTCATAAAGATAAACACATGAAAGCAGTTGGGCTTGCTCTAATTTTATATGAGCTCTGAAATACTGTAGATTCGTCAAGGGCATACTGGTAGCACTTTACCTTCAAGCACTTCCTTGCAGTCTCCGGCACACCTGGACTAAACACCTTAAACGAGCTTCGCGTTTGCAGTTGTTATGAAGAAATGTTTGCTTACGAATGGGCATAGAGGTCAGCACGAAAGATCCTTAACTGACTTCAACTTTTAAAGTGCAAACAAACGCCATTGGTACTGGAAATAAAATCATGTAATAAAGTCTTGTGATAGATGTGATTTTGATCGTTGAATTGCTACGACAGTAAAAACTTATTCCAGCCGTTTGTGCTTCCTTTCAGCAACATTTATTCTGAGAATAAAGGGCGCTAAATAAACTTAAAAAGAGGGAGCTCATAACCTTTAGCCTTAACTCCTGCCTGCAGTGGTTAATCTTTCAAGTTTTGTTATCTTTCTGTGGTATTAAAACAAAAAAATGCCCAAAGTGCGATAGCTTCCCAGAAATTGCAAATGGGAGCCTAAGGCTTTCCGTTGTTGCCAATTACATTAGTGGCGCACGACTTGTGTTATTTTACACCCCCTAATGTAGTTGTTCTTTGTATGCAAATGCGACATAGCCCTTTATTAACATGGAGGGTCAGTTCCTTCACCCGTATTACTTAAAACCTTGCACATTTCTCTTTTGTATTTTCAGCGCATAAAATTTAACCTCCTAGAGTAACAATAGCTGATCATAAAGTCCTTTTAAATGAATAGAGAAAACCCTTTCCTCATCATAAAACTGGCTTCGATCATTATGCTTCTTGCGTGGAGGTGCTGACATCTGAGTGCAATCTGTAAATCTAGGAACAAAATATTTTGGGGACCAAAACGTCGAAATGGGCAAATGGTTAGAAATTTCTAGGTGAAGAAGTGCATCTTGTCTTTATTTGTTTGTGAACTGTTAAATGTGCATCACTGATGTCTTATATAATGCTGGGCATTTCACAATAATGTGGATATACTTCTTCTAATACAGTACACGAACAGCAAAAAAAATTTGCCAAATTATTTTAAACGTCTTATTAATATTTTGACATCTGTGCGCCCGCTAGATAGACAGAGAAAAAGTTTACATTGTTTTTCAAACTTGTGATCGGAAACTTTTGTTGCAAAGTCTGAAGTGGTGCTTAATTTAGGAATTCATAGAGTGGAAACGAGATTTTTTTTAAAAATGAGGACACTGTAGCATCAGTCGATTTCCGTGTCGTTTCAGCACGAAACTTGCGAATAAGAACGTGTAGCAAAACAAATGTTGAAGAGGATATCATAAAAGCATATGCACTGTAAGCAGTATTTGCACCTTGGCCTCAGGACCCTGGGTTAACCGGGATTAAAACATTTTTTAATGCAAACCCTTCACAAATAAAAGTTGAAACCAACAGCTTATTTAAGCCGCTGCGGTGGCTGAGTGGTTATGGCGCTAGGCTGCTGGCCCGAAAGACGCGGGTTCGATCCCGGCCATGGCGGTCGAATTTCGATGGAGGCAATATTCTAGAGGCCCATGTACTGTGCGATGTCAGTGAACGTTAAGGAACCCCAGGTGGTCGAAATTCTCGGAGCCCTTCACTACGGCGTCTCTCGTAGCCTGAGTCGCTTTGGGACGTTAAACCCACATAAACCATAAACGAAACCAAGAGCTGATTTAGCATGTTTATGATGCCTGTGCACAACGGTGATGGAACATGAAACATAGTTGGTAAGCTAACACAATTTTTTTCTTCTCGGCGCAACACTGATTTGCTATATGCGGTGAATGTGATTCGGTTCGGCCTCTACTTCGCTTCCTGTAGTTGATAGTAGACGTTTTAAGCATACCAGAGACGTGCTAGCGGAGACGTATACCGGTTTACCGGATCCTTCCTGCGCACGCGCAATGGCTCCCCCTGACCCCGACAATGCCACTGTGCATGCGCAGGAGGGGAACGGTAAACTGGTATACATCTCCGCTAGTACGTCTCCGGTATGCTAAAAACGTCTCATGACCATGCCAAAACCTAACGAAAATACTCCCTGTAGAGCGTGCTTTTTTGCAGCAAACAAGTTGATGAGGAGAAGCCATTCTAAAGAACAGGATGTGTAACTTTTGAGGTATTGAACAAATGCCTACTAACGAGACTGGAGCAGAGGCGATGATGTGAGAATAAGAATAACTTATATGAAATACAATTCTTTTCAGTAGATTTACAAGGGTAAAATTCCCGGGCTAAGTGCTTCATTGACGGTGGCCGCCTGAGTCACTCCGAGAGGGCAGAGGTTAAAAGACGGAAAGGGAGAGCCGGACATATTTATGTTGTTTAACGTGCACTCACATAGCATAGCACATGGATATTTAGCATTTAATCTCCACCAAAATTGAAGACACTATTTCCAGGATTCCCTCTCGCGGCATCGTGCTCAAATCAACAGCGCCTCAACCACGGAGCCACTCCGATGTTGGAAAAAAAAGAGTGATCTGTAGCCGATCCCTTCGGGTACACTTCGGGGGCTCTAGTTTGATGTAGTTAAATGGAGAAGTGTAACGCGACTAATCAGTGCCAATGTCGAGAAAACTTACGGATACCCGCTATCAGCCGCGCTGAAACCGCTCTTAGGTCCGCTCTTAGGAAATAAGGTGCAAATTTCTTTCGTTACTACCACTTACAGAAAAGACAGCTTTCTTCTCAATGAAGCATAGCAAGCAACTATCTGACTTTTTTCTCTGAAAGTTAAAACTAGAATTGAACAAATTTGATTCTACTGAGAGCAACCAAGTTAGTGGAGTTCAATTGCTCAGTAAAATGGGCGCCATCTTTGGTGGGCTTTGTGACTCTTGCCTGTAAAATTAGGGCCCAATGCTGCTAAACAGAAAAAAGAAGAAATAAAAACTGTCGGTCGTAAGCTTAGGCAATATAAAAAAAATCAGATAGCAAGTTCCCGATAAGTCAATTCCGAAGTCAGACTAGTGTGCGAGCATGATGAAGCATGTAAAATATCAAAGACACATGGGCCATCACTTGACGAGGTGTGATATTCGCCAGGAAATAATTTTCGTGTGTATTTCGCTCCGAACTAATTGCGGTTGAAGACAGTAACCACTTCATCCTTAAGGCGTGTTGTGCTTGGCCTAGCATTTTATGAAAAGCTGTTGGGAAGGATGCATGTTCCAGGGCGCGTTTTCGTTGCTATATCACTGCGCAATCCTGTTTAATCTTTCTTTACACTGATGCCCCGTAGTAATTAAAACACATCGTTAATAACTAAAATGACAATTTATTTGGAATTCGAAAAGAAAATTGCGAAGAAATTTGCTTATGATTTTTTTTATGTTTCCAAACGTTACCGTACTGCTAATGAAAATTGTACAATAATAATAGACGATAGAAAACGATATATACAGCATCCAGTGGCATGATATCCTATGCTAAGAAATCAACGCACAAAAAGTAAGAAGTGAATTGATTCAAACAGGCTTTATCACATTTTTGAAGTTGATTAATTTTGTGGCATCGTCGTTGTCGAAGCGACAATCGGTATCGCTGCTGCGGGTATCCCATAACACTAATTCAATTTACTAACGGAAGACGCTAGGTTCCAGACATTTTTCTTAATGGGTAACCGCAGTTTGTTGGGAAAAAGCTAATATTGCTATGTTTTTTACTGATGGTTGAGTGATCTCAAATCGAATACGCTCTCCTCCTCCACTGAATAGAAGCTATGACGCTGAGTATGAACACTGTCATTTTTCTTGTGTCATTTTAAGGAAACCTCAGCAGCGCTGATTATTAAATGAGAGGTAATATTTCTTCGCACTATGGTTAAATAGTTGAGCTCGCCGCATCGCATACTTGCTACAGTGAGCTCCTTAAGAGCGTTGGGCATTCATTACTGAATGACTTGGGCTGCTTTCGGCGCACCATAGGAAAGAGAATTTCAAAATATTGGCTGTCAGATGCCTTGCCTGCTTTGGGGATTAAATGATTAGTCATTACGATTCAAGCAAGCGCACGTGGGCTTAAGTGGTCAGGTTCTTTGATGGCCTGTTTGCGCAACGGTTTAGCAAGAGGAACTGAAAATTTTTGAATTTGTGACCCACCTTGGGCAATATTACGCGGTTAGAGTGAACGAAGCCGAGGCTGGGCAGTCTAGCAGGCCTTGTCTGGTTATTCGCCTTGTTATATGCCTGATTATACGCCTTTTCTGGTATGAACATGCGCATTAATTAAAGCTTACCCAGTTAGAGTCAATGTTAGAAACAACAGCGCTAGAGTGGAACTCCCGCTGATACCTGCAGGTGCGGACTTCAAGTTATGGCTAGGCAGTTATGTGGTGGCTGATTGATTCTTTTTATTTTTTTGCCTGTGTATGATGGCGGTGAGCGTGAAACGTGTTATCAAGACAAACTGAAACGTAGCCAAATGGGTTGCAGGCTTTTATAGCGTGAATATAAAACTTATTCTCCTCATTGTACAGGCGTCCGCATACTTCTATAGAGAGCTAGAACGGCGTGATTTGTTGTGCCTTTGCTACATTCATCGCTTCCCGCAGAATCCAATGTCGCTTTTTATGACATGAGAAGTAAGCTATCATTGATGAAAAGGTGCATGTTCAGTATGTTGTAGTTTGGGGCTGTTGGAAACTCGTTAATGACGCTAGTGTAGTCGCATATCTGCGATTCGAAATATTTAGCTAAGTGTTTGGACGTCTGTGCTAACTTAAGCTTCTTTTCATGATGAGTTTTGTACTTTAACAGAAGAAGCCAATTCATCGATGCAATTCAAACGACTACAGTCGAAGAACTTGTCTGAGTCCAGCGCGGTTCCCACACGATGACCGACCAACTTGCCTCTGTATCTAGAGCCGCTCTCTTAACTGTCCAGCACCGGTGAACTTAATCTTTCGCTTACTGTGCGTTGGTGACAGACAGCCTGTGTTATTTGTGAACACTGTGTGTCAGTTTTTACACAAAGCGAACAGTTAGCAATGCCGAGATACGCGTTTTTGCGACACCTGAGAAGGCGTCTGCCGGGTATATTTAGGCAGCATATCGTGATCAGTTCAAGCCCTATTTCAAATATTGGAACAAATAAAGAAACAAGCAAACAAAAAGGTACAGCCGAAAGTGAGAACGCAATCGGAGAAACTAACCACGCAAAAAATTTAGAACAGCAGTCTCATATGGAGGAGTTGTCGGGTGCACTTCGGCTTTCATGCAGAGCCAACATGGTCTGAAGCAAAACTTTTCGCAATATTTTCTTAGCGAGCAAATATCTCATAGCGCGCAAGAAAACTTCGAGCGGCGATATTGTAAGAGCAAACAACAGGCAGATCAGGGAATGGCAGCAACTGAACAAGATTCTTACCACTCCTCGGGGCTTTCTCAACGGCTGAAATGGATGGCATGAACCATGTGAATCAGTTTGGTCGCCAGGGCGACCACTGATCTTATCGCAAACAACGCCAAAGCCGGACAAAGGGCTTAAGAGCAATGGATACAATGCGCCGAGCTTGCCTTGGCATTAGCTCATGGGTATTTTTGGTTCTGTTTGCCTCGAGAGATGGCACCAGTCGCCAAATTCTTTGTCCTGGTAGTGAAATCAAATGTAAAGTATCTAAATTTTATTGATCTAAAGTTCCGCTAGAAAGCGTGTATAGTGCAGGAGCCGTAGCTGTGCAAAAGTCGCTTGTCAGTGTAGTGGCCTACGGAACGATTTCCGTCCTTTTGTGATGTAGAATCAGATAGCTGTGCCGTAAGGTAATTTTGGTGAAGCAACGAATCTGAGGTCACCTTAAAAAGAATGCATGCGAAGCTTCGTATGTATTAGAAGCAGTAAAACGCAAACATTGTAATGTGAATGCAGACGATCTCGTTTACACAGTTTAGCTGTTAGAGGATAAGCAACAACGTTGCCAAGGATGAATACAAAGAGGGATTACAAACACCGTAATTGAATCCATACCGACTCTAAGTTCAACGGCTCGGTTTCGCTGCGTTCGTTAGCACTATGCATTTGTTAGTTTTGTTCACTCAAAAATGCACCACACTAATGTTGTTTTTGGCATAACAGCGTTTTAATGAATGCGTTTAGATGGCGCATAGGGGTTTGTCAGGTTAAACATAAATAATTTACCTACTAGAGTTTTTCTCATACTAAGAAGCTTCATTCGCTTTACTGATGCACCCTCCACTGAAGTTTCATATCAGGTCTCTTTAATGCGCACAAAGCAAAAAAACAAAAACGAGTATTCTCTCCAAGAAGTCATGAACTGCTCTAGAAAAGCGCGAAAAGTGCTACAAGTGCCGCCATTTGGATCAATACTGACTATAAAAATGGCTGACACATTACAAATACTGTTCAATAAAAAAACTAGCCTCTTTGCTAAGACGTCTTCGAAATTCAATGACCATCTACTAGCCGAACTCTTTAAAATGCCGCCAGAAATATTGGCCCCTAGATATCTTTCAAGTTTGCTAGCGCCTTCTTGTTAAAAGTTAAAGAACATTCCATGGGGTTTGGGTTGAAAAACAATTAGTTCAGTGAATATAACGGCACTACTCGTTAGGAAAGAGCGGATATATCATATTCCCGTTCAGTACCATATTTTATTTGTTAAACATTATGGAGAAAATTATGGAACAAAACTCCAGCGGTCGTTGTGGAGGCCTGAAAGAGGGAATAAAATTTCTAATCTTTCTAGTCTTTGCTGTAGTTACAAAAATGTGCAAGCACTAAACCTATGTCCTTATTGCATTGAAGAGAACAGAATCCCGTAACAGAACGTAAAAAATAGGTGCTCTTTCTTTGCTTTGCAACAACAACTATTAGGTTACTTTTCAGACAGTGTTTCCGACGCAAGACTCTCTCTCTCAGGAAAGTTCTTGCTTGCAGTTAAATGGAAGAAGAAAAATTAGGATGAATTAATTGGAATTGATACCTCAAACATTCTATTCTTCCTTCAGTGGTTTATTTTTCCAAGTTTAGAAAATTCTGCATTATTGTTTTGTTGTTGACTTATTTCTCGCGTTTCCCAGAGCAAAAAAAGATGTTTTAGGTGCAAACAAAATGCAACTATAATATTTAGCAAATTCCTTGTGAAACGTGGCAGTGTTCATGATTTCTTGAAAACTGAGTTTTTAGATACTTTCCAGGCATAACAATTGTTGGCATTGCTCTAATACTTCTGTAAATCCATCACTTATGCGCAAATAGTCCTCCACATTGTCATTATCGGCATATTCCACCAATATATAAAACGGCCATTAATAAGAGAATGCTTTTCAGTTATGCCCATCTTTCACCATAGAGGATGCGCCCTCTTTCCGCCTCAGAAAGCAAAAAATGGAGTTTTGGAGATTAAGTAGGAGCCACACTTTCTTTTAAAAGACATCTAACGAGGAGTCAAGCATGTGCAAATGAATGTTGCCGTATTCAAACGTGAACTTTAAAATAAATGCGCAAGGAAACCTTTCAACTATGAACGCTGTACTTTCGTTATGAACGAACCTACGGCCGGTCCCACAAATATAGAGCGTTTACACGCCCTAGTCGCCACCGTTTGCGCCCGGAATCTATTCATCAACGATTTCCTCAATAACTGCGATTATAGGATCGCTGGCATACCGGTGGCGACTTCGTAATTAAAGGGTGGCAGAGTGTCAATTAAGTCTGTGCGGCCTTCCAGAAACAGCTAATGGCGCGTGAACGCTGATAACGGCTTCCTGCTGCATAGAGAAACTCATCCGTACTATACGTATACATGTACGTTATGGCTGACACCAGGCAAAATTTAGAGTAGCGCCTCTTTAATTATGGTTTTCTGGAAGGGTTTAGTTGATAATATTAGCAATAAAAGATAGGCTGAACTAGAACTGGTATTTGAGGTGTGTAATTCATCAAGAAACTATGTATTGACAGATTTAAGAATACCTGCAAAAAATTTTTTTCAGCGATTTTTAGATGAATATGCTTTGAAGCCTCTATTTTGTTAGGCACCAGAAACAAAAGGAGGAACGTGGTTTTATTAACCTGTGTAAAAGTGCTGAACATAAATCATTATCGACATCCTAAATGTCCACTGCAGACCACTGCCTCCGCCATATCTCTCTAACTCTTAGCCTGGTCTTGTGACCGCTGTGACCACGTTATCCCGCCAATTCTCTTACCTCATCCGCCCACCAAACTTTCTGCCACCTCCTGTTACGGTTACCTTCTTCTCTTGGATTCATTCTCTTACTCTAAGAAACTATCCGTTATCCTGCCTTTACATTTTTACTCATGTCATCTTACTATTCATTTCTTCTTGATTTCAACTACGATACAATTAACTTCTGTTTGTTTCCTCGCCCATTATGCATTATTTCGTTGTCCAAACATTACACCTCCCATTTTTGCTTCCGCACTCCTCAACAAAATTTATAACCTTTTCTTAAGCCTCCATGTTTTTGCCATATAGATGAGTTGTGGGAAGACACAACTGTTGCGTATTTTTCTTGAGGGATACTGGTGTGCAAAGCATTTGTGGCTTTTGAGTACCTGCTAAAATGCACTTGTCCGCGTTCCCATTCTTTCAGTTATTTCACTCTAATAACACTGGTTAACGGTTACAATAGGGTTCTATATTTGCAAATAATGACTAATCGGTCGGTCCGAGCTATAACTATCTGGCATTACATTTTGCACTGAAAAATGAGGAGAGGGAAAGAAAATTGATAATGGTGGGACACAGGAAGGCGAGAAGAAGGTGCGGATATACGAAGACACATAATCAATGCTGCTGATCTAAACCACGTGTCGAGGTCCCCGCTGCTTAGTTTGCGAAAGAGAATCCAAGCTTTCTCAAAATTTTCCGAGCCACTTACACCGTGTACGAAAAGAACTCAGTTACCAGTGACAGGGTAAGCAGGCTCCTTAAGTTATTATGTTTTTTGCAACGACAACATACACGAACATAAAAACGGTTTTAGCCAGCAACCTCTGACCCACATTCTCTGGGCGGTTACAGCTCACACTGCCTCTGCACTACGTGCTAATATCTCTCATGGTCCAAGAATAGATGGCCGTCCTCCATTAGGCAAGAAGGGGTTATTGATCCCCCGGCTACTCGGAACCGCCGCATGACCCCGTACATCATCTCTAGACACCACGCTGTTTCTTCTTATTACTATCTCTCCTTGTGCTCAAAAAAGTCCCAGCTATTCAAAAGCAATGATAAAAAAACGACAAGCTAAGTACGGTAACTTCAACACTCTACTACGGAAAACGTAATTCGAAGCTTGGTTCCCTACTCGTGATTGCTTTTTCTTTTATCTTAGCGAAATTTCTCTTTAGGACACTCTTTTCTTTGTTCACTTGAAATTCAATCAAAGCGCGGAGGCTATACTTGAACAGAGCAGCCCAAATTTTGCGCCATAGCAGAGCGGGCGGCCCGTGAGTGCAGACGAGTGCGATCTTATGTTTGAACCGTAGGGAAAAGCTTTTCCCCTTTTGTTTAAGGCGAGTGTAGACCCGCGGACTACGGCAGCATTAAGGGACTTGGCGGCCTCGCGAAAGGCAGCCCCAGACCCGGCGTAACCGAGTTACGACAAGCACAGCGGACTAGACTAGACGGGCCCATGCTGGAGATGGGACGAAGCTTTCGCGCGAGCGCGCGGCGCCGTCATAGACGACGAGTGAAGTGCATTCGTCTTTTCACGGCGCGATCTCGCGGGCAAGCGCGGGAAAAAAATAAAGCAAAGAAATGCAAACACGGTGCAGCATAAAACTTGAACATCGGAGATAAAAAAATAACACGAAGAAGCCTACCGAGAAAGTCCCATCTATAAAGGGAGGGATCTCAGCCGTGTCCTTTTTTTAAGGCTCACATGCCGACCTTTTTGTTCATTGCGTTCTGTCTCGGCGGATTTTATTTGCCTGAGGTGAAGCGCCCAGCTCTGCCGGTGTGTGAACTGCTTGCGATGTTGGCGTCTCGAATATTCTTTAGCTTTTTCCTATTCATTTTTGCCGTCATTTTAAAGCCCGCAGAAAGCTCGTATTCTTTCCACGAGCTTTGAATACGATGCGCTTGGCTGTTCCGGCCCGATAAAAAAAGACGCAAAATGTTCCTTCTCTGAAAAGTGCCTTGAAATTTGGATCTCTAGTCTTCAAGAAAATTGGCGGTGAAGCATGGTGAAATTGGTGGTTGGCGGAGATGCCCTGGAGCAACTGGTCTCTCGTTTTTCATAATTGTTTCTCTAAGAAAGTGAAAATAAAGAAATGCGGTGGAGATGTGTAAAATTACTTAGAAAAAAAGAACCTGATGAAGTGAACTTCCCCGGAGACGTTGCTACGCAAGGTTTTATCAGCCCGCCGGTGCCAACTTCCGGAGGGCGAATGAAGAGGTTTCAGGTATTTTTAGCACCAGTAGCTACTGAATACACTGTCCTTAAAACAATAATTGTAATCTGATCAGCTGCGGCAAGACGTAGGTTATCCTGCCACAGCACAATTGGCAAATTTTTATGGTTGTGCACTGTATAGCAGTCATGATGTAAACTCCAATTGACTGAAGTGTTCTAACCTAACACACGTCACTTATCTGGTGGACTTGGCCTACTTCCTAAAGATGAGGTGAGGCAGCATGAATCGATAAGGACAAACACAAAATAACGAACAGGAGAGCCTCTAAAACTTTCAATGAAGTTACTGCACCAAAACAGCGACATTTATTTATTTTCAAATACTGTTAGCCATTGCAGGTTGTTACAGGGCTGATACCACATGGTATGGGAATGCCAGAACAATCCAGATATCCTAAGAACCAATCGGCCAAAGAATGACTACTGGGCGACGGCGCTGCCCAGCTTACATCCGGAATACCAGCTTTCGCTGGTGAACCCAGAAAAGAGCGGCGGGAACAGCCAACGGGATTCTGAAATGAGGGCCCACAATACTAACCGCGATTTAGGCATTGAACATTTTTCTCACACACTCTCAAAGTCCACAAAATATTTTTTTGCTTTTTTCTCTGTCCAGGGTGAAAAAATATTACCATAATAAACATAATAATCCTAAAAATGGCAGCCGCAGTTGAGGCTGCACTTCGTTGCAAAAATATTACCATTATAAACATAATAATCCTAAAAATGGCAGCCGCAGTTGAGGCTGCACTGCGTTGCTTCTTGGCCTATAAAAGTGAACCTAGTTTATGCGTTGCCATACGGCTGTATGATAATCAATCTGGTTTTATAGGGTTTCGTGCCCCGATGCGATTTAGGTTTTGAGAAACGCCACAGTAGAGGGCTCCGGATAATTTTAGCGAGCTGGGCTTTGTTATAGTGCAACTGACACCGCACAGTGCACTGGCCTATAGCAGTTCCCCTTAATTGAAATGTGTCCAACACGTTCTAAATCGCACCCGCGTCTTTCGTGTCAGCAGCCGAGCACCATAACTACTTAGAAACTGCGGCGGCTAGGCTGTATGCTAATGAGTAGATGTGTCAGTTGAAACGAAGGACAAATATATAAATCAAAAATTATTGCTGTTGCCTTTGAACCACGTAAGTTGTCGTAAGTGCACTCCGTAATTTTCTATCTTAGTCATTCGCAAACTCGATATATAAATCAAAAATTATTGCTGTTGCCTTTGAACCACGTAAGTTGTCGTAAGTGCACTCCGTATTTTTCTATCTTAGTCATTCGCAAACTCGATAAAACTTCTACTTCCCGTGCAAACTAAATAAAAAGCCATACTGAAAGAAAGAAGCTGATCAATTCATGGACTGAGTTTAAAACTGTTTTCTACGAGATTGCTTCGAATTGTGGTATATCTGTCGGCCAAGCAGGCAGGTGTTTTAAAGAAATGCCACGAGAACACTGGCAGCGTGTACGTAACACTGTGGGCGGCCAACTTGGTGGCCACCGTAGGAGATGCAAGAAGAGTGAGCCGGTGTATGGAAGAACGCATCTAAAAGCGCGTGATCGCCCTGAAAATCTAAGAATAATCACAACGTAAGCACGAAGTTTTAAAGGTCCAGCATTCTTATATTTTATTAAATGACAACGAAGAGGCTTTACTTTTTTAACGTTCTTTATTCTGACTCTACTTATACTTTCATGTACTAATACCGATTTCGCATTATATTTATGATTTTATTTTTGTTTTAACTGTCACGCGTTCTTAGTTCCGACGGCTGCTGTTGTGACTCAGCTATCTTTCCAACCATATACGCTTTGGTTGAAACCGTTTTTGCTTACCGTAATGCAGACAAGATTCACAGCATAAATAAAACGCACACAGAAGAGCACGAACAAACAAGACAGGACAGTGCTGCAGTGCTACTTCTTTGTTCCTGGTGTTCTGTGTGCGTTTTATTTATGCTGCGAATCTTGTCTGCATCATGGATAGCAGCCAACTAGCCCAAACCAACGTGCTACGGCAACGTTTGTGCTTACGTTGCCAATGACGCTGTCACGTTTAACATTGACAGTGCTTTTCCTTAGATGCTTTTTTACACGTCTCTCGCTACTGCTTTACGCATTTCTCATTACTCACTATTCTTTTGTTTTTCATATTGTCACTCTCTTCGTTTTCTTTTTTACATCTGCGCTTGGTTTAGATACTTTCTTGCACTTGTGATGAACATGTTTCACGTTTACTCGGTGGGTAAGAGGTTGCTTCGGTCATTTTTTCGTCGTTTATTTTTTTTATTTTTGCGCTTATTTTTTTCGTCACGTCAGTCATGGCAGATGTGTAAACGTGGCACTTTGCTCGAAATGAATTTAATTGTAGCTTCAGCGCTGGTCCTGTTGGTACATTAGTGTTTGTTCTCGTCTATTCGCGCTGAGCAACACGACCAAACCGACATTTTAATTCCCGAAAGCGTCGTACATACACGCATGCTTAAAATAAAATACAGGGTTTTAACATGGCCCAATCCACGTTCTGCCATTCTGATGCGCATGCGCTGGGAGCCAGCTGCCCCATCCTTGTGGGAGGTATGTGCCCCTCGGGGCCATCGGCGCATGCGCTGATGGCTCGCAGTGAGAGCGTGCCGTGGTAGCGACGATGGATCGCGCTATGCAAAAACTCTCTAATAAAAAGAAATAAAAAGAAATGGACAAGTCGGAATCATTTATATTATAAGCTTAAAAAAATTCCTATCTGTCTGAGTTGAAAGGAGATCCAGCGTTATAAAAACGCACAATGAGGTGACTACGAGTATACCAAGAAACATCGCCGTCATCAGCCCAACAACGCTCACTCCTCCTCTGAACTACAAAGGACTCATCCACTTGTGTTCTATTAGCCCTTTGTCATGCCAGCCGCTGCCGAAAACTCCCTGATCTCCTCCGCCAACCTAATTCTCTGCCACCCCTGCCCCGTGCTGCGTTTGCTTTACACTGTAATTAATTAGGTTACTTAAACCATCCATCTGGGTACCTTATAACAGAATCCATTCAAAAGGAAAGGGAGCAAATACGGAACCGGAAAAGAAGGCGGAGGAAGTTAAAAGAGTCGTGATATTCCGTAAATCTGATATTTCATGGAAGCCCTTCATCTCTTGGTGAATTAATCTCGCTTTAATATTTGCTTCTCCTCGTCGTTTATATCGAAGTGCTCTGAAGCTTCTAGCAACGAAGGACGAAATTTTTTTATTTGTTTTGACATCTGTTGCTGAGACTTCCTGAACTCCAAGAATGAAAACAAGAAGGCACATTCCTGCAGTGGGCGCGAGCGAAGCGCGAGTTTCCAGAAACGATATCATACGGCGTGCGTCCAACCGCGAAACACGTCGCGAAGACCGACCCCGGCCTTCGCTCTCTCCCTCTTATTCTTCTTTCCGCGGAAGTCGTCCTTAGTGCCGCTCGAACGGATGCAGGGAGCCCGTGTCCTCGGGACAAGCAAAGATCTGCCAGCAAAACCACCACCGGCGTGCAGCCGAGCGAGCCACAAGACAGACAACCCTTCTTGCACTGCAGTCGACCCCCCCACCCCCCCCCCCCCCGCCTCCCCTTCACATCGCTACTTCTTCTTTCTCCTGTCCTCGTTCATTTTCCTTCACGGCAAAGCATTACGTCGTCGTTGTGATTCTGTTCTCGGCCCGTGCCTTGGTGACGGTGAAGACGCAACCCGTTGCTCCACTTTGACACACTTAAAAGCGCTGGTTCCACCTCCTTACTGCTTCACCGGCCATTGCCCGATCATTCGTACTGCTAAGAGCCCACACATGAGCCGGTGACGCCCCCCCCCCCCTCTGCCCCCCCTTTGAACGCAGCCAAAGCATGACCCGGGCGGCGTGGACGAGCGGGAGCTTCGGCGCGATTCGAATTTGTCGCCCAGCGCCGGCGCGCGCTCTAGCTCGCCCGGCACTCCTATCGATTATGCCATCAGCAGCTCCCGGGACCCGCTTTTACGCCGTTCCTTTCGAGCCGACGCGCATCGATGTGCGTGCGTGGGTGTGTGTGTCTGTGCGCACGCGACCGCCGACACAGTTGCACGGAGGTGGTTTGGCGCGCGAGCGCTTTCAGAAAAGCGAGCAGCGGCTGCTGTCCCGTTGGGCCCCGGCCCGCAGCGTTAGCATAAAACAAATCTGCCCTCCCGCGCCACTGCCGAAGGCGCGAGCATGGTGGCTCACTTCGGTCAATTTTCTCACTTTTTTTGCTTTCTTCTTCACGTTGTGTCGCTTGTGAGCTTCTTTCTCTTGCCTCTGGCGCTTTGTGCGCGCCGAATGCTGCTACCAACAGCAGCTATGTAACTGATGCTCCTGTAAAAGTTGCTGAATCTTGCCGCCACCGCTGCTGCTTTTGGCGCTGTCGTGTTCCTTTCGCCGCGACTTTGCCGTTTGTCAGCGCCCCCGCTGGTGGCAGGCACCGACATCAAATGCCACTGTCGTTGCTTCTCCTCATATCTCATTCCCGATTTATTTTTATTCTTATTTATTCCTTTGTCGTAGAACGAGAGCCTTGTCTTCCCTTTTTCCACTCTCCTTGTTTCCTCACCTTCCTTTTTCTCCTTTTGCTCTTTCCCGGTTGTGCCGACCGATCGCATTCCTGCGCATTTTCTGGCAGCTGCGATCCGAACTGGGCTCCCGAAAGAAAGGTCGCAAAAGGACAAGAAACTCCCCGCATTTTTTTCTCTTGTTTTTCCGCTCTGTTGTTTATCTTTTTTTTGTCTGCTCGGCGTTCTAAGGTGCTTTCCAACAGCAGCGTGTTCAACAGCTGGGCCTTTGGCACACCTCGCGCCGAGCGACGACAATATCGGATTGCGCAGTGGCGCCAGTCTATCGAGGGCCTTTTTTTTTTCATGCGTGCACACCCAGCCTTCGGCATCTCGGGACGTTAATAACGAACGCAACAGGCGGGTGATGTGGTTTGACTCTGTTCGGTTTGGGCGTCGTTGCGAAAACCTTGTGGGCCTGGGAGGCTCAGGGAGACCCTCACATGCCACTCGCCTGGTGGAAATAAGAAGCGAATTAGAAAGGAATTGCTGCAATGCAAGATATGAAGGCAGAAGTTCGTTCTCTGGCTCTGGGTCCCGGCTGACTGTTCCTAAATGGCTGTTGCTAAAGATCGGGTCATGCAGACGTATCTATAAGAGATGTGTCATCGTCTTTCCTTTGGTTTCCTTTTGTTCGCTTACTTGGACTCATTTTGCAGGTCAGAGGTTATACAAGGAGACATTTGGCGACTAAACGAGACAAAAAAAAAGCGTGCGCGCGCGTGTGTGTGTGTGTGTGTGTGTGTGTGTGTGTGCGTGTGCGTGTGCGTGTGTGTGTGTGTGTGTGTGTGTGTGTGTGTGTGTGTGTGTGTGTGTGTGTGTGTGTGTGTGTGTGTGTGTGTGTGTGTGTGTGTGTGTGTGTGTGTGTGTGTGTGTGTGTGTGTGTGTGCCGAGGGGGGGGGGGTGGATCCGCTGTTGGCACCGTACTGGCCGGGTATATGCCTCTTTCGGTGGTTGCACATCGGGACACCGACAGGTAAAAATACATGCAATCTTCACGACTCTCACCCACTACCACACTCCAGAAACTCCTCCTGTCGCACACCAACCCACGTCACTCTCTAGTAGGCATCCAAGCACCCCCCGCCTACACCCCTCGAAAGCTCCATTTACCACACAACCATCCGCCTCCCACCAGCGCCCTCCAGAAGCCTCCAAACATTAGAAGCCCACGCATTATCGAAACCAAACAGGGGCAGTGAAATCAAATTCGGCAACAGAATTTCATTTTTCTTGGCCATTCTGTAGCGCTACACTGTCCTGTAGAATTCGTTTTTTTTTTAATCATTGCATCCGTCTTGTTTTTCTTTCCTCTCTCCTCTGTATTCCCCTAAGTCGATCTTACTTACCGTGTTTCGTTAAGTGTAAAATAAATGTCATTCGCTAGCATCACAAATATCGCCACAGATCTAATCAGGCAGCTTAACGCGAACGAATAGTCGCGCATCCAAGCCGCAGAACGTACGAGAAAATTAAAGAACAATCCGCCGATGGCAGTCAGAGGGTGCGTGCTTTGGTAGCCTTGAACGTGTTATGTGATGCCCTTTCCTCTACAACCGAAAGCGCCGGCGTCAGGCCGCAGAGGAACTCCTCCTGTTTTCGTGAGAATTCCTCGCTACCCCTATTAAATGTCGAAGCTCACGAAAACGAGCAAGGCGACTAAGAGTAGCAGGCTGCGGTAGACCGGGGCAGCCAGCCTGGCAACACAAGGCGGTTAGGATACACTGTAAACAGAAAGGAGTATAAAGGGACTAAGTCTTCTGGAGCACTCTGTTTTATAAAAGGGAGTATGCTGAACTAACTACCTAGCTAAAAAACTAACTAACTAACTAACTAACTCACTCACTCACTCACTCACTCACTCACTCACTCACTCACTCACTCACTCACTCACTCACTCACTCACTCACTCACTCACTCACTCACTCACTCACTCACTCACTCACTCACTCACTCACTCACTCACTCACTCACTCACTCACTCACTCACTCACTCACTCGGTCTCATTCATTCACAATAGAGGCGATATGCGTTTTGTCCTTTTCGCATCCCTTGGCGGGCTCTATCAAAATCCCGCAGGTTTTTTTCTTTGTGATTGTAAATGCCATCCTGTTAATCTTAAAAGAACCTGATCTATCAGTAGAGCGCTGGCAGCATAATTTTTCACTAATTATTTCTGAGTTTTCCACACAAGTCGAAAATTTCCGAAAAAAAAGATCGATATATAAAATGGCGTTTATTTTGAGAGAGGAACAATTGTTGAAGAAGTCCAGGTGAAGTCGTTAGACCTTTTATGGTAAACTATGGCATATGCCAGGAATATAGGCAAAGGAGGCAATCAAGATTAAAAGAGAGAAAACTAGTACCTCTCATGTTTACATTATCGCCAGTGATAATCCGAAGATGAAAAACTCTACAACCGGCCATACAGGCAACTCCAGCAATCACGATAACCATCGACAGAGTTCATTTATTATTTCAAGCACTAGACTACATTCGCCGTCATCGTATGCCTCGAAACTGGTTAGACTGACACCGCTTTTTGATTTCTTAGTAATCTCTGCATTATATCTGTTACAATGCCACATGCCGCTCAAAAAGCTAAAATTTGGAATGAGTGAAGATTCACTAATGTCTACTAAGTTTCTTTACATGTCTACAGCATCATGAAGTAGAGACAGTAGACGTAATATTTGATAAAAAATCAACACGGTACTTGCTAACATTACAAATGTTATATCAAACTTGAGTTTTTCTTACTTTTAATTAGCAGCCTTTCACGTGTACTGCACAGGTAGAATAAACTTATTCCGCAAAACATTTTGATACCGTTTTAACAAGACCTGAGGCTGAAAATGACTGAGGAAAGCTAGAAAAACAATAAAGCACAAGTAGTATGTTTAAAGTTTCTTGAAGAGCTGTATGAAACGCGAATGCTTCGCCATATATTGCGTTATGACAGGCAAACATGGCCTTAACTCCTAGCGCTTTAAATCTAGCGATTTACGTAGCCATTGTTTATGAGATTTGAGAGCATCCTCTCTGCTTAGCTTTGGAAATTATTAGGAGAAGTGAAAATACAGTGCACACCTTTCATCCATGGTTTCTTGCTTTCTGAAGACCTGCACCAGAAAGCTCTCATGACTGAGAAGGAACTCTTGAGAACAATCATAAAACAGAAAAAAAAGCAGTTGAAAAATATTTTTGAACCTGCACGAGGGATGTTACATGCACTTGGCGAGCTCCATGCTACTTGGTATCTTGTCTGAGGAGCGCGGCCGTTGTGCGAAAAGTGCGGCATTTGACGGAGCTGCTGCCTCATCCACTTAGAAGGAAACTCCCTTACCTTAGTGTTTCTAACACTCTCTGCAAACCAAGACCTTCAGTTTACTTCAGCAGAGATTCCGCAATCTTATAACGACATGAAAACACAGCGCAAAGAAGTTTAGTTTGAAACTAGTTTCTTTTTTCATTTTTGTAACGGAAGCCTTTTGGCGTTAAAACTTTTCAATGACGTATCTTTTCTCCGGTTCAAAGATAACGTGAACGAAGTGGGAGCTCTTTTCCATTTCTTGAAACCAGAACTGTTAGATTCATCCATGACTAAGATATAAACTTTTGGGAGAGGCAAGAAGAGTGCTAGCAAACCAGGCTATTCAAACACTCATCCATCAGTTCGTTGCTCGCATAATGTGTGCATTTTCAGTATATTGAGTTGCGAGGACTGAAAGTGCAAAAAATAGGAAGAATTACAATAATAAGAACAGCGGTTCTAGTCCATTATGTTTGAATACGTTGTACAGAAAAAACACCTTCTAAAAGTTTCTCTTTTTTGCTTTTCGATTGTATTTTACTGTTTTGTGTTGTGATAACAATTTCTAATTAATCATACTTAACGTTTCAGGTTATCTCTTTCTGTTTCAAGTGAAGTTGCCAGTTTGACTGGGTTTAATTTGAGTTTAATCTTTAACTAGTTTCTTCGTTGACCCCTATTTAATTGTTCTTTCCTGTATTAATCATTGCGTTTTACCGGCGTTAGATGGCATAAGCCTTTGTCTCACCGCGGCAACATAGCTTGCCGCTAGCATATGCGGAGGATAGTGATTGGTTATCTATGTCCTCGAGGTGAGCTTGGAAGAGTACGAAGCGGAACTGGAAAAAGCATTTCTTGACGAAGATGAAAGCCTTGACAAAAGGAGGCTTAATCGGCAATGGATGCACTTCTGCAGAGCTAGAATGTGGCTTTTCCGGTAAGCGTTTGCTGGATTATTAGTTAATTTAGAGAGTGATATTAGGACCATTTGATCAAGCATCAACCGTCGCCGCTTATCCTATTGCGCTCCACACTACCAGCAATTTGGGACAGCTCCCACCTAAGGCGGTAAGCATAGCGGCCTGTCACATTTTGTTCTGCAGTCGCTCGGTCGTTCATGTTCATTGTCACCTAAGGAATGTAAATGCCCTTTTTTTAACTGTCCAATGCCATGCGCTACCTATTGCCAGCCAATAGACTTCAGCACTATAAGCGTATATCTGCAGTTCCTGGTAATGCACCTGACAATACGCGTTCACATCCTGAGCGTCAAATTTTTATGTTCCAATGTCTTTGTTACTGGGCTTTGAGCAGGAAACTTAATCGAAGAGGAAAACTAGTACAATTGTAAACCGTTCGGCGCGAGTTTTCTTCTCGATTGATTGATTTAATCTTTTTATTTGAATGATAATGCCTGGGTGGCCTAAATGTTGGGAAGGGGAGCAGGGGAGGAAAGATCCCATGCAGCTGCCGAAGACGGGAGCGCGTGCAGAAGCCCACAAGGATGGAAGCCTGTCCTCGGTGAAAGCAGAGCTCAGGGAATCGATCCAGTCCTGTTAGTTGCGAACAATCGGCGTGAGGAGCTGGGCGCGAACTTTCTGCAGCCGAGCACAATCCCCCATAAGTGGACAAGGCGTTGAACTGGCGCTCGTGTCGACACACCTCCGTTTCCTCTTCACGTAACTACAAGAGCATCGAGCCATTGGGAACGTTAGGGAATTTTAATACTAAGTCTTCACGATGGGACATGGAAATAAGATATTGACAGGAGGTCAGTGCATTAGTACGCAACTCCAAGGGTGCAGTACAGAAGTGTATGAGTCTGCCCTTTACTACGTAAAAAGCCGTTTTCCTCTTCTCCGACACCGAGCAGAAACTAGTTCTTCTAAATGTAAGTTCCTACGTTTACTGGAGAACGCGTAAAACTTTTAACACCATGCAAGAACGATTGCCCGGGCAAATCTAAAGAATAACTACATAAATGTAGTTCCAAAAAGCAATACATTTTCAGCTTATTCACGTTATTAATTGCAGAGTTAAGTCTTTTTGTGTCCATCATATGCCGTAAGTGCAGGCTATTTCTTCTCTTTTTCAACCTCTAGCTTCATCCTTTAATCTCAACGAGATTCGGTGCCGACTTCGGTGCCGACATTACTGCACCCTACCCCGCATTGCACTCAAAGAATGTTTTGCAGCTCAACCTTTACTAAATACCGTTCTGTTTCAACTCAAGATTACGCATATTAAAAACTACGATGATGTCTGTTTCACTCACAACCGTACTAATAAAGAAAACTTTTTCAGCTTCTATTTCAAGGACAGGGTAGACAAAACAACGATTTAAAGAAACAGCGTGAAACTCATACCCTTGTCGAAATATCTAGCTACATTTTCTGGAGAGCATAGCAAGTACTCTGGGCTACTTTTACTTAACATTGTTCATAATGTATTCAAGATTTACACGCTGTCTCTGGCACCTAGAACCACGAAATAATGTGAAAAGAAATTGAATATGCACGCAGAAAGTATACATACTGCCTACTGACTGAAGTCTGTTTAAAACGGCTCCGGAATGGATCAATTTCAGGTATGCTTATGATATCATTATTTTCAAAATCAAAATTCTTCCCTTTAAAGGGTTCTCTATCTCGCTCAAATATAAAACTATGTTTTTATCGTTCTTCTAGCGTTCCGTAGATCGTTACAAAATCGCATCAGTTATGCACAAGGAAACGAAAAAGATAATGAGGGTGGAACTGCGGCGTAATTAATATCCCGTTGATAAATGCCGTCCAGGCAACATCCCGCTCAGTCGCCGGGTATGAAATGAAACAAAACGCAAGTTGCACCATGGAAAGAATCAGCGGGTCAGGTTAGGAGGCAGTCCCTATCGTTTACCGCTATTCGGAAACAGGAGAAAAGAAGAAGACAGGAAAATAATGCCACCCGGCGCGTACCGGGGTTTCCGCTCGACGTGCTGGCCTCGTCTGCTCGTTATTCTTGTGGAGAGAAAGTTTGCGTTTTGACTCTTTCTTGACTCAGAAATACTTCCGGCGGCTGCTTGGCGATAGCGCTGTGATGAATGGGGGGAAGCAACAAAATTCTCTCTTGTCGCGCGCACACGCTCACCGCCAAGACCGAGACCGCTGTGTTTTGATTCCCCTTGCTAATGGGCTCGCCGAGTAAAGGATGCACAGAACAACAAGGAGGAGGAGATAGTGCTGGGAAGAAAAGAGGAAGAGGTTGCAAAGTTGCCAGATGGGAAACTAGGGATAAATGGTAGCAAAGCAGGGGGGCGAATGGGGTGCAAGAGAAGAAGCGCCAAAAAGTGTACATAAGCGCGGTGGGAGCTCAAACTTCTTCGCAGGCCAGGAATAGCAAGGCAGCAGGAGGAGCGGCGAAGAGGAGGGCAGTCATGAAACAATCCCGCAAGCGCAACACAGTGGCCGCTGCCGCAGCCCTTGTAGCGCCTTCCGTTTCGAGTCAAGCGGAGGAGATGTTTAGATTAGATAAAGAACGCGGCTTGCAGGCAGCTGATAAATTCCCGGGCGTGTCAGCGCCAGACTTTGTGCGTTGCACCAATTTTGTGGGAAGGGTGGCGGAGGAGTGTTTCAGTGTGTGCGCCTGCAAAAAGCTAGGAAAGGAAGAGGGGAGATACTGCCGAGAATGAAATGAGGAAAAGCGCCCGTGGCGGGGTGCAAGAAGGCGCGACTTCTTTTTTGTTTGTTCCTATCTTCGTGTTTTGCGGTCTAGGACATGAGCAATGGTGGAGGGTGCGAAAAAGGAAGAAAAGTGGAAATTGCTCGGCACTGGCTTGTTGCTGCCCGCCGCCTCTTGCTTCCGACTGCGCCAGAGGCCGCGGGAGACGACCGTACGTCGGTGAGGAAACGCCGCATGCGGCGCTGTGGAGCAACAAACACTTTGACATCAAGATGGCTGGATGCGCATCCTCGGTTGCAATTCATCCTCGCTTTTCCTTCTTTGTCACTCTTCTTTCTCCGGGCAAATTTTCCCTCTTTTCCTGCTTTTCGCATCCCTAATCTTTTTTTTTCCTCCTCATCGCGTTCATGGCCTCAGCTAGGCCGCTGGATATGTGCCTTGCTTCTCTGTTTCGCAACGTGGCGGTGCTGCGCCTCCGACACTATTTACAGCGTTACACATTCCCTGGTAGCAAATCTCGCAGACTTTTTTTGTATTGTGCACTCTGTAGGTGTTTTGAGCTAACTGTCGCATATACGAGAGAGGGCGAGCAGTACAGAAGCCAGTTAGTTTCTAAAGGAACGGATGCAAATACGTTAAAAGAAACCCTGCTACAGGAAGGAACAAACCGATGAATTAAAGAAAGAAAAATTTGGCAGGAAAAGATTTCGCTGAAATCCTAAGACAGCGGGGTTACTAAGGACTGCATATCAGAAATAACTGATCTTATACGTATTTACCGTGCCGCAATAATAAATATAATCTTAGAAGTGGTATTTTCTTTCAAAGACCACGTGCAGCCGCAAATTACTTAAATCACGCGTTGTTGTGGTATACGTGACTTCTTAAATGAACAGTAATCCAGTTTAGGTTTAGATCTGCTCTCCATTTATAGGCATAGTCTCAAGAGCGCTTTCAAAATATATGTAGCCTCCTCTATCCGGAATGATTGCGATCTTCCACAAAGATTGCCTAACCTGCATTATATTCGTGTGCAATTCACCTGTGCTAGGAGCCTTCTCATATTACTTTAGAAGAAAAAGTTGCGGTGCGTAAATTTGTCCACCATTTAGAGGCCCAAGAAAGCCAGGAAAAAAAAAATTGCACTTGGCTTGATTATAGTTGGGCTAAGAGATGGATTAGCCGTAATAATACGACTCTGTCCCGGCAAATGTCCCAGAAATGCTGTGATAGTTTTCATGCAAGGCCGACATCGATTATTGCCTTGCGTCAAATTTAATTGAAGGAGTGAGAAACACAGTATTAAAATATCTTAACCGGCGCACAGAGTACGGCATTGAGGTGCAGGTATAGATTTCGAGACCGAATGTACAATTTTAGCCTAACAATAGGTAAAACAAATACAAAACGTCGTCGTATCAGTGTTTCTGCGCTGGATAAAGCATTCTTTAAGAAACTCGCGTAGACAGTGGCGCCATTTTTGCCACTAGGTTATTTGTAAAAACCCTGTGAGTGCGCCTCTTTTATTTCAGCCCGCAAGCATTATATTCTACGGCGCGCATTGCACCTTACTGTGCCTTATGTTGGTTTCATGACTCTATGTTTTTCTCTTCCATTTGCTACTGTCTGTGTTAAGGGGACGCTCAGAAAAGACTGATGATGGCCTGTTACCACTAGCTTACCACATTCCAACGACAAAGGCGGTAATGTCACTAAATACGGAGTTTTTACAACCTGCAGTAAATTAAAAAAAAAATGCAATACAAACCTCACGATAAACGAGCGCCTTTGCAAGCAAACTGCAGACGTGGGCACAGTTTTTTTGTGCGCGCAGCCTGAGGCTAGCTGGGCTAGACTGTCAGTGATTTCGAGACGGCGACGACGGAGTATGTTTCGGCGTGGATGTCGCAAGTTTAAATAGAACGTGGGGACAATTTTAAAATACGATTTTCTCAACATTAAATGCGCGAAATCGCTCCATACAAACGTCAAAATACATAGAAAGAGTCAAGCATTGCATTTTTACGTAGATCGAAACTTGGATGCAATTGTTCGCAAGGTCCCTTTAAAAAATGTCTCGGTAGCATCATTTTTTGCGTCTGGTGCTGTCAAACTGCACGTAATTTACGCAGTGTATTGTATACAACGTGTTTTTCGGATTGAATGGCACACATATGTTAGATTAGTGTTCATGAATTATATTTGTATTACTGTTGAACCTGATGTACCATCCCTGAAAAATTGGCAGGCCTTCTCAGGCTGAGCGTACTTACCTTTTGCCCGCATCATCCATCTCACTTGATTAAGGAAGAAATGGTATATATGAACAGTATATTTCACGTAGTCCTTAATCATCTCTCATTTCCATGCACATTTCTGTATACGTAAGTGCATCCGGGCTTCGCTTATGAAACGACTCTTCATTTTGTTTCTCGGATTGACACTTCAGTCCCAAGACCCAGAATTTCAACTTTAGTTGAGTTCTTCATACGACCTCTGTTTTTCTCTAATTTTTGCTTAATATTCACTTCCCTTAACGCATGCAACCGTACAGAATTCATCATGTAGATGGCAAAGAGCACCGACTGAGCACTTAGAGACTGTCCAAGTTTTCGTCTCTTAAGCATCACCTGTTTTTTTTCAAACTGAATAAACGAAACAGCGTGCGGAAAGCCGGGATAAGTTTATGAAGGGCTGCTTTCTACGCAATAGCGGTTACAAGTCTTTTAACTGAAACATTTAAAATACTAATAAAGTCAACTAAAAAACAGCGGAAGGGAGAACATGTTGACGTAGAAACGGAAGAAAAAATCGCCATAATTCACTCATAATTATCTAATTAGCAGCTCTCACTTGTTACACAGCCGAGACAAAGTCGCTAAGCGGGTTTTGTGATGAGTAAGCGCTTCCCGCGCTTATTAAAATTCTTTCGAGCCTGGAAGCTAGGGTTTTCAAGAGGAAGAGGGAAGAATAAAGGGATTCCTAATGAAGGAAGGAGGACCAGCGTCAGCTCAAACTTAAACATGCACGGCAGACGGTTTTTAGAAAGGTGGAAGATGAAATGTAGAAACAGAGCGAATTAAGTCTAGGGAGAAAGAAGAGAAGGATTAATACAATCCCCGCCCCAGAATACAGAGTGTGAGGTTATAAGCCTGCCCTTCGGTGTTAAAACACCATGTTTTCGTGTACTAGACTAGCACTTTCCTGTTGAAATGCGCGGCTTATTGTGCATAATATCGAATGCTGTCCTAGCAATGGAGTGAATCGCGTGTTCGAGTGATGGCCATAGTTCAGGCTGGTGTTCATCAATGCTTCAGGCGCAAGCACCTCTGATTCAGTCTGATAAATTAATTAGTTTCTGGGGCTCCAAAGTTTACCGTAATAAATCTAAGCCGACCCGAAAAATTCTACAAAATTTACAAAAACACAATGTCCTCTGGTTCTGTTCACTCTTTAGTGCTCCTTATGCCTGATGATGATGCTGATGATGCTGATGATGATGATGATAATGATGCTGATGATGATGATGATGATGCCTATAGGATGACGATATTCATACGTGTCTGACATTTTCAAGAGAAAAATTTTGCATTTTCGGCCAGCTACCGCTTCGTTGTTCACAGTGGAGTTACCCACTGGACGCATCCAGGTATTCTTGCACTTAGTAATGTTTCTGGTTAGTGGGCACTGTAAGGGTGCATAGTTAAGACGGACGACATGTGATGCTGAGCCGACTGTCGCTCACCGGATGCATCAGGGTACGTATACAAAAGGTAATATTCCTCGCAACGCGTTAACAAATACCAAATTAACGCGCCAAAAGAGAACAGAAAGAATTCAATCGCTGAAGATACGAGGATAAGTGACCCCCTGAAGAACTATAAAAACGCCGATATATTGACATCGAAACAGAACTTATGAGTTCGGATAAAGCTGGGACCACTATTTATTGAGACAGCGCCTAAAACACGAAGCAATACGTATGGAAGCTTACATATGTAAGGTACTAAAACATTACAATAACCTACAGAAACAAGATGCATCCAGTCGATTGCTTCATTGTGAATAAGGGAGGCGCTAATTTCCAGAGACGCGCATTTTATTTCTTTTGGTGCTAGGCAATAACCTATGAAAGTCTACAGCTGTGCTTCCTGACCAGCTGGTATGCCCGTGTTGCTGTGTTTGTGGCCCTCCTAAAAGAAATAAATTAAAACAAAAGCGCAATCATCCTGCATCGAACTTTGTTATCGTGGGCTTAAGCCGATCAAAGGTAAAAGATGCAGGGCCTGAAACTCACCTAAGTGAAAATCTGAGACCAAAAAATTTCAGTCAAGACATTCTTAATTTGTCATATGCACGAGTCGATATGCCATATGCACGAGTGTGGAGAACGATATTAAAAGAGACAATCAGACTCCATGTAAAGGGGTGTTGAATTTAAAGCGGTTAGGACGCAGATACAAGCCTCTGGAAATAACGCTGCCTCAAGGCAGTAAGCGCTGTAAGCAACCTGCAACTGAAAACGACCCACGTGGCGAAGAGCCCTTGCCCATGAAAAGAAGCAAAGGCCGCCCCAGCAGAAATTTACGTGTTGGGTCTTCTCGCATATACATATATGTAATTTTCAAAGACGAAAAAAGAAGTGCGTATCGCGGGTAGAGAACGAGCAATGTACTAATCTATATTTTTTTATAGGTGGTAAAGTTACTGGTCGCATAGGTTAAGAGGCTGATTGAAGAGTGAATGGGTCCTCCAATTGTTGCAAGCATATTTGGACGGCGCTCGGCTGCTGGCCCGAAAGACGCGGGTTCGATCCCGGCCGCGGCGGTCAAATTTCGATGGAGGCGAAATTCTAGAGGCCCGTGTACTGTGCGACGTCAGTGCACGTTAAAGAACCCCAGGTGGTCGAAATTCCCGGAGCCCTTGACAACGGCGTCTCTCATAGCCTGTGTCGCTTTGGGACGTTAAACCCCATAAACCATAAACCATATTTGGACGAAAAGGCGATGCTCTGCGAGCAACCTGTGAAGCTCGAAAGGAAGTGGCGGAGCATGTGGAAGAATTTGTTGAGACGCATTCCTTGTAGTGCAATAGGCATCTGACGGCGCTAGCAGAAATTCGTATGGCACGGATATAATCTTATTATTGTGTTAGCATTAAACGGATCAGTTAAAGTGGAATGGCGAGTGCCCACTTGGCTACGAACGAACTTAGTATACCTATACCACCTATACGAACTTAGTACACCACCTCAGATATAATGACCATTCGTGTGTTAGCTTCGGATATAACGAATCTTAGTACACCACCGAGGAAATAACGAAATTTACTGTGATAACGTCGGATATGCCAAACCTTAGTAGGCTACCTCGAATATAACAAGCTTTCATGCGTTGACCTCGTATAGTAACGAACTTATTGCTTGACTTTAGATCTTACGAAGTTAATGTGTTGACTTTGGATGTAAGGAACCTAAGTATACCATCCCGGAATTGACACACTGCAGTGCGTCAACCTCAAATAAACCTAATTTTGGCTGATAACGGTCTCAAACGGTCCACCGATGATCGCCTAAGAATTTTTTGGAGTCGAACGCGCGCTCGACCACTCCATCAAAAAGGAGGTGCGCGTATCAACTGTGGGAGTTCAACCTGACTACACAGACGGGGAAGGCCCAGTCACACTACGGACCAAATCGGTTCCGCCCGGACGCGGACACAGCACCACGTCCACCGACGTCACTGGCTCCGTCTAGTCCGCGGACGGCGCAGGATTGCACACTGCCGCCTCAGCTGCGGTATTCTGTGCTTTCGGAAGGGCGACTGTTCAGAGTGCGCCTTCACCGCCGAGCGAGCTCCCAGAATAACCTCAATTGCTAGAATGTTCTCTTATTTTCTTGTTTGCTATAGATGTGGGCGCATTTGTGTGATTAATCGGCGTGGCTGGCGAGGTTCCGTCGGTTGCCCACTTCCTTTGTGCTGGTGCTGTTGTGCAGTGCGGCGCTTGCCTGATTCTAGCGAGGTAAGGGCAGAGGAAGACAGTGGTAAGCAACAAAAGGGTTAAGAGGGTTTCAGATCGGGCTAGTTGGTACAGTTAACATGGCCATAGATAATTTCACTTTTTAAATGACCTGGAACAACACAGGAACGACACAAACACTGGTGCGCACCGGTGTTTGTGTCGTTCCTAGGTTGTTCCAAGTCATTTCAAGAGGGCAATAATGTATCACCATGTTAACAAGAGGGTGACGGCGTGGTAGGGAGATGCTTACCACAACATGCCACAACTGGTTTTCCCGTCCGTCCGCTCCTTCGTCCGGTATCGTCGTTTGTCATGCGCATGCGAGCGTTTGCCGCCCGCGGACGAGGTGGAGCCAGTGACGTCGGGTGACATTGTGCTCTGTCCGCGGTTGGAATCACCGATGTCGTTCGTCGTGTGAATGGGCCTTGAACAACAAGCGGCGGCAAGGAATGGCGCGTTACAACGAGGTAAACCGGCAAGAGAGGACGTAGGACTTTTCAAGGAGAAGCTCGGGCGGTGAGTATCAAGGATAAAGGACGGTGGTGGTGTGTTCAAGGTGCGGACGGAAATGAAGCCAGTGACCACGAAGACGTATTTTTGATTTCGCCTCTCCACGTCTACGACGTTGTGAGAGAATAGAACACTCAAAGTTTTGTCAGCCGAAACAATCACGCAAGCATCAGCGGACAAACAGCCACCCTCGCTAGAGTGTCAACCAAGACAGCTTTCAATCAATGCTCGCAGCGTTTTGATGGAAATTAATAATATTATGTAATCTACGAAGGTCTGGAGCTTCACTTCCATTGGTATAAAGCACTCCAAGAGCCGTGAAACCACGACATTCTGAAAGTAGAGTGCGAAGAGGGAGAGACATTGCGAACTTGTCATTTATTAATTTGTTTATTATTTAAGTTATCTATTTACATCCCATGTGATTCAGAGAGTACACAGAACACTGTTGGACCCAATAGCCAGCTGCTAGTATTTTGATCCGGAGGATAACTATATTCGTGTATAAAGTAATCATTCTGAAATGTTACCGAAAATGGAGTTCATCTGAAATGTTACCGAAAATGGAGTTCATAGAATTGGGTACGTATGAAGGCGTGTTTGAAGTAAGGTGTGCAGGCTTCGCGCAGCGCCAGAAGAGAGGAATGGGCCCGAAATGTAGGTCGTCAAACCATCGACCGCGTGTATAGGATCGACCCATCAAGACGTCATGTTCGCAGAGGATGTGTGATAAGAGACAGCATTCTGCGACAAAAAAAATATTTAGAAGGCATAAACGCGCAAAATAAGTGCTTTTATTTTCTAGCAGCATATAATTTTGCCAGGAGTGACAATACGCCATCAAGAAACACTTTATAGAAAAACTTGTGGAAGTCTGACAACACTATGAGTAATGAATCTGTTCTCGAAGCTTTCTCGGCAGAAGATGTCGCTTACTCTCCCCTTCGTCGAGTATGCTTAAGTTCGGTTCATTTCCTACGACGCGCGAAAAAACGCCTGCACTGAAATTCCCAACACGGAGTGTGGTGGGCACTACTCATAGAAATGCTCAAAACACGACCTGACTGGTGTTAGTGAACCTCAAGCTTTGCTCAGCGATGAAAAAAAACGAACCCAAATGATGATCACTCCAAAGTTTAGCCAGGAAATAACAGTAATATGGAAAAGCCAATATTTTTAAAGCCGTTGATTCTATGCTTTGTTGTTCACTCATATCTGATTGTGACAATCAGTGACAAACTATTCCCACTTCCCGCCTGCTCTTCGACCAACGAATCAATTCCGCGGCCGCTATCGCCATACAAGCAGATCCTTCTCATACCCTATTAGTTTCATCAGAGGAAGCTTTCCACCCCTCGTCAGCGAGGTGCCCGAAAAGTTGCCGTTTGATTTCATGCGTGACCGCCCCGTCGACAGCACGTGCATTCACAGCGGTGGCCGTCGCGGTGTTACTGATGTTCGTAATTAGGTCAGGCGTGAAGGGATCTTTCGAGAGATAGCATCGCCACGCCTTCAACGACCCTCTTTTCCGCGCTGGCACCTCGGGCACGTAGTTTGATTGATGATGGTGAACATTTCGTTCCTCTTTATGAGCTCGCTAGATAATGCTTGCGTTTAGCTGAAGAGTCAGTGTCGAAGGGTTATGTTGATGGCAGCTATTATGCTATTATGGTTTTAGTTTGGTGAATACACGGCGGGGTCTTGGCTTCAATGCGCGCGACTCTTCACGTTGGATTTTTGTCGCTGTTAAATAAGGTGAAAGAAAAAAAAAGCTAATGTGTCTCCAGAGTAGAACAAGTCAGGCACGGCGAACAGAATTTTTAAATAAAATTATTGAGCGTTGTAAATAAACTCGGCTTTTTATTGATGCCATTGCGGTGACCTAGAACTGTGAGCACGCGATAAAAATAGAACAAGCAAAATGACGCAGCCCTGGATCTGTTTCATCCTTGTGTTTGTTTTTTTTTCTTTTCACTCAGGAAATATGTTTTTACTTGGGACGACACGATTCCACGGCAACAGTCTTGGAGAGAAAAAATAACGGCGAGTGTTTGTCGAAAAAACTAAATCACGACTTGAACAGCTCAAGAAGGCAATAAGCCCGTCGTCTTTAGGTTCTTAGATATGAAATTGTTCAGAAGGGCACGCTTAGGTGCTCGCATAGTCATGACCACTTCGTGTTCAGTAGTGAATAATAAAGTGCATATGCCCTGAACTGCTTTCTACTGATGTATTTATTCTGATAACTACAACCAATTCAACCGGCATTGTTGCAGGGAAGAGGAGGGAGGTTTATGTTTTATGGATTATTAGGGTTTAACGTCACAAAGCTACTCAGGCTATAAGGAACGCTGTAGTGGAGGGCTCCGGAAATTTCGACCCCGTGGGGTTCTTTAACATGCAATTACATCGCACAGCACACGGGCCTCTAGAATTTCGCCTCCATCGAAATTCGGCCGCCACGGCCGGGATTCATGCTGCGTCTTTTGGGTCACCATCTGAGCGCCAGAACCACGGAGCCACCGTGGCTGCAAGGAAAAGGAGGAGGGGGGGAGGCAAGAATGAAATTAAAATGATGTAATTGCTTACTTGCGATTTTTCCGCCGTCCTCTGGATAGCAGAGCAACTTGAACAGAATGTAGGTAACAAAATTTCAGCCAAAGAGCACCAAAATAATTTGAGCAGAAAATTTGAAAATTTGGCTAAAAGATCTGGCAGGTCCTGAGAGGCGGTTTCCTGGGACAAATGGTTCCAGTTATGCCTCGCCCTTGGGAAAAAATGGGCTGCAGTGCTTCTGTCCTGAAAGTGTATTGACGAACTGTTGACGAATGCTCAGTGGGCTATGTTAAATAACATAGGTTTGTTAAGTGTGGTTCTTTACCGATGCCTGTTCTGACATTGACGGCATTATAAAATATTTATAAGTGAAAGTATGTTCTTACTTCGAGCGAAAGCCACCATCCAGTACTTTCTTCTGAAATTGACGGCATTACAAAATATTTATAAGTGCAGGTATGTTCTTAAGTCTACAAAAACACCAGCCTATATTTATATAATTATAATTGGTTTTTTTTGGGGAAAGGAAATGGCGCAGTATCTGTCTCATATATCGTTGGACACCTGAACCGCGCCGTAAGGGAAGGGATAAGGAAGGGAGTGAAAGAAGAAAGGAAGGTAGAGGTGCCGTAGTGGAGGGCTCCGGAATAATTTCGACCACCTGGGGATCTTTAACGTGCACTGACATCGCACAGCACACGGGCGCCTTAGCGTTTTTTCTCCATAAAAACACAGCCGCCGCGGTCGGGTTCGAACCCGGGAACTCCGGATCAGTAGTCGAGCGCCCTAACCACTGAGCCACCGCGGCGGGGCCAATATTTAAAATATATATATTTTCGAGAAGTCATAATCAACCGCTACGAGACTGACAACGAGTACGTATATTCGTTCAACTTCGATGTTTAACATTGTTTAATCGTCCAAGGAACTGACAAGCACTCGAGGAAAGGATGTGCATTTGACATATATAATGTGTATTTTGCTCTAACCGATGCGTCCTTAAAATTTTTACCAAGCAAGTTTTACACTCCACTGGCCTCCTTAAAAGTCAGTTGACAGACGTTAACGTTTCAAGGCACGCAAGAGGACACAAATGCTAAGCATTATCGTTCCGCTACAACTCCATTCATGACGTAAATTTTGAGCAAAGGCTGCTGTTTTATCGCACATTTTATGCGGTAATATTTAATCTGGTTAAGAAGCATATTTCACAAGCGGTACCGCAACAAACCTCAGTTAAGGTCGTTCTGCATTTCTTGAAATTCCGGTGCTTAAGTTATCTCGAGGTAAATGCAACAATCATGAGCGTACAGTCGTCTGCGCGCTTGTCTTGAGCGCTCAAACGCTGCCCTTTCGCACTAGGAAAGTGAAAGTTTCGAGTTGTAGGGTAAATGCTGGCGCTAGACCGAAGCCCCGCGTAGGCATGCTATTAGCCCTGTCGACTGTACTGCAGGAGTTATAGACCGGCTGAGAGAAGATTGAACTTTTTTCGGTTCAGCAGCACAGTGCTCTGGACAGGCGTGCTGACGACTGCACGATCATACTCGCCCGGCGGTTTGGCTAGTAAGGCCTTCTATATTAGTAAAAGAAGAGAAGCAGGCCCTTGCGGAGCTGCTGACAGCCCAGACACGTCTGATGAGCGCTCACTGGCTGGATCCCCGCAAGGCTTTATTTCAGACAGGCATGGTTTACGTAATATTAAAACAATTTTTGGTAAGTTAATTAGGGATTGCTTTTGTAAAAGAAGCGCATGAGGCACAATATAAATGGCTTTTCTGCGATATAGGTCGTGATTGACTGAAATCTTTAATATATTGAAAAACTTTTTTTTTTATGAAAAGGCGGCGTGACTGTCTGTCTCCTCGGTCGAAATGAACTTCGCCGCGAGAGACAGATGAAGGACGGAGTGAAAGAAGGAAGAGATAAAAAAGTGAAGCTGAAGTGGAGCACTCAGGAACCATTTTAAACATCGGGGGATCTTCAGCGTACGCTTAGGTCACAGAACAAACGGGGGTATCTCATTAAATGAAATCAGGATTGCTCGGTGGCCTAGTTATTAGAAGCGGGACCCGGAGTGGAAAGACCATATTCCGCAGTAGAAAGCAGTTCTTGGCGCAAATTGCACGGAGATACAAGCGTGTCCCGGGCGCGAGGGATGCTCGGGGGCCAGATCCAGCCCAGTAGTTTGATGAGATGGGTAGGGAGTGTTTGGGCACGTACTTGCGCCAGCCCGACGCACCCCGACAGAAAGTGGTATAACCTCAGGCTGGCGCCTGTGTTGCACGTCGAACATTATACCGGTGGTGGAGACAATATGGACGCCTGATCGCCTTCCTCGTCTGTGTCCTGTCTTGGTGGTGTAATTTCTCTACGTTTCGAAGATTTCGGCATCATATGCTGGTCCGGTTCGGGACGGGTGCATGTTGACCCGGGCTCCTCGGGAAACCCCCGAAGGTAAGGAAGCAGGGTTAACGGAAGTGCATTCATTAGTCGGCGTTGGTTCTCCTGTTGTGCTGCAGCCTTCAAATCCACAGGGTCGGGGTTCGACAGCGCTAATGGACTAAGATTTCAAAGTGAATGACATTTTGCTCACTCTCAGAAGTGTGGGCGACCTCGTTGCTTTAAAACATCCAGGTATCAAGTCGAGGTTGGTTGAGGTTGAGGTGTTGAATGCTACAGGTGAGGTTAGCCTTGCTTTGTCTGCCGGCAATTGCTCCACCGCAGCGTCTCTTCGATATTAACAATGCCGCATCTGCCCCGCTAAGCGCACAGTCTCTTATAATAGCACACATTCTCTCCCGCAGTCACCATCTATGCACACAATCAATCCGCACAGTTCACATCACAGTCCACTCCAGAAGTCACCATCTATGCACATATTAAGTCAAAGTAGAACATAAACCATTGTAGTGCCACAATCCATACACACATTCACTCACAGTATAACGTAGTCCACTCCGGAAGACACCATCTACGCACACATTCAATCACAGTAGGCCATAGTCAGTTCCTGCTGTCACCATTTAGAAACAAGGTCCGTGTCCTGCAGAAATGTTAAAAGAAGGCGTGCAGCCTCCCTTCGGCATGTCTGGTTTACACTCGGGTAGACAATGTCGTGCACTGTGCTGTGACGGGTTCCTGCCTTCTTGAAGGAAGCGAACATCACATGCATTTCCGCGTTGTACTTTGGGCAGTACATAATAAAATGTTCGATATCCCCGCACACACCACATAAAGAGCAGAGCGGAGACGATGCTATGCCGGTCTTATGCATCCATGCAGGAGTGCGAGCAGGGGCCGTGCGAATTCGATGTAGAAGGGTCGCCTGGGGTCATCTCAGTCCCTTGGTCACACATGGCTTGTGGGACGCACTCCACAGGGTACTGAAGTGATCGAGCACCGTTTTCCTGCAGAGACTTTTCCCATCTTGAGGTACTTTTTTTGATGGAATCCTTGAGAGAGCTTTATGGGCGAGACTGTCTGCCAACTCATTACCGTTGACTCCTATGTGAGAGGGCACCCACTGGAAATGTATAGTAAAGCCTCTGCTGTACAGATTCTGCACCAAGCGCAGAGAGCTTAGAGACAAGGCGTCAGTAGGGAATCCGCGCTCTAACCTCTGAAGGGCAGATTTTGAATCAGTTAGGATGACAACAGGTTGAGCCGGACAACCCTAACTTCCGTAAAGCCGCCTCAATAGCAACACTTTCAGCCGTTGTGGAGGATACAACAGCAGTACAGCGTACGGACCACTTACAGTCCAAAGAAGGAATGTAAAAAGCCGCTGCGCTAGCTTGTTTGACCTTGTCCACAGAACCATCCGTGAAAATTTGAAGATGGAAGGCATACTCTGTTTCCAAGTATTCCAGTACAAGCGAACGCGTTGCTTCCAAAGGAGAGCTGCGCTTTGCGCTCACATGGGTAATTGTGACCTTACAGTCGAGGGTCGGAAAAGACCAAGGGGGTTTCAACCGTTTCCTTTGCCTTCGGACATTAATGCCTAAAGAACTAAGAGTATTGAGTACCAAGTAAGCCTTCGACTCATATCTCTTGCAGAGCCGCTGGAGAAGGGATCGCTCAGCTACCGTCTCTCCTAAGCGGTCAAGATGCATTAATATTCTCTGAGAAGCGATAAGGCTAAGAGGTTTCGATAGGGACTCATGAAGTACTGCCTTATTCGCAGCCGCCTGGGGAACTCCAATGGCTCTTCTTAGGCCCTTTCTGTAGACAACTTCGAGACGCTCAAGTTGTGATGCCGAGGGGGAAATTAAAAGTAATTGATACATTAACCGGCTGAAAACCAGCGCTTCATGAAGTTTGACCATTGAAGAAGGATGGTTTCCCCATTGCTCACGTGCAATTCCACGGATCACATTGAGACGAGAAGATATAGATGAAACAATCGCGTCTACAGCTTTTCGCCACTGTAGACGGGAGTCAAAAATGACGCCCAGGAAACGCGCGTGGTTGAATTGACGGATGCAAGAGTGACCGAGGTCTATCTTCAACCGCGCTTGACGTCTTCCTACACCTGGAAACAGAATAAAGCCGGATTTGTCCACTGACAGAGACAACCCCACACCTTGAAGGTAAGCGTGTGCCGGAAGTATAGCCTGTCGAGCTATCAGGGCTAATCGCTTGTGTTGGTAGCCAGTAATCCGAATACAGATGTCGTCAGCATAAAATGACATACGCACTTGCCTGCAACTTTTTTTCAACGAATCGGGTAGGCCAGCCATTACGGCGTTAAAAAGCGTGGGGTAAAGAACACTTCCTTGAGGCACACCTCGTGATAGAACCCTTTCGGTGCTTAACGTACCCCCTAACCGTACACGAACCGCGCGATCACTTATAAACTTGTAAATGAATCTTAGCATATGGCCCTGTATGCCCATGCCTTGCAAACTGTTTAGAATTGAGCTCTGAAGCACGCTGTCGTAAGCTTTCGCAACATCAAGAAAAATGGCTAAGGTGGAAAGGCCGAAAGCTCTCTGGTGTTCAGTGTGACTGATCAAGTCTAAGACGCTATCTTGGGCACTAAGACCTCGGCGGAATCCTGTCATACATGATGACAGTGCCTTGCTGTCCTCAAGCCACCATGATAAGCGTTCATTTACGAGCTTCTCCGTCAACTTAACTACACAGGAGCTTAGCGAGACTGGGCGATACGAGGCAAGGTCTGTCATGTCTTTGCCAGGCTTCAGTACCGGAACTACATGTGCCACCTTCCATGACGGAGGAACATCGCCAGTCTCCCAAACTCGATTGATGAAGTTGAGGAGCTCCTTTCTGAGTTGCAAGGGCAGATTATTCAGCATTTGTTTGGTGATGCCGTCGGGACCTGGTGAACACCGGCGCCGCAGGCCACTGAGCGCAGTCTGAAGCTCACGAAGCGTGAATGGGACGTCCATGATAGACCTGGAGGAAGCAGGTGGTGAATATATATCTAGTCCAGAATCAGCGCGTACGAGTGCGTCTGCAAATTCCTCTTCCAAGCACGCAATAGGTTTTTCCTTGTGTATTGCAAGAGCTTCAAAAGGCTTCGAAGGGCGAGATTCTCCAGCAAGGCTGCCAAGAACTCGCCATATTCTCGTTATCGGTGACAGCACAGTCAAACTAGCACAGAATGAGGCCCATTGCGACCTGTACAGCTTGTTCGTGTGCCGTATAATAGCAGAATTCAGCCTATTGAAGGTCGTCTTCAGTTGCCTGTCGTCCTTCTTCCGCACGAGTTGGCGCTCCGCCCTTCTTCTCGCTGCGCAAAGGTTCCTGAGTTTTAAATCCGGGACCGGAAAATGATCAGGTAACCTGACCGCCGTAGTTGCTGCCAGCTTACTAGAAATCATTTTGTCAACAACATCACCAGAAACACGTTCTAGGTGCTTTCTGTACTTGTCCCAGTTGGCCACGTTGCTAATTTTAGGACCATGCATACGAAAGTCGGCAGCAAACACAAAAATCGGATAGGATCACTTCCCATGCGGTCAGGTGCTGTTGACCAACTCACGCGGACGTCAGGTGAATGCAATGTCGGGTCTACAGCTGTCGCTGAGGCTGGAGGCCGGAAAAAAGTGGGGCTTCCGTCATTGTCAACACACAGGTCCAAACTGTCAATAACCTCTACAAGTTTGCGTCCACGGGAATCCGTGTTCCTGTCACCCCAAACGGCATGATGGGCATTGAAGTCACCGCAGATGATTCTAGGTGCTGGGCAGCGGTCACAGAGTTGCTGTAAAAACAAATCTAATGGTACCTTCTTCCGCGGAGACACGTACATGGATGCAATAGAAAGGGTTCGAGAGCCGAGCTGTATTCTTGCAGCCGCTACCTCAATGTCAACCGTGCAAAGATCGGCAACGCTTAGAGAAACATGTGAAATTTCTCTTCTTATGTAAAGCGCAGCACTTCCTGCAGGAAATAACTTTATGCTGCAGTTTTTATGGGCGACATATCCAGTCAAACATCTCCCGCTTGGCAGGCCAGCTCCTGACAAGGCCAATACTGGAACACAAGTCTCTTTCAAGAATAGTTTGAGTTCAGCTAACCGACTTAAAATCCCAGCGCAGTTCCACTGCAATATAAACGGCACATTTCGGTGCATATGAGATCCACGAGGTTTAGCCCCATCCATTTTAGTTCGCAAGGAAGTTTGCTGCGAAGGTGGAAATTAGGGACTCAAAAGAAAGCACCAGCTGTAGGAAGTTCTTCAGGTTACCAGGCGCCATCGCTGGAACATGTGAACGCAAGGCCCCAAACAAAACATGAAGAAGGTCAGACATACCTTGATTTTTGAGCTCCTTATTTTGCGCAACGCACTCACTTACAACATCGATAAAAGATGCCGACGGGGACACACTCTTGGCCGCAGTAGCTGGTTTTTTTGTCACTTGTGCATATGAGGGTCCCCCTTGCCGTGGAGTCTGGCTGTGATCCGGCCGCTCAAGAACATGGACACTTTTTGCTGTAGGGCGAACAGTCGACTCGCGCGCACTGGGCCTTGGCGTCTTGCTGGACTCAGGTCTCTTAGGGACATTGTTGGGCAACGCAACAACATCAGACTCCAATACTGGGAACTCGTCTAATCCAGGGACAGGTGTCTCAGTCGGTGGGGTTTTTGGACCAGCAATAAAGGACATCCGACAGTGCAGAGCGCTCACACGGAAGGGGCAGCCTCCGAAACTCGCTGGATGATCGCCATCGCAATTGGAGCAAGCAAATTCTGCCCTGCAGGTTTTAAAGTCGTGGTCGCCTCCGCACCGCTTACAGCATCGATCCTTTGTGCAAACTTTGGCCACGTGCCCAAACCGTTGGTATCTTAAACACCGTGGAGGAGCTTCAGTCAAATCTGCAACTGCGTGTTTTGTGAATCCCAGATCAATTTTTTTGGGGGCGCTCTGAGTTGGGAGCGAATGTCAACACGATAGAGTTGGTAGGTTTCGCAGCCCATTTTTTTTCTGGAGACTCCACACGACGCACAAGTCGTTTCACGTGCAGTACACCTTGTGGTTTCAGATAATCAAGTAGGTCGCGTTCTGAATACCACTTTGGTACACCCTTAATAACACAGGTGTTCTTCATGTAGGAATGGGGCAACCGCACGTTAACTTTGATGCCAAAAATCTGAGAGCTCTGCAGGAGCTTGTCAACCTGGTCTTCCGTAGAGACATCCAGCTGAAGAGCCCCATGCATGGTGAACCAACTTCGAACCGGAGCTGATCCCAGCAGTGATTGAATGGCCGCGAAAAGTAAGATGGGATTCTTCTCTCTTGAATAAACCCCTTTTCTGTACGCTCAACCATTACCGGGATCCCTACCGTTCGTTGCTTGCGATGACTCACGAAATTGAAGCCCTCGTTGTCCACGTCAGCCATATCGGCCACTGACTCGTCACCGTCCACGATCGTTGACTCAGCCCCACTAAGCGATGAGGTCTCGCTGGACGGGTGGTCGAGTCCATGTTCTGGTCGCTCCACAGCCTGGGAAGCCATGGCCGCCTCTTCCGAAAATCATGATGCATTGGTGAAAAGAAGTTACCACTTTGGAGGTGATCACTTAAGCTATGATATATTACATGCTCTAGCGTTTTACAGGATGCGTTTATCAAGGCTGTGGGCTTGCAGTTACATTTTTTGTGCTCTGCACACTTGCATATTCGGGTTAAGTTTCCATCTTTCTTTTTGGTGAGTTTTAGTAAGGCCCCTTGTTTAAGAGCCGATTAAGACAGGAGCTGTAATATGGGGCGCAACCAATCTTGAGTTTTTCTCAAGGTTATGCGTTTGAGATGCATTATGCCCGGAACAGTAGCGTGCTTAACCGCTTATTGGCAATGGCTTATAAGGGGCATTGCGAAATAAAGGCAATAAACATGTGCGTGTCTTTATTATTATTAGTTAATCAAAGCGCGGCATGTGAAAGAAAATTCCTCAGCCCTAAGCACATTTGCACCAGCCAGGCGTGTTTATTGAATCTCCTGCACTCGCAAAGAGCTGGCCGAAATGCTTAAGAAATGAATCGCAGCGATAGTCGCTAGAAGACCATGCCATTTGCTATTGTTACCTATGTTGTCTCTCTCGTCGTTTGCTGCCTCTCGCTCATCTACCTCCTCTCTTCTTAAAATCTCACTTCGTTATTAAGGAAAACATCGGGTGCTACGTATGCGACCGTGCATGCAGATGTACACATAAGTGGTCTTCATTGTCACAGCCAGGTGAGCTGTGACCTCGATTGTTACTTGCATGAGCTTTGTTGGTATGCAGCTTTTCGAAAATTCCTAGAGGAAAAAGTGCTGTCTACGTCGCTGAAGTTTTTTAAACAGCATTTCAACCACCACGGCAATGCCGGGAATTTAAGGCCTAGTATTTTGTCTTGTACGGGGCCAAAACACGTGATTCAGGCCTGAAAGACGTGGATTCCGGCACCGCCTTGTCCTTCTCTGTAGGCACATTAAGCTACGTCGAAAGTGCTTTTAAAGCGTGTTCCAAAATTAAGCAGGGCACTTTGAGAATACTTACTTCCTTTGAATGCGAAATCGTTTTTATTTCTTACCTTTTTTTCTTTTTTATTTTCCCCTACCTTTCTAATGACACACCTACTCATTAGCATACACTCGTAAGGCATACGCATATAATAGGTTCAACTTCGTTCGCCGGAACACAAAGCAGGTTTCTGGCATTTGGGTTGCATTCTCGCGTCGCAACCTAGAGGTCCTGAATTCAATTCCCCGCCCCTTATAGGAACATTTTTTTTCTTTCGCCGGGTGGCCGGGTTTATGAACGCCACTTTTAGTGGACATCGTGTTTCATTCCCGATGAGCTATATCATTTTTTAGCATTAATTAAATTAACGCAGACAAACGTTCGGTGTTATACTCGGGCATAAACTTTCCCGGCATTTTTTTTGTTGTGTGCTTCGAAAGCTACAAAAACTACTTATACTATAAAATAAAGAATATTTTCGGCGTCAGCAAACTACAACCAAAAACAATTGATGTTCAATTTGCATAGCTCGGCGAAATACGAATTTGGTGCTCTGGCACTTCAGTTTTTCCTTCGGTTCCGATGTCGGATTCATTCTTCACGGACTGACGTCGTTGGGATAGCGATAATGGGTTAATGTCCACGTATGCGAAATTGGTAATTATCCACTTGATAGTAATAGATCTCCGGGAGTCCTACACCACTCCCGGTGCTGTGGTGGAACCCCTGCGATGGCAAGTATTGCGATCGGTGGGGCTTGTGAGAAGCAGGTTGCTCTTCCCGAGCAACCTTTCGCTACCAATAATTGATTTAACTACTACCTACAACGTTGGTATGCACCTGACAAGTTGTCCACAACCCAGTCAAGAGGCGGGCAGCCTACCACAAAACCAGTGACAACACAACAAACTCACAGACAACAGCTTTTCGGCTGAGTGGAAGCCTTAGTCCTAGACGCAGTATAAGGCAGCCATCCGTCTTTTCTTTTACATAAGCCCTCACTTGTTTTATTCTAGATTCATATCTTATCTCGCTCCCTACGTGACCGATAAGCCACTTTGGCCGGCCCTTCTATTCGTGCCGTAGCAGAAAAATCATGCCGCTGGGCACACTTTTGCGTTATCAGTCATCATCGGTTGCACGCGGCCACCGTTGGCAGCGCCCGCCGCCTTCGCTCTGACAGCTAACGGCTCCCCCAGGCCGCAAAGAAAGAAGGAAGACCGGGGAGGCCCTAGCCGTGAACAAACAACGCACACTTGGGGCTGGGGCCACAAGTCCGCTAGGGCGGTGGCGCTGTTGTGGCCGTTTGTCTTGACCCGGGACGCCCTGCATCACGCAAGCCAGGGCCTGTTTCGCGCTCTTTGCAAGCGCTGGCCTTCCCGGTGCTCTTCGAAACCGCCCTTCTTTCTCGCCCTTTTCGTTTCATTCTTCTTTCCTTTTCTTGCGGCCTGCGCTTATGTAAGTGCAGAAAGTTTATGTAAGGGCACGGGGCAGCTGCGAACAGTCTGCAGACCGTGTATCATGCTCAAGAATAAAGTAAAATGGAAGCAAGGAGCGCGGAGAAGCGAAGAAATGAACAGAAAAAAAAACTGTGAGGCCAATAACAAAGACAAAAACCACCACCGTCAGCTCGGCTGGTGGCGCGCTGTGTGCTGAGCACGCTCAACGAAGTTGCCCTTTTCGAGGCAGCAACAGCACATAGGTGCGACTGCATGGAGAGAGAAAATCTGTTCCGGAGGCTGGCGTGGTTGAAAATGGAAAGCAACAGCACGGTTGCGCTGCGGAAGCAACTCGAAGAGAAGGAAGCAAAAGAGGCCAACGGAGCGTTATAAAGGCGCGTCCGGATTGTGCAGCTTGACCGTGGGATTAGGCTCTGGGGTATCATTACGGCGCGCCCGAATCCTCTCGTCTGGGATGCCTGATAACGGACCGTGGACGCCGGCGGAACTCTGAGCTCCTCACCTTCCTCCTCCTCCTGCTACAACCGTTACCGGCATCGCAGTGGCCTGCTCCTTCGAAATGGTGCACCGATGCCGCTGAGGCGAGGAGTTCGGAGACACGTCCCAACCAGCTCTTGCTGCTGACTCTTCGGGAGCTCTTCGGGACCTACGGGCAACAGCAGACGGAAAAATGGCAGGGGAAGCTTTGTTCTTGCTTTCGACAGAGGTATTCACCGTTTATAATTTTTGCATTTGTCTCCGAGTGTCGTGACCAAAAAGTTCACAGGTTCCGCTGTCAAGAGTACAAAGTGGCGCCTTTGTGTCATGTAACGACCAGGACCCGTTCCAAAAACAGCAAAACCACGACTGACAATGAAGCTGACTTATGGCACACGTTATACGAGGCTGTTGCGAAAAAGCTGGTTCGCCACCGGCAAAATATATCTGTGCCGTGCTTTACGAAATGTAAAATCGCAATTGCAAGATGCCAGAAAATCCCCCGTCACCGTACATGTTCGATAGCATGTCCAATATTTCATCTATTTCATCGCAGTATGCGTTTTTCAGCTTTTTGGAGCTCGTCTCGGTGGCCGCTTTAGAGATCCCTGCGGAAACTGCAGCCCGTATTGTGCCTTTCGCTCATCGAATAAATCGCTGCGTGAGAAAAAAAATAAAACCGCATATACGTCTCGAAGGAGCTCGAAATGAAGAAGAAGCGCCACCATCTGTCTTCCACATGCTGTATAACGCAAGGACGAAACGCGCTTTCCCTGGAAGTTGCGCTGTTTTTCTCGACAGTAATGCGCGAGACTTCAAACTGCAGCCGGCAGCGAGAGACACCTATCGTCACTTATCGTGAGGTGATTTATTCACCGCCTGTTCTTTTACACGCAACGCATACGTTCTTTGACAGTGTTGGAACATTTTAACCTTGTCCGCGTCTCATTGGAGGCTGGCTACGATGAAACAAAAAAGAAATAGGGAATACTTCTCGAGAAACTGAGCTCTACGATTTCATAAATATGGTCATAATTTCGTACCAACGAAACAAGCGAATAAAAGTTACGGACATTAAACGAAGCAACTGCGCAGCAGTGATGGTTTTTTACCTGTTAATCTGTGTGTGCGTATGATTCTAACCTTTTTGTTGCAACGACTATCTCAATTTCATGGAAAACAATAAATCTGCAAGCTTTTCTCCTCCAGTCTTCCGACATCCCATTAACAAATACGTGTGGCCGGTGGGTCATACTTAGAGAGCATTGATGCAAGGCTGTAGCGCCGCGGTTATTGCGTGTTGTATATGGTGCGTATAATGTGATATTTCTGCACTCACTGTAAATCTCACTTGCATATTTTTTTCGTTTTATGCCGTTTCATCCGAGTAAAAGCGCCTGTGTACGCAAAAAATACTCTACAGTCTTCAAGGTAAACAGCCTTTGAGCTAAGTTAACCTCACGATATAAAACCAACGTACATATCTCGCTCTCTTACTACAGCTCTCGCATGGGCTTTTAAAGACCTTGGAGATATTAATTATCTGCGCTCAAGGCAGCAGTCGTGAGAGTGAAAAAAAAAATGTAGTTGCCCTAATAAATAAGGCTGAAGTTAACTGCTCAAAAATCGAGTAAAATGAGAGGCGCGGAACTGGAAAGGAAATAAAATAGTCGAAATTACTGAGAACATTAAACCTTCCGGCCAGAGTCCCTGTGGCATTCATCAAGCAATAACCACCATCGTTGCTTTTCCGTGTCCTCTCATAGAGTTCTCTATACTCCCGTGAATGTTCCAAACAAGTTGATGAAAGCAAAAGTCTATAGCTGACGCTAAAATTCAGTTAAAGAAGTACGTCCGTTACGCAGTTTATTCCCAAGGACGCCTCAAGTTTTCTGGACTTCCTAGTTCCTGACATAAATTTTCACCTCTTTTTCACTTACGTCCGGCGAGGGCTTTATTGGAAGCAGCTTCCTCAGCAGTTTCTATGACACGCTTGGATTAAAGGCGGCCAGTACCGTGATGGATCACTTTTCACGCTTCAAAATGGCGGCTGTCGACTGTGAGTGATCGATTAAAAGGGCGCGGCATGTTTTCCCGCCGGCGCCGGAGCAGCCTTTATTGATGGCCCACGTGAGAAATAATATCGATGTATCTCTCCCATCATGAGGGAATTCATTTCCTAAAATGTTTACCTGCCGTTTTCGTATTTTGTGCAGCGATCTCTAGGCAATATGTTTTTTATGTGTTTACTTTCCCTGCCACTAAAGATAAGAAGGAAGCTAGAAAAACTGTAGTGAATCACCGTTCATAGCTGTTACCTTCACTTTTGGGCCAATGTTTTCCGATAAGCATGTTTACATTGCTTCTAGACTTATTAAGTATGTTGTATATAAATAGCGCTCGTCGCTACCACCTGTTCGCTGTGCTCAGAATTATGTACGCGCAAACTGCGTGAATCAGGTGGTTGTTAGCTAATTCCGCGTTACATCTGAGTCTACAAATCACGTCTTGACTTGTTTTTATTTAGCAGTGTAATTAGCGTGGCACCTGCTCAATGTCCTTATTAAAGCTGATTGACGAGTGTCATAGCTACTTGTTACACCCGTCAATAAATAAAAAATACGGCAGGTTCTCATAGCTTTCGGGTAGAAAATTCAACTCGTATGTGAAAGTGGTGTGCTGGAATTATAGTATCGGCCAAAGCAATCTCGTTCTCAAAATACATGCATTCGCGGTGAGCTAGCTACATTTCCAGCAACAAAAAGCCTGCACACTGCAAACATCGATTCCCCTTGAGGTAGTTAAAAGGGAGTAGTAGATTCTCTAGTGCATTTCTTAATAGGCGCGGAGTACGCTGCCCAAGCCCTGGAGTAAATTTGCATCATTAAAAAAAACAGAATACTTACAGTTGCAACGAAGGCACGTTCGCTCTTCAAAAAAAAAAGCGAGGTTTTTTAGTTACTATCATTTTAACAGACGTTTAGTTATCCTCCATCTGATAACCTCAAGTCTTTCAGTGCCGCATTAAAAAGTCTCAATAGACTGCAACTGCATCAACCTACTTTCCTTTGAGGTAGGAATATGCCTCCGTTGCCAACATTAAGCATTCCTTACACTTTGTTATCGCGTCTATCCCGGAACTTGGGCGCAGTATCCTGCCCATAAAAGGGAGTGTGCTAGACGACTGTGTACTCCTTTGATATTCCTTTTAAGTGTGATTCATGATATGAGTGGAGGAATTCTCAGTCCGTCATTGAGCAAGCGCATTATCATGAAAACAATTCAAAGCTCCAGAAGGTTGCTCTGGTTACGAGGCTTATACGTTTCGGTTCTTGCTCTTCATCAGTGCTTGAATTCATAATTGTAATTATAAATTTCGAACTGAATTCATCAGCTCTACTAGTGAAATAATAAAAAAAACATTGAGTAAATAAGACAGACACGGTCTACAATGAAGATCGAAATATGTCACACACCAAGCATACTAAAACTGCTTTCTTTTGTGCCTTGTTAAAATTCAACCGGTTAGTCTGTGTCATATTGCGTAAAATTTCTCTCAATGTGCCTTATATATACGATATAAATAATTGAACAGGGTTCTTTTACGAGCAACTGAAACAGCTTTCTGAAACGGGGTTTATAGGTGGCAGCAAGCATTATTGTGATGAAGTACTGAAGCCATTATAGGACACTTTTACGAAACAATCGGTGCCAAACGATTATTCAATGAAGACTCGCAGTTGCAAGAGTACAGAGGCGTATATGCATGGGTTTCTCTTTAACAGTTTGCGTCTATATGAGTGTAGTCGGTCATCTGCGAGGAAATCCTCGTACAAAATCCTCGTAGTGTAGTGTCAGGGCAGGAATACAAAAATACCGTGCCACCCACCCTGATGAACTAAGAGGGTGTAGAAAAGCTTAATCACGCCATTTTCTACAGGTTTCTACCCATTTCTACACATTTTCTACCCATTTCAATTCTCCCAGTGTTCTCTAAAGGTTTAGAAAAAATTATGCACATTCGTCTTTATTCATTTTTAGGCAAGCATTCACTCATTTCACCTTGCCAACACGGTTTTCTGAAACAAAAATCCACAGAATCAGCTCTTTTAACGCAAAAAGAAATCATTATTAACGCTCTAGAGCATAAGAAACTAGTTTTAGGCATATATATAGATTTTTCAAAGGCATTTGATTGCGTGTGTCACAAAACGTTAATAATGAAACTTCAACATTATGGCATACGGGGAAATTCTAATGCTCTCTTATCATCGTACCTTCAACACCGCTCTCAGTATGTTAGCCATAATAATAAAAATTCCAGCGTCAAAAAACTTACTTCCGGTGTCCCTCAAGGCAGTATTCTCGGTCCCCTCCTATTTGTTCTTTACATAAATGACATCTTTTCCACTATAAGCGAGGTACAATGGATTGGATATGCAGATGATACCGCGCTCTTCATTACCGGAGATAACCCAAACAATTTGATACACACAGCAAATATAGCATTACAGTTTGTTAAGCGTTGGTCCGAAAATAACTTTCTGAGAATTAATGCAAAAAAGACTCAAGCAATACTTTTTCGTGCAAGAAACACCACTGTCACTCCCACAGAAAAGCTATTTCTAGCGAATGATGAAATTGATATACGAATGCACGTTAAATCACTTGGGGTCTTTTTCTCAGAAAACCTAACCTGGGATAAGCACATTGAACACGTTTGCTACAAATTAAACAGAATCGCGGGAATATTGAGTAGGAATCGGCATATATTACCTGCAAAAGTAAAAAGGATGATGTACAACGCCTTATTTTTATCTGCACTTAATTATTGTCATCTTGTATGGGCGACCACATCCAAAGAAAACATTCATAAACTAAAAATATGTCAAAAACGCGCAATTCGAGCCATTGCGAATATTTCATACCGTGATCATACGTCCGCATACTTCGCATCCTATCGCATACTTCCAATTGAAACCATGTATTCGTTCCGCCTTCTTTGCCAGTACAAGACTGCTGTTCGCACCAATAATCAGTATTTCCTTCAGCTATTCAACCTTGACACGCGCACTCATAGTCATAACACCAGACACAATAATTCAAGGGGGGAACGTTTCTGCCGCACAACATATGGCAATCAATCTTTATCGTACCACATCGCCGTCCTCTTGAACGCACTCAGTCGCGTTGGTGTTGATACAAATACAGAATCTGCACGCTCACTTTTCAAAAAATTAGATCGTAATGCATCCGCTTTCTGTTAATACCCTCACCATTGTCTCTGGCTTCATTTCTTATCCTCCGTTGCACTATTGCCCACCTGTATAATTTTATATCCCTTCCTTTTTTCTTTATATCGTGCAGCTAACGACATTTTTGCTTACATATTGCTGCAACTACGCCCTGTACCACGTGCATTGTATTATGTCAGCCGCTTACTTTTTGCATCTCACGTATAAAACCCTGACATTGTCGTCCATATGTATATATCTTGTACAATGCTTGTCATTGAGCGTCCTTTGTTTATTTTTCTTGAATTGCTGCTGAACTGTACCCAAGGGGGCCGGGCTTCGTCAAGCTGCGCATGTGCAGCTTTTTTCCGTTGCCCCCTTTCTTCCTCTCGGAGAAAAATAAATTTGACTTTGACTTTGACAATTAGTTAAGTTCGAATATTATTGTGACAGCTTTAGAGCTGCCACTCCGCAAACCCGCCGATGCGCGAGATGAAGTTCTCTGATTCATCGAGAGACGTTACGTGATCTTGTGACGTCTTCACAGCCTGCCCTGATCGACGACCATTATTGCTCGATTGTGAGCAACCACCCACCATGGCAATTGGCGTTTTAAACTATTGATTGGTGGAGAGAGGTCACGTTAACTTGTGATGTTATCCCAACTTGCCCACCGGATTATTCTCAACTTGCTTTCTAGACCTCAACTTACCTTGAAAATCGAAATCAAAAATCACAAAAAAAGATCTATGAAAACATCGCACCGTCACAGCATAGCGGATACACACCGCTAGCAATCCGAACAAGGCTGTTGATAGACCAACAATTTCAATGAAACTGGCACAAACACGCACAGAAGCTGCAACGTAAGCTGCGACTAATATGAAATATAAAGCTTAAAAACTGTCCTAAATGTCCTCATATTTTTTTCGTCTGATAAGTCTGTGCTTAGATGAACTGGAAACACACACGCAGTTAAGAATACCTGGATGCATATTTTTGTATTTAAATGGGAAAGAATAATTACAGAAATCCCCGCACATGAGAAACTTTCCATCCCATTTACATTTTCGATTAATGAACTATTTCGCAGATATTTGCTTCCAAAATCAGGCAGAGGCTGTGACTGGGCGTTTACCTACTTCCGTGTCCGCGACCGAGAAAGCTGCACCCCGTAATGCGCTTTGTACACAACTGTCTACATTGCTAATTCATAGCCCTTTCTTTGAGTTGTACATACTGCGCAAAAATTTCTTTTTACTGGACGAACCTTGCACCGTTTTTTTTATAATTATTAATTATGCCGCACAGCCAAAGCATTAGAGAGTATCTCTCAATACATTGTGCTGGGCGACTCGTCCCTAACCGTTTTCACGCACAGAGGCTTCGTCACCTTTAATAATATCATTTTTATCTTCGTTTCTATTGTAGTGTGCATTTCCTAAATAAACGCTTCGAATATCCTTCACCATTGGCAATCCATTAGAAAAATTGTGATCTTTCGATATATGAATTTCGAACCAATTTTCTACAAGCTCACAAAACAATTCTCTGTCACTTTTTCGGTCGCAAACCGGATTAATTGTTTCTATTGCGGCAGGCATCAACTAGTTGGAGGGAAAAATTAAATTTCTCGAGAGATATAGCGAGCGGTACGCGATAAGATCAGCATTTTGCTTTCGCACGTGGACAGCTGCGCGCAACAAGCAGGGGCTGCAGCAGAATGACCGATAGGGACGTGCCGATAGCATCCCGGCGTCTGCGGGGGCTCCTTTGATTTCTACGCCGCGCGGAATGCCCCGTACTGTAGAGGCATTGTCGTCTGGCACGCAATAATGGGTTCGACTCCAATATCTCGGCACTTGTCGGGAAAGGGGCCCCGCGTGACCAATCACGGCTCTCGGGTCGCTGAGCCCCGAAAACGGGGACCCAGCTAGCTCGCGCTCACACACCAGCGCTCCTCCGACGCTCGTAACCGAGCGTTGTGCGTCCAAAGAATAAAAGGAAAGGAACAGGCAACAAACGAAAAAAAAAAGCACCCGCTGGGAGATTCTTTGAGCGCCCTGCCGTCGAAGCAAATCGATTGTGTTTCCTGAACTGTGCGTGCCTGCACTGTGCGCCTTTACCATGCTTCCGCCGCTTTAAGGATAAAAAGGAAATGTGGGCGAAACAGGAAGCAGGAACTTGTTTGCCCCCAGTGGGAAAGACAAGAAGAAGAAAGGAATGAAAGTTCATAGGAACGGCGCCAGAGTTACGTCGACGACGTGCGGCTGGATGTTACTTTCTACGCGTACTGCTCGATGCGTTGCTTAACTACTGGCATGGCCTTTCTAGATCGCGCACAGCTGAATAGGCACTACGTGCCGGAGAAGCGTGCGGCGGAGAATCAGACGTCCTGCCACCGACTATGCCAAAACTTTCTTTTTTTCCCCTCTTGTCTATACAGCTGTATACAGATTTCTTCCCTTTAGAAAATACCCCGCTGCTGTCACCGAGTTAGATGAAGACAAATCTTGAGAAGCGGAAATGCGGTCGTTTTCTGCTGGCCTACAAGCAAATTCTTGTTCCTTTTTAATGCGCTCATGCTGTCCTTACTTCGTAATGAGCATCGCTTCAATCTTGTGTACCGATGAGTGCCGTTCTCCGCGTCGTCGTTGCTGCCCCGATTCGAGTGGGACGGGCGTAAGGCTGACAAATGAACTTCCCCCGGCAGCTCGCAGAGATGTCAGTCTTAGAAGTCGGAACCCGGCGAGCTTCATTTAATTATTACGCTTTACAGAAGGACAGAGCCTGAGTATATGGGAACACATACGCAAAAAACCAACAACTGCTATGCTTCTGGTGACACCATTGAGCTATTCCAGCGAAAACAAGAAGTTATGGTCGGAATCCATTTTACAGTTCTGAGGAAAAAATTTCAAATAACAAATGATGGTGTCATGGACTGTGCGCTCCCTCTTTCGGTAGAAATTCCACAATGGAGGTAGCTATAACAGGCGCTGATATTATGTTCTTTATGTTTGTGCCTTCAGAACGTATATTCTGGCGTGTCGGGTACTGTTAATACTCGTTAGAAAAAAGTGGGAAGTAAAGAAACTTCAATATCTTTAGTGGTCTGAAGGACCTAAGAAGTGACTATTGTGGTGACTGCACACTGACCACCAGTCAAGCCTCCTAATGAACCATGCTTCGTGTTCCATGGTTTGGGACAAGCCGGATCATATTACCAAAGATGACCGCATTCTATCTGGCCTACGTTCTATTTGGAATGACTGTAGATCTCAATGACACGTTTTGGTCAGCATTGACGTCGGAGGATTCCTAGGGAAAAAGAACGTTTCCAGGGACAACAGGGGGTCTGGTTAAGAGAAGTGATTTGTCCGTTTCTGGTGACTTATGAAAAGTCTATACTGTGTGAACTTAACCTGGCTGATAACAATCATAATGACGTAAATATGCTTATATTTACAATGTATTAAGCTGACAAAGGATAAAAACTGCGTCTTGATCTTCAGAGAACCTCACCGGGGCTGCTATCACTGCTCAACAAAAAATAGCAGACATTTGAAAGGCCTATGACACTGACCAGTGCGCGCATTGTTTCGCTAGCACAGCTGCAAGCTGTTTGGCATTCAAGCCATATAGTGCATTTCATGAAGCTGCATAGCATGAAGAGTTCCCGGACATAGCCATAGGTCACACTTTTTGGTTTGAAAGATAAAGCTTTTCTCAGTACCTTGTTTTTCTATCAGTGGTGGTGGCTCTTCGAGTGTCTTTTGCTACACTGTTCAGTTTAATGCGGTAAAGGGGTCCAACCATCCTCGATAAGCTAACATTCAACAGCCTACGCGAAATGGACTCATCCGCTGACTGACATTCGCGAACGCCACTCTTCCCTCTGCTATGTGGGTAGAAAAATCACTCGATGTTATAAGGTGCACCGCAGAAGCATATAATACATTTTCTCTTAATCACATTGCAAACTCGTCGGAAAATTAAGTGCTATAATATAGAAGGTCTATATTATCTGTGGGGTACCGAGTGCCTTATATGCATTGCAGTGGCATTAAAATTCATAAAGTTAAGTTTACAAACTTGTTCACACAAAAATTTTTTCTGGAGTAACTGATGTTTCTTACAAGCCTCTTTCAGCAAAACGGAACACATGTGAAACGGTCCGATAAATTTAATACCTTACTAGGAAATGCAGTGATGCCTCCATAATGGCAGCAACGATGCCGCGGCTTAGTAAAGCTTCAATTCGTCATTCGCTTAGTGGCTTCGGTAGCACCGATGAGCCAACACGCCGAACTGCCCACAGCGATCAATGAGGCCAAGCAGAGCTGCAAGGAAAAGCGGGAAAACAAGGAATGCACTGAAGAGCGCAAGCATAGCGACGACAGGGAAGACGGGGATAAAAGGGACGCAGGGGAAGGGCGGTGATGGGAACGAATCTAGAGCAATCACACTAAATCTTACCACCTTCTCCCATCTAACAAGATCTGCAGCTGCCACTCTTGGTGGCCGGCGAACGACGGTCGGAAGGGAAGAACTTGCACCCTTTCTATACTTTGCTGTGTTCTTTTGTCAGACCTGGGAGAGGGTTACCGCACACGCCGTTGCCAGTACCCGCAAATCCTGCTACAAGAACGGCACAAAGGAGAAGAGTAGCAGAAACAATGGTGAAGAGGGGTGGGCTAAAGTGAGAGTAAGAGGAGCGAGCTTAATGAACTGAGCACAAAAAAAAAATCAATCCCCGATGCGATGGGAGGCTTCTCAGTCTTAGTTCGGGCCGCAGAAGATGGGTCTATTTTAGGGTGCGGGATGGAGTGACGAATGCGGTGCAGAGGAAGAAGGGAAGGGTAACCTTCCACCTTCGTAGCAAAAAACACCAGGAAAAACTTCGCCCTCGGTGAGGATAACGTTGACAGAAGAAATTGCAAGCGCACTAAAAGCAAGAGCGAAGTTGAAATGTGGCACGCGACCACAAATGGAGACAACGCAGAACGAGCGAACACGGCCAGTCTTGAGGATGAAAAGGAGCGAATGAAAGAACGCACGCAACAACAGCGATCTGTACAGATACATTAGTGAAGAAAAATAAACAAAGAAATAAGCTATAATCTGCAGTGCAGGCAGCTTCTTCTGATCAATAATGAGTGCTAATTGGTAAGGAAGATCGCAGTGTGTGTGCCCTCACTCTCTGGTGTTTCTTCTCATCGCGTTCGCTCGTCGATTGCGCTGGACCTCTCGATCTCGGCCTTTGGCGCCTGAGCGTCATTTGCTCTGCGGGCTTAGTAGGCCGGCTGTGCTCGGAGGACCACAAGGTGGGTGATTGCCTCCAAGCTGCGCCTACTTGAAGTTGCTGTCGTCGGCGAATTCCGAAATTGGCGCCTTTAATTGCAGCTGCTAGTGATATTCCCGCGCAGTACTTGCCCGTTCTTACCTTCCGCTTCATCTTGTATTGAAAACTTTCGCATTTTTTGCGCTCCTTTTCATGCACGACTATTTCCGCACCAAGAAGTAGACTTATTCAAGCCGGCATGGTTTTGTACTTTGCTGTAAGTGATGACAGGCCTTTTGTTAGCAGAATTAAATCCTTAAAACTCTTAGGCACAATCAGCTACCACTGTCTTTCAAAAAATGAAAAAATGACTATTTTTTTACGCGTGTTCAATGTAACAGTGCCCTGGTTCATCGGGGCAAGAAATGTTGCACACTCCAATGAGTAAGCGAAGAGCAGCCTCCTGTCGAATTCCTTCCATCGCAGTGACGTCTCATCAGGTATGCAAACATGGTAACGAAACATTAGCGCGCGTTCTTGGTCTTCAAGTCGACGAAATTTTTTATTTAGTTCATAAGTACCACATTATAATTTAAAAAGTTCTCCATGGCGAATGCACTAGATCTGCATCTTTTTTTCAGGTAGCCGGCTTTCGCTGCAGAATGTTACATATTTCAGGCACTTCCTAATTCTGAAAGTCACGCCCTTTGAGAAATAATGTGAAACGAAATCATATGACAAACGGCATTACAGAGAAGGGGCTTCTTAAAAATCGCTCAATGTTCCTGCCCCAGTGCAATACTTTCGCAGGCACAGCTAGTTGAAAATTTTCTCTCAGCATACAGAGCATCGCAAGTTGATTAGGGTGCACTGCACTATGCGTAAGAGTGGACTGTGTTTTATTCGTAGGCTTTACAGCACATTGCATGGTATAGCATAGAGAATATAGTACACAACACAGTATGCGATGCACAGCATTATATATACACAGTACACTGTAATAACAAGTAGAGGCTGTAAGGTTACCGCACGGAATGCAGCCTTTATACAGCAGTGTAAAGTAACAGGTATACGCCTTGTTGTGTAGCTACATTGCGCATGTCATGTACTCTGTAAAAGCAGTGTATTAAAGTAGCTCTGGCTAGTATCACAACTTTTCTTGTTATATAAAGACTGCAGCTCACTCAAGGACATCACAGGCCAGTCAAAAACCTGCATGGCACGCAAGAATTGTGTCTCACTGTCTAGTGCACGTGATATCGAATGCATTTTAACGTTGCGTCAACGCTGAGATCATGCTGCGATGACACTGCAATCACGCTGCCTACGAACATTCAAAGATACATAAATTCTGTCCGTCGACGTACTAGCTTGAATAATAGATTTTATAGCCGCGCCCGAAATTTGGAGGTGGATAGTACCAGTGTGCTTCTCGATAGTAGAATGCACAAAAATATTCATGAACTGTGTAATAGAAAAATTAAAGCCACTCCGCCAAAATGCGTTTGTTGCAGCTCTTCCACATTAGCGTCGAAGGTGTTTCTAAGCGTTGCCTACAAAACGTCGCTACCGATTGTGCTGTGAAAAGAAAATGGACCATAATCTTTTGTGACCCGTGAAAAAAGGGCGACTAGCATTGTGATGACGAGTCTTGGATACTGACAACTGGGCAATCAAAAAAATAATAAAAAAAAGAAAAGATGCGAAGCAATAAAACGTAATAAACTTTCTTCGAATGCCGGCAAAATGCAACGCTAAGCATAATAGTCTCTGATTATGCTGTTCAGCGTATATACCAAAATTCAGTAGCCTCATTGGTCGCGTCTAAAACCATGCCAGAGACCGGTGTTCTCCCACCTGTTGACTCTTGCTGCGCTTGTGAATACGACATCCTCGGGCATTCACAGCTTTTGTATTTCGTCGAATATTTCCCATTTAATTTTCAAAGGGATAAGAAGGCCATCGTAATCAAGAGAAGGGTTCTCAACACTGAGCCTTAAAAGGAATGCCTTGACCTTTCAGCCAGCTTTACAAACGACACTTCACATCAAACTTTCGTGGAAACTGAATAGCAAAATAAAAACAACATCTGACTGAAATAAACCCAGTGATACGTGTGAATTCGAACACAGGGCCCACGAAATGACTCCCTAAAGTGCGCGACCAAATACCGGAGCGAAGCGGAACTATTCCGAGTTCATCAGGGTAATGACGTACTGAAGGAACGCGGCAGCTGGTCGTTAAAGAACAGCTCAGGGAGCCATAAGAGCCGCTCGCGGCGCGGAAGCCATTCTACAAGTCCTGCAACATTGCCTCAGTTGGGGGAATTTTCGGCTTCGGAGGAAATTTTCAAACATCCCGCCTTTGAGGTGATCGGAATGTCGCGTGAAACTGAGCGCAGTGTATGTATTTGGGCCAAGCCATTAGTGAGTCGCGGCTTATTTATTGGGGTTCTAATAGATATGCGATAGCGGCGCTGTGTCCGCCGAAGCCACCGAGCCGCAGGAATGCATTTTTGCAATGCCGCGCAAAAAAAAAAAAAAAAGAAAACAGGGGTGGGGGGGGGGGGGGGGCTATTTGTAGCGCTGTAAAAAGCATGCTTCAGGTACTGCTTAAATGTCGCTTTTTCTAAGCTGGTCGTTTAGAGAAATGTACGTGGTGAATTTCCAAGAGAGATGACTGAATTTATCAGAATAGAATAGAAAAACAACTGTGAAGATTTTGCTTGTCCTTTGGTCCCTTTAAGTTCAAGCTGACCTTCTCCACAGCGTCCAAACCACCTGAATGGCATCCAAGCATAAACTTATATTTTCTTTGCCGTAATAATCAGAGCGTTTAAAGACTGTATTGCAATGAGGCAAATATACGGTGTGTTCAAAAGTGAGCTTTAGGAATCTAAAAAAGCTACCAACAGCTTAAATGGGTTATGCGGCCAGGCAGATACAAACAGTGAGTAAGTCGTCATCGTAACCTGCATATTTAAGTAAAATTTATTATTTACCTTTTTCCTCACTGCAGTTAGCTCGCATGTTTATATCTGAAAATACTGGGACACTGGAAATCAGAGATAATTCTATTTTGTACACTTTTAGCAAAGCGCCTGTGTCCTGAGATATACGCTTCTAAAATTTCGGCCCAAACCACGCAATTCGGCATCGGACAGAGGAGATCGCGGCGGTTGGCAGGATGCTCTCCTCACTGATGTGATTCAGCTGTTACGTATGGCACTTCGTCTGACAAGAATGTGGGGTTACTGGCAACGGTTATCAATTTGCACTCTTGGTCCGCAGTGTGATATCGCTTGGCTTGGCCGCATGCGAAGTCAAAAGTGGCACCACGTTTAATCATCCACTTTATGAACAATTCTTAAATAAACAGCTCTAGAAATGTCGCAATTATTTCGCAATAATTAAATAAATGTCGCAATAACTGCGTGCTTTCGAACGTGTGACAGCTCCTGTACGATCTATTTAAGGGGCACCGACAATAAATCGAGTTGCATTCCCCCTTTGTACAGTTCACATTGTCAGAAGTTGCGAGTGCGGCGTTTTTCTTAACCATCGGGAATGACGTCCAAAATAAAAATTTTAAAAAAGAAACGCCTACAACATTCTCCAGCGTCATTACTGTTGTCCTACCACTTATTGCCTTAGTGTGCGCTTCGAGCACTGTTTTCCAGACATTTTGTCGCTAGCAAGAAAGCGGCAACTTCTATGCATTCACGAAAACCTTCATCTAATGTCGCTTAGTAGCACACAGCCAGGTCTAGAAATAAACCTCAGATATGAAGTGAACACAGGTGCCAATGTCTGTTTTGAAGTAGCGCACGTGGATGACTTTTGTTGTGTCGTTTTGTTAACTTCCGGTTGGGCTAGTTGATTTTGGTTCATATTTAAATATTTGACGCCGCAGAAAAAAAAGAAAACGCATTTAAATATTTGAATTCGTTTTGGTTACTGTTGATTATTACTAAAAGCATTTTGTAAATAGGGAATTTCTGAAACTGCTGCCTGACTATAGTTTGTTGGGTGCAGCGATCCGAAGCTCCACGTCGGCTATAAGGGACGTTGCAGTCGAGTGCTCCGAAGTTATTTCGATTTCCTCGGTTCTCTAACGACCATCACATCACACAGCCCACGAGCGCTTCACTATTTCTCTTTCATCAGACTGCCTTCGCCGCGTCTGGCATTGGATCCAAAGACCTTGGGCTCATCGAGCGAAAGTCATAGCAGATGTGATAGATGTGCACAGCAGATGTGCAGATGTGATATAAATAAAACGCACTGCCTTTAACTCATTGTATTACCGTACTTGGTTGGGCGGTTCACGATAGTCACTTTCACTAACAGCAAAAGAAATCATTCCGGCAAGCTAGATTACCTGCAGTTCCGTGCAATTTTCTGGTCTTATAAGGGGCACTTTCTTTAAACACACGCAAAAAAATAAAGTGATGGAAGTAATTCCTACTATTTTTCAATACATGATATTTAGCCTAATAGGTAAGTACGTCATTAACATCCCAGCTTGTAAAGCTATGAGCGAGATACAAATATGCAACATGACCGCAGAAAACAGTGTATTGACGTCAACAACAACAACAGCAAAAAAGAAATAAATGTGGAAGAGATTAGAAGATGGAGGACATTGTCACTATTCGCGAATTCCAATTATGAAAAGTATTTAGAGCCTGCCTCCGTTCCAGAAGTGCTGAGGGAGGGGGCTTTTTCGTAATAAGGATCTATTCTCCTTTGGCTGTATGCCTTCGGTGCATCGAAATCTCGACAGCGACAACAGATGAGAACTTTTATTTTAGAAGGCCGCCGTGAGGAGAGATAATAGTGGCTGCAATAAACACACAACGAGCCCTCCTTTGATAGATATTTTTCCTTATTGAACTTCTGATGAAGGTGTTGAAGGTTTTCAGAACGGCGGCTTGGAGGGCATATAATTTGGTGTTTTGTCCAGTCATTACTTGCGTGCTTTAAAAACTTGCGCCAGCATAGGCCACAGTAAACACTAAAGAACAGAACAAAAAGTATTGCAAGCGGTTTTCGTATGCCATGCATCCAGCGTAGGCTGCGCATCTCGCCGCTCAAATGCGGAATCTATGAAGCCTTCCATGTAGATCGTCACAGAATGTAGCGTAATGAGAAATACCTCTTTGACTGATGCAGGTTCCTCCTGTCTTTAAACTCGGCCGCAAACATCGCATTTCAAGCCGGATGCATTGTTAAGTAATGTACTATCAGCGTCAAATTGAAATGCGAACAGCAAAGCGTGTGGCCAAAGGACCGTTTTACGCTGTCGCCATGAGAGATAGGCATGCTCATCCGGTTTGCGATAGTTCCTGTTTTCTTCGACGTTCGTGCTCTCGCTTTGCAACTGGAGCGCTGCATTCGTGCTCTCCTCCGACCTCAACTTGCGCAGCGTGGTATCGCTGCCAGGCGCGGCTGTGGGCCCCGTAGATGAAGTGAGCGCCCTTAGCTCCCTGGCCTGCAGCGCTTTCAGTTTGCTTCCATCATCTGCGCGTTATCAGCGTCTGGTTGCGCTATGAACATATAAAGGTCGGCCGGTTGCGTGAATTAAGAAATAAACGACAGGCTATTTTCGTATCGCATGATGGCCAATGCATTAAAACAATCTTACCTCATATCACATGTGGCAGGAAATATACACCTGGTGTTGTCGGCTCTCATAATTCGCTGGCTCTGGTTGCAAGGGGTTGAAAAGGTTGACTCTTTGAAGAACATCACACAGCGCCAGTCCTCCGTAGTTCATGATACATGGCCTTTTTCTTACACAAGCCTTGCTCTCCTGTTTGCTTTTGAGAACACTGGCTTCTGCGGCGATACACGGCTTCACAGAACAGCCTCGTTTAGACGACGCCCAATGGTTAACGCGCTGGCACATAATTCTAACGTGCCCTTTACAACGCGAGGCGTAACGTTTGCTGTGTCTGTTGCAGCGACCACATTACGTCTACTTCCTGATAATTGCCAGCAACCCGATGTCTGTGCACACGGGGCAAGTTTCCGAGCCGTCCCTCACCTCAGAATGCCTGAAAAATTCCGGTAATTGCAGACAGTGGGCCTGCTTCTTTGCTATGAGGCGTTGCTGCACACTGTGACGGAGAAGAGAAAAGATTCGCGCTCTCTTTTTGGGCCGCAACTGACGCGGGAATGTTCAATTCTAGGGCATTTAGGCTTTTCTGGTGGCGATAAAGATGTGCTCACTATCAGAAACATTAAGCGATTCAGGAACTGCCGCGTTGGGCACTGACCGCAACAGGGTCGACCTTTTTCACGGCTCGCATCGCAGCCAGACGCTGATAACACGAAGATGATGGAAGCTAAACCAAAGCGCTCCAGGCCAGGTAGCTAAAAGCGCACACTTGACCCACGCGGGCCATGGGGGTGCCGCCAGAGAAACCGCCCCGAGCTTTATATTGGTGGAAAGTGCGAGCGTAGAGCTCCAGTGCCAAAGTGAGGTAATGAACGTCAAAGAAAAGAAAAGCAAAACTATCGCAAACCAGATGGGCGCTCCTACGACTCATTACGGCAGACATATGAAGTAAACTGGACCTTTGGCCTACGCGCTCTGCTGTTCGCATTTCATTGGACGCCGGTAGTACGCGAGAATTCCGCATTCGTCGCATTAGGGTACGCGCCCCATATTTCTCAGATCGCTGATCCGATTTCCTCTGTTTAACTCACTGACCGCTTCGCGCTTTATTTTTTTCACTATCATCTTAGCGTTGTTTCGGTTTTCTGCGCTACCACCTGAGCTCGATTCGGAGAACCTGCATGGAGGATTTGCATCTGGTCCCTATTTCCCACCATAGCGTGGCAGACTATCTGAGCCACTCCAGAGCACTGCAACCTAGTTTCGACTTCTTTGCACTTGCGTCGCCGTTGCTGAGTTCAGTTCGTAGCGCTTAATTTGCCAGGCTGGGCGAAGCGGGCGGGCATAAGTGAGTCTACTGGGGAGGAACCTCTCTCACGTCGATGATGATGGAGCTGTCACATGGTTTACCACGTGGCTGAAGGCGTCACTTTGAGTCTCCTCGTGTGTCGGACACATTGATTCTTGCGGGGGATTATCATCAGCAATTTTAGATGCAGTAAAGAAAAAAAGCAATCTGTGAAGACTAGGCGGCGGCTAATTTTATAATTAAGCCAACATGGCCTCTTGAACTCTTTTTCTCCCGTCCTAATACTGCAGCTGTTGTTCCCGTTCCTTGCAGTTTTATGGTTAACCCTTCAATCTATTCTACCCTTCATGTGTTTTGTTGCATATTAGATTTCACATTAGACATTCATGCATTAAAGACACCTGATAGATTGAGAGCAAATCAGATATCAAAGCGCAATTAACGAAGCAGTACTGAGCTCTCATTTGGTGTGGCGTATTACTGCAATGCCTTTCTAATTGCGTTCGCAGAATAAAGACCGGATTTTACGTATTTATCGAAGCACGTATTTCACCACAGCTACGGGCATATACTGAGGGTGATAAACTCTTAAGTTGTCCATGGGTGCACGTTTCGTTCCTTTGCCTGCATCAGGACAACCAAAGTTTCTCCTATTCACGTCAAATACCCTCTGCAGCCAGGTGAATATTCTGTTTACATTTTAAAAAATCAAGTGAGTGCTTAATATCGTTTTTTTAATGTAGGGTCGCGCACTGGAGGGGGGGGGGGCGGGCCTTGAAAACTGTCAGAATTTCAGAAACTGTCTGCTCCGAGCCGTGTGCGGAAACACTCTCGAGCCTATGAAAGAGTTTAGCCTCAGCTGCAGCGCATTTCGCGTTTGCAGTAAACTCAGTTTCTGGTGATACAATACACCTAGTTATATTGCTTTCAGGATAAGCTACTTCAAAGCCGGACACCGTATATTGCCAGACACAGTTTCCTTTCGAGACATCTGTTGCGGAACTAAAGCGCAATTTTCTCTCTCGGCAAACAAGCTAAGAAAGTTTCCCGCAGAAACTTGTGCAGTTTCAGCCAACTCCGACTTTACGATTGTAATATTTAGGTCAAGGACGCGGTATCCTTCTTTCATTAAATACCAACCCACACTCCGGAAAGATAACCTTGAACTGGACAAATTGCAACACAGATTCCTTCCGCATTACGGCCGCAGCCCGCCCTATGACTGCCTGATAAGAAATTTCGGGCGAAATTGTTATCCTCGTCTATAGAAGCGCAACTTGTGCGCAGCCAGCAACTACAAAAAAAAATCTAATAACATTGCGAACATCGTTCCAGCGAACATCGTCCCAGGCAGCCGACCCGTAGAAACAGCGTCCGCTCGAAGAATAGAAAGAAGAAAATAAGCCTTCGCGACCCCAATCGCTGGTCTACCGGCAGAACGATGATGGTCAGCAAAGCTTAGGGCACTCTCTGACGAGAGAAGCATTAGGATCGAACACCACCTAGATGTCCAAATGTGAGCGTAATACCAGACGAAGCTCAACGTTGTTTGGGTTGGCCACCCCTTAGGGGCACCTGGTGGCACGTGCATGTCTGACGCAGTGTGGGACCGAATGACCAGCAGCAAAAGCGTTTCTTTTGTCTGAGTTCTGAACGAAAAAGACAAAGAGAAATATGAAGAGAATAAAGATAAAACAGCAAACCAAACGAGTGAATGTGCGCAGCCAGGCGTCTCGGCTGCTGAGACCGATTCTCAGGTCCTGCCGGGAAGCAGAGAAGACGCGCTGAGAGGGCGCAACTGCGAGGTCGCAGGAAGCAGACAAAAGAGCACCGAGAATCGAGTAAGCGGGCATAGATAGCGGAACGCGAAGAGGACCCTAACCTGAGGCTGGCTGCAAAAGAAAACAAAGCGCAGACGAACCTGCTGCTGCTTTGCTGTGATTCGAGATTCAGGTCAGAAGAGGGAAAAAAAGGAAGTCGAAAAGAAGAACGCTGTGCCAAATGGCCGTCGAAGTTGCGAAAGTTTCGTATTACACTCGCTCGCCACTAAGCCATGGTTAAAGATTGCTTAAGAACACAATTCTTGCCTGGTCTTCTACTACTGAGTCTCGATGAGGAGAGGCGGGCTCTCGGCTAACGTGGGCCGCTCTTTTCTGTGGCTAAGTTTGTTCTGCTGTATTTTGACTCAACAAAAACACGTCACGCCGAACATATAGTCACCGTTGTTATCTTAAAAGGCAATATCTTTTATGTAATTAATTGTCAACCCTGATTCAGCGATATAGGTATCGTGTTTGGAACAATGCGGACGAGACTAAATTCAGCGCAAGCAATAAGTAAGCTTTAAAAACAAAACAAACTTTATTATCGGATCAGGCGCCGAGGGCGCGATACGAACTTTACTGCGGGGCTCCGGTGTTGTTACTAATCGAAAGTGATGTGTCTGAAAATTATCGAAAAATTATCGGAGAGGAAGAATAAACAAATTATTGTGCCGTGCACTAACAAAGAACGTCGAATCTCAAAGTGATAACATCAATTGCGCGCTTTATGAATAGATTAAAATCTGACGAGGCCGAGTAATCAACTCGGGAGATAAATAGGCTTCGCTGATGTAACAAGTACGCACTCGCGCAACCCGCGCAAAAGTTTTGCAAGACCTGGAGAGTTCGTTAATGGCTCTTCTTGCCTCTTCCGTACTTCATGGGAAAGTTGGCGGACCATCAGTAGTGTTCTGATCAGTCGTGAGCATCATTGCTGTCGCTGCCCTGTCGCCCTAATCCAGAGATTTATCTCAACGACAGGAGACAGTCGTGAAGGATGGGATACGAGGGCCGCCACTCGTGTTGCAACTAGCTCTTGGGAACACCCGTAGACGGTAATGAATCCGCGAACTGAGAGAACCGTGTCACCGATTACCGGCATTCAACGAGAGAGTGGCGGTCATTGACCTGCTACGATTACCTTTTTCATCATTTATGTCCTGCTAACGAGTTCAGCACACAATCTTACTGCCTCGTCGGGCATGTGAGGTACCTTTATGTTTAAATACGTGTTCTCTCTTTGCACTGGGATGAAGAGAGAATATAAAAGACAAGTACCGTTAGTTCTCCCTATTAGATTATTTCAAGTTCCAAACTTTCCTTCTGCGTATAGTCTCCTGTTTTTTTTTTTAAGTTGCTCACACGTTTCTTTATTGCTGGTACATTGATATGAGCGCTATGCGCCATAACATTTGGCGCCTTTGAGGTAAATATATTGCATTGCTGTTTTCTACTTCGCACGGAGGTCGTTAGAATAGTCGAGTTTCATGGTTGTGTACGATTGCGTATTCCGGCCCACTTGACCTGTTCTTACTCTCTGTCAAATTCGTCTCTTCACCATAAAAACACGCAGACTAACCACGCAACTTGGCTCACTTATATTCAAACATCAGAAAGAGATATAGAAAACGGCATTTAAGACAAACTAACTTTGATGCTTTGACGCCACGACAGATGTGACATGCATAACCTGAATTTCCTATTACGTACAGAGAAGCTGAGTGATAGGGTCAGTTTGCCCTGAAAATACGGATTTTTTCAGCAGGGAGTTTCCACGTGGGCTAAGGCGAGATTGGTTTGAATTTATCGTAGACGCTAACACATGGTTCCTGAGTCTGATGCATCAACAGCAGCGGTAGTGGCGGCGCAAAAAGTGCAGGGTCTGGAAAACTAGCATAGCAGTGGTCATAGAAAGGAAAGACGACAGCAGTGCAGGTCTTCCACCTGTTCCTCATTTTCGACCCTTTTCTCGTCCGGTGTGTTGTCGTCTTGGCTGCAGCTTAACGATGTCTGACGCGGCTCCTGCCCATTTTTTCTTGCCAGGTAGGTTAGGATGACGCTATCTGTTGGAACGATTTACGCTCTGGCAGAGCTTTATAAGGTCATTAGTGCACTGTCTCAGCCGTCTTCGTGCAAGTTCTGCTTCGCAGAGGACTTGGAGTGGTTCAGCGCTGAGTGCCATATAATAACTGCATGGCAGCCCACTCTTCGGCTAACGTAAGCGATTTTAGTGACGGCCATTCCAGCATGGTTGCTCGCATGTAGGTGCTGCAGATAGAGCTGGTAGACGTTCCTGTCTTTCTCCTAATGAACGTTGAAAGATGTCCATTAGATTTCGGAAAAAAAAGCTTGCGATTTCAACATCCTATCCAAGTGATGTATTGTCTTCTATGGTCATATCACGGGTGTTCATGTTGTTCAGCTCAGCGGTAAAAAAAAAAAAACGTTGCTGGAACATTGCGTTATGGTTGTTTTCTTTTAATGCTACCAGTAGGTGGCTGAACTGAGAGCACTAACAGCACTTCCACTCTTCGAGAGGCCCAGTGCAGGGAAAGAGATTGCTTATACGAACTGAGAGGTTTTGTGTCATAGTGTTTCATCCATATCTGGGAAAGGCGGACAAGCTCCAACAAAGGCTCACAAGTTTAACTAAAAGCTTTGTTATGATGTGCGAGAAATTTCTGCTAACGTGTAGTCAGGTTTCGTTTAAGCCAATAGAAGAGAGGTACAACAACTTCATGCTCTTCACGTATATCTTTCACAATTTCATTTTCATTAAGTTCGAAGATTTTATCTTCGAACTCTGCTATATTTAGTGTGTCGGCGCGAATTTTTTTCCACCTTGCAAATATGAAAGTCAGGTGTCACATTTGCTACCAACAAGTAAAGCGTAAATGAAACAGCGCTTCAGAAAAAAAGGAACGAAAAGCAGGGCTCTACGTAGTAATTTATTGCAAATTTGCAGTTACTGTAGTCATATCTTTTTTTTTTATTACAGGTTTACACATCTGAAAAGGCACCGAAAAAACAGTCATTTTTTCTTCCGAACGTTTCCACACCTTTCCTTGTTTTCTGATTTTGTTTTTAATATATTAAGAACTCCGCCTCGCTCACATCTGGAGTAGCCGGTTTGCTTTGTGACAGCAGCACGGTTCTTTTTTTTTTTCGGAAGTCTGCTTGTCTCTAGTTTTGTTATGCGTATCTCCGTTCTCGTGCTCTCCTGTCTACCAGACTTTCCTCTCACTCATACACTGCTCCAGTTGTCGTATCTTGAGCCTGATGTTCATTTTCTTCAAGTCAAGTTGAAGTCAGCACCAGAGCTCGGCACACGACTCAACCCGGGCACTTAAGTGGGCTGCGGCATTTGCTGAACAGCCAAGACGACAGCCATACGCAGCGCTCAAATGGGACTCGCACTCGCCATTGAGTGTACTTTGTTTTTTTCTGGCTCGCAGCCATTTTAGGCAGGAAGCTCGAATTTGCATATAGATAAAGCGGCAAGCACCGACGGCTGGAATGCAAACGTAGATAATTTCCTGGAATTCAGCGTCTTTCTGCAAACCACTCCACACGTGCCATATCCCGAGACCAGCCTCGCTTAAGAGGGCGGTGCGCCAATAATTGTGTCCTTTTTGCTTTTTGTCGCCAACGTTTTCCTTAATTTTTTCTTCTCGACGCTGTCGGAAATCAGCAGCAGATGCTTAAAGGCTCTCTGTCTTCCAGCAGTGTTTTTCCTCATTCATTAAGGCAGGAAGTTTTTGTTTCGGTCTCTGAATTGTAGATATCCGTGTGCTGCTAGTGAAAAAGACGCTAGATGGTGTTCTGAATATCTGTGGATATGATACGATACTTTTTTTAACAAGGGTTTCACTGACTGTTGTTGCCATGAATTGTTTATTGCGATATTGTTACAAAGTCCAGTTGTAATAGATTTCTCGCTCAGCAGAAGACTGGTTTAATGAACTTAATATGAATGTTTTTATTTTGCGGAGTAGTATGTCGTTAGGATAGAGTGATGATGTGAGATGCACAGAGTTTGCTTATTGTGAAAGAATTGGATGCGAATTTAGATAAGACAATTCAAGGAACCAGTGTTATTAAAAGTTTTGTACTGTGCCGAAGAAAACTGTCGAGTTTATTTTTCTCGTGGCTGTGCGGTCTCAAACAACATGCAGAGCAGCTTTTTTGCCAAGAGAGATATAGGCAACTACTAATTTGGTCCGCAGTCTAATGCATTGCATAATATTTTCCTTCCTTTTCTTGTCCTTACTCCTGACAAATCGAAACCGCTGCGTAAAATGAGACGGACAAAAGGTTTCTGCAATACCTCCCTTCTCTTTTGTTTAATACAGTTCCTGTGGACGTCCGTGTTAGAATAGTTATCAAATTAATGTACCGAATTGTACTCATGGCTTTGTGGAGTTGGGTTAATTGTCACAGGTAATAGAAATTCGAATCAGGAGACGGCGAGTCGACCCTTTGAACGCTGGCAAACTTTTCATACGATGCCTACGATGGCGCAGCTCAAGAAAAGCAAAGGCAGAGTGAACTAAAGTGATTGAACTTTGATTGCCAAACTTTAGGCTGCGCTATGCATTTTTGCGAAATATTTTACCTCACTTGAAGCTGCTCATGAAGCGGTGCTTTTTTTTGTTTTTGGCATTGCTCGGCTTCATGTAGCAGCCGGTTGCGTCTCTGAAGACCCCACGGAGACCGAACATCGCGTTTGTGTATTACAATTTCCGGCTGTTGATTTCCTTCCCATCTCAGCGACACGTCATAGCATCTGTTTGTGTTTGCTTTTTGGAGCGAAAGCTCCACTTCTCACGTGCACACTTTGAAGGTCACCTTGAAGGTCATCAAGATATGACCTCGAAGCGTCCTCAACTAAAAAAGACAGAGAAGAAAATTCTAGGGGAGGCGAGATTCGAACCCGGTCCTCGGTCATGAGAGACGGGTATGCTTCCATTCCGCCTCGACTGTTAAACTCTTGGAAGTGAATGAAGGCGCGTCTAGTGAATGCACAGGTGTCTAAGAAACATATCTTCGAGATATGTACTAAGCCGTGCGTGAATAATATAATTTTGAGCATGTAAATTAAATATATTCCATTAGCGAGTAGCGAAGTACGTTCCGGTCAATTTCCTTCGCCCATGCATGGCGTGCAGTCGTAGCGCCTACATGCAGCACCTATTGAAACCCTAATACGGAATGTACGGCGATGGTCCAGAAAATGGCGTGACCGACCTTTCGTCCCAGGTCGGTTCAGCCGATTTAAACCAGGTTCAGCCGATTTGAACCACAGCCGAATTTTTTTTTTTAGTCTTCGTTATGCGCAAAGAAGAAAAAAGGTCTGCTGAGACGGACGTCTTCTAACGAAGGGTAACCACTTGACGATGCATTCTGGTGTCGAGACCGGCACAATACGCCGGTCTCAACACCAGGAAAGCATCATCAGTGGCGCCCGCATGCAGTGTGGCATTGGTCGGAATTTAGAAAGGGGGGGGGGGCGGGATTTGGTACTTTTTATTTTAATCGTACATGAGATTGGAAACCAATGTGACCCCAAAATAATTGACGCGGCCCTATTCTCTGGTCATTAGTTCGCTCTCTTTTTATAAGCTGTGCAGCGGTAACCATAGTAACCTTCGCGCACAGCACTGAACAGCGACCTACTTTAGGTAACTTTGCGTTGTATAACTGAAAAGTTGAGAAAAACGGCGCAATAAACCGCTTAAAATTGTTATGCAGTTCAGAATATGAACGTACAGCCCCATAATAGTTCAGAGCAGTACATACATAATCGGTTTCCAAAAGCAGTTGTTGAGGAGCAAAGAAATCTAGAGTGCCCTCACACGTTGTTATCGCAGCGATTTACACCACGCCGGTTGACGCAGATATGAAAAGTTAAAAAAAAATTATTCAAGATGATGGTAAATCAAAAGTACTGTGCAACTTAAGTGCTGAAATTCAGCTGCAGACACCGCCCCGTTATCACTTGTAAAAACTAGGCACCCCCTCAAATAAGCACACTATACGCCTAAACAGAAACAGGCTAAAATCTTTCGGATCGTTTTTGGGGAAAACAACGTATGCAGTCTCGATTCATGCCATGTGAAACTTATGCGAATTCTATACTTCAGATCGCAGTTTTGTAAATTTCTTCGTCAGCCTTGCTGCTAGGGTAAGGAGTTCATATTTTATCAAATTTTTTATTTGTGTAACAGTCTAAAGTACAAATCGCAGTAGGTTGTTTTCATGAGTATTTGCTATCGGTCTATGCCTTAGCCGCTAACAAGTGGGTGGCAGTTTTTTCAATACAATTAAAAAGGTACTCGATAATTTTTTTACTTTCATACATCTGCAACGCAATCACACGCTAGACCGATAGTTTAAATAACACGGAAAGTCACTATAAACGATTCTCCCCGTTGCGTACACCAAGCTGGCCTCCATAGTACAAGCGCCGGGGTGAACGAACTGAAGATAGCCGGATATCATTTCCGAAGCGTCGGAATGAGCTATAAAAGCCTAATGAACTGGGCCATAGGGATATTGGTCCCCCAACAGCTCATGGGCCTCTAAGCGGGAAGTAATGAAGCCCCGTACGACCGCCTATTGCTTCCCATAAATACGGCTCTAGGCCGGCCGATCCAATACAAGGGAATTTCTCCAGCTTCCCAATAAAATGCTGCCGGAATCCGCCTACTTTGTCCGTGGCTCACCGCCTAAATCGAGCTGTCCAGCAATGTAAGGGAAATGTAATAAAAGAAAGAGGAGGCACTTTTATATCCTTGGCGTGAGCTATGTGTAAAAAAATACTTATAATTCTTATGTGCAAACCACTTATATGAAAATGCAATTATTATACCTTAAATTGGCACACAAGTCTGCAAGTAGCAGTTAGGCATGCCGTCTGATGTGCTTTTATTAACTCCTCAGCGGCGAATTTCGTTACTACAGCTCCTGATAATAATATTTTACAAGTCTCAGCACATAATTTACCTGCAGGTTCCTCCGTAAAGCGATTCCTTTTGTTTTTCTTAGCGGTATTAGTATCTCTGTTCATTTTCTTCAAAAACTGAAGTATCTTTGAATCACGACTACACGAATATAGTATAGTTAGCTACATCACTATGAAGGCAAAATGGCGCTTGCTCTGAACCATGAATTTATGGTTCCTAGTTCGCAATGTTTAAGTATCCACATCTTCAGCAGTAACGTTAATGTTATTTTCCCAAATTCTTCTGAATCTGGGAAAGCGAGTGTGTGTTATCGGGATAGGTTTTGCTTAGTTGACAAAATATGATGCTGCCAATATACAGCACTGAGCTAGTTGTCGTGCCCTCACCTTTCGCGGTGACAGCATTACCAGTCTTACGTCTGGCTGCTCTAACGTTATACCTGACTCACCTCACATTAAGATGAAAAAAGTTGTAAAAAGTTAGGACCACAATTTGCTTGCTCGTAAGCCATAGTAGGGATATTGTAGGCTGTGTGGAAGCGCCAAATATTTAGAATGGAGGATTCCTTTCAAAGTATTTGAAATGCTGACATAACGGCTTACATCACGGCTTGTAAGGCAATTAGTTGGGCTCCATAATTTTGACAAAGGCTGTAGATACCGATGTAACGTGTTTACAGAAAGCAGCATAGTCCTGCGTCCCTGTTCTGGGGTTTTTTTTTAATCCAATGCTCTGCAGTACTAGCAAATAAAAAATTGGCACGTGTCCACGCTCGACTGTGTCCCCCAAAGGTTATCGCTGTGAGGCCACTGGCTCTGTGTTCATAATGGCTCAACCCTACAGTGGTTGACGGGCTAGTTGGTACATGTTCATTTTTGAAAAGCAGCGCGCTGAATAGACGTTCACAGGAAAAAAGGAGTAGAGACGCTCATACCCTTTCGTCTCCACCCCTTTTTTTCTGTGAACGTCTATTCAGCGCACAGCCTTTCAAAACCTACAGTGCAGTGAAGAATAAGACCTACAGACTTATTGAAAACCTGGGTTACTACAACTATCACAACGGATAAGTGCCTGGATGCTGGTTCGGGGATGACACCGGCCAACGTTCGGTCACGTGACCGAATGTTGATGAACTTCGCTCTGAACCCGGCGGCGAAAGAGCCGTATAACAGCTGTCGCTGCAAAATACCACACCAGTAACAAGCAGACCATAGGGCAGTTGATGGGCTAGGTGTAATCAAGAAAGCTGAGAGAATGGTAACCATATAATTATCTTTGGTTATGTCCAGCTTCCAAAATCTGTATGTCTGAAGAAGAACTAGCGAGCAACATGCCCTTGTTTCCGCGCGAACGCGTGAAATTGATGTATGTCACGTGTTTTTGTTGCAATAGTATTGCGTTCTGTGCTTCGCGACAAACTTTCTTGGGAATGCTGCCCAGGCTACAGAGCTGAAACACGCCTTCTCTTCCTACGCAGTGAGTATAGACCCCGGTGGCAGTTATTAGTTTATCATAAAATATATTATATTGGTGAAACACGTTATTTAGGGCACATTTATAACATAAATGGGTATTTTGCAAAAGAAGAGGGTGATGGAAATAGCGCTTTATTTGATTACGAATAGTTGTTCAGGCGCGTCCGGTTCCAGGAAGCTCCCAGAGATGGTTACAGCTGCTCTAACGGCGGAGTGAAAAATCGCGCAGTGATCAATGTGCGAGGTCGCCATCGTGCGGCCGAATTACTGACGGAGTGACGCAATCACAGAGGCGCCACCCATGTACCTTTCCTTTCATTAATGCGAAAGAATTACTCGGCGATGTCCCGTGTTTCGTGTCCGCAAAATCTCTCCCCACGACTACGTCATTCTGTGCAGATAAATGCGCAAAATTTTGATTGTTTTAGATAGTGCGCGATGAGGTCATGCTGCGGAAAAGTTTGGTTGATGAGTTGAAATTAGTTAATTAACTAAACATGAAAATTACACTTAGACGTCGCAATAACAACGGTCGTCAACATAGCATCTGGACGTCACAACAGCCACGAACGTTTACATAACACCTGGACGTAACCCAATGAGGCCATTGAACGCGTACTGGCGTCGTGGAAAAAAACCCGCGTTCTAGGAAGTTCCAAGGCGTCACATCCGCTGACGTCACTACATGTCTGTACATAGAAGCAACGCAATGCTTTCGCATTTCTCCAATGCTGGTCGTCGCAGTGATCTTAGAGTTTTTTCTGGAAAAGCTGCCGCCAAGCGGATCAAAACATAAGTGCACGCAAGTTCGAGAGCTTCACGCCAATCTAGTCGATTCTTCATGCACCCTTTCGCCTTGAGAGAACGCAGCGGGTTGGAAGTATGTCGCGCATAAATTCCTCTCTGCCTAAGGCACACATTATTGGTTTGGTGTATAGGAGTTTAACGTCCCAAAGCAACTCAGGCTATGAGAGACTCCGTAGTGCAGGGCTCCAAAAATTTCGACCACCTGGGGATGTTTAACGTGCACTGACATCGCATAGCACACGGGCCTCCAGAATTTCGCCTCCATCGAAATTCTACCGCCGCGGCTGGGATCGAACCCGCGTCTTTCGGGCCGTAAGGCACACATGAGGAGTTTTCCATAGTCCCGTTAGGTTTCCTGGTCAATTAAACTAATCTGAGTAGCGAATGACGTATATAGGCTCACGGATGAGCATCATAGCATGAAGCGTCTACGGAAGACGCCACGACAGGTAGAGAAAGCAGAGTTTCAAGCGGCCAGTAAAGCAGGGCTGCCGTAGAGAGCTGTTAATCTATCAAAAACACTTCGAAGAGAGTCAATACATGATTTTACCGCAAGTAACAAAGTCTGTAGCGCCACCAATCAGTAGCAGGCCTAATAGAAGCCGCGATTGCGCTGCCCATGTAACTGTTGGCATTGAGACCGACGCAACTTCTTGGAATCAGGGGGCAGCATAAACTCAGGTGCCACAAACTCGGCTAAAGTTAAAACATCTTCAGATATTAGGTTTCCACAGCTATTGCAAAACAGTTTTAACTTTTGGCCGGTGGCGAAGGCAATCGTCCTGCTGTGAAGGTAGTTAGGATGATGACGATGACCTTGATGGCTCTTCTTTCATGTTGCTTCGCTTGCTCTCTCCCTATCTGCGCATGAGTAGCCTTTAACTAAATGTATCATCAGTGTAAATAAGCGCTTAATACCACCTTCCTGAAAACAACGTAAAATTAGCGATGCCATTTTTTTAGAAAAACGTATCTGAGAGGAAGGAGCTACTAAAAGGTTTTCATCTCGGCCGACTTGAGAGAGTTGAGTTGGGAAAGCAGCAAACTATTTCTCTTGTTTGTTTTAATAGTGTTTCCTATTACTATGAAGCTGTTTCTTTTAAGATTTTGGGTTCACATTGAATTGCTTATCTCTGGTACGGCGCGCTTGTCTGAACAGACTGAACAGTTGAATGAAGAGTATCTTTCTGCAACACACAAGACCATCGGATTCACCAGCACTACCGTCTGTTAGGTGGAAGGTTTTGGTTGTGGTCGCTTTGCGTCGGTGCACCACTGTTTTAAATACGTTGTGTGCAACATTCTTATTTAATGATTAATTATAGTAGGCATGTGGTTAGCGACTACCCCTTCAGAAAGGTTTGCTTCCAAAGACGACAGCAGTCTTATAATTAACAGACATGTAATTTGTACAGGGTACATGCCTTCCAATCGGATGAAAGCCGTTGCCCTTAAGCACAACAGTGCTGCCGCTATTGGAGGGATCGCAGTGATGTCTAATTTTCGTTTTATTATCTAGGAAGCAAGCTTGCGTCATTAGCGTAGAAACCTACAGGCTTTCACAGTTGCGGCCCACAAAGAAGAAGAAAGTAGGGGAGAAAAAGAGCGGGTGAGGAGAAAAGGTGGAGAAGTAGTGCGGACGCTTTCAGTCCACCAATTCCGCCTGCGGCCAGCGACAACATCGCTCCAGGTCTCTAAGATGAAGGCGATAGAGCAAAATCGGTTGGCTTGGATAGGAGGCGAAGGGCGCCGGAGTGTAAGAGGTGGCTTGGGAAAGAAGGAGTCTATGAGAGGGAGAGAAAAAGAGGAGCGATATCACTGCGGCAGATGCCGAAATGTTTTTCCAACCCGAGTGGTTGCTTTGCATTTGCTTGTTGTCTTCAGTGCTCTTTGACGCCAACGATTGTGAAAGGTAAGGACGGAGAGGGGAAAGAAAGTACGAGAAAGAAGCGCTTTCCGCGAATGATGTCGCTGTTCCGGCGTAATGAGTTCCACCAGGTCGCCATCGTCCCGCCCTCGTCGTCGTCTCAATTTGGAAGCCGAACGGACCACTCAATTCGGGTGGTGCGATGCCGGAATGGCAAGGCAAGGGATGAGAGCTGTGACGGGGTAAGAGATGCAACTATGAATACCCACTCAGAGCGGGCCGAACAGGAAAGCGCCATCTCATTCCTTGTCGCAATGATCTGCTGCTACCGGACGAGTAACAGCGTCTATAGTCAAGGCCGTCGCAGGGTAATGCAGAGAACGCGGGAGATGGTGATGGAGGAGGTATGTTATCAGTCGACTCCGCCTTCCAAATGATGTGGCGCCCCAGCAGATTTCTTTTGCCGGGACACATTCATCTAAAGTACCCAGTCGTGCGGCGGCTGATTGAGAGATTCGTCGCTGCCACCCAAAAAAAAAAAAGATTGCGCCGGAGCGGTACACAGGCGATTAGGGCACATGAAGCTCAGATGAATAGCTGGTACACCATCTGAAAAATGCACTGAGAGCGCGCGACTTGCGATCTTTTGGTCAGCTTTGAGAAGAGCGCGGATGCACTGGGCTGTTGAATTCGCGAGGTTGTCGGCGACGCATGTGTTGCTTGTGTTCCTTATGCTTGCGTCTACCAGTCTTTTCGAGCGGTACTCCCGTTCAGCGTAATGGCCCCGTATTACTTAGGAAGTAATCAAAGATCACTTCATCACGTTCACAATGTGTTTCCCCAAGAAATAGAGACGTTTACAAATAGGCTTCCTTGAATTCATTGTGTCTGAATACATTAGAACGCAGAAAGGCTGTAATTGAACAATCATTGTACTAATACGAATGAAACTGTTTTTGTTAGACACTTCTAAATAGCATCACAATCGAACATCCATTGAAAATTATTCGATTCTTTCCTCCCTAGGACGCTGATAAATGTCTGGTGCTTTATTTTATCACTTCCCGGAGAGCGGGAGACATTTCCAAGCAAGGATGGCGTGGTAACTCTATCACTTAGGATAAACACCTGTAGCGCAGCGTAAAAGATCAGAAGGAGGAACTTCATACTTTGAAGCTGTCATGAAACCAAGCCTTCTTGGTTTGAATCTAAGAAATGATGCCAGTCTTGATCGCTTCTGGGTAAAGAAACTAAATCCAGGAATCACATTTCGGCCCATAACCCATCTACATCGAAACTGTATCGAAGCCACTCTAATCCGAAGCCGCTTTGTCTTCCTACGTGCAATGGTTGTTGTTGTTATTGTTATTATTGTTGTTGGCCTGAAACAATGCTGGCACAATTTTGGTTTTATGATCGCGATGTGTGCAATAACGAAAGAGAGAGAGATAACGAACTCATAGCTTAGCCGGCGCTAAAAATCCTTTCCAAAAACAACACTTGTTGAAAGGACAGTCAGCACAACTTTCAACATCTTAGTCCGCAGCAATAAATACCGTAGTTTTCGCTGTATAGTTTGCGCTCTATACATGTTTCAAGTTAGAGGTTTTGCGCTTTGCGGTCTATGTATTACCTAGAAGGAAGGAGCATGCAGTTCTTTTTTTAAATATCGCTGATTATGCAGGATATCCTTCAGGTATATTATTTCACGATGTTTTCTGGTACTTGCGCTCTGCTTGAAATTATTTTTTCTGCGCTGTTTGCACACCTTGCACCTGCGTGGATGTACCAAGTACGGGCATTCTCGTAAATAAATTATCATTTCAGCTAACATTAAGCCCTGTAGACTTCATTCTGTGTATGAATCATACACCAAAATTATGGTACATCTCTTATACGCCGTGTCGTTCGCTTTCTTGTCTTTTGTGCTCGTCTTTGTTCGCGCTGTTTATTCAAGATGCTTAACCAACTAGCCCGCCAAAACGTGTTAACGCATACAGTAGAGTTTACTTGCTACAATATTCGGATCTGGGCCTCTTCGGAGAGCATACTGCTTTTAAAGTGTTGATTTCCTGGGGCAAGGCAGTTTCTAAACAAAGAGTAATTATTTTACACCTTTCTCCGGCCACTAGCACGTCATTTTTTCTTTCTTTTTCTTTTGCAGGTAAGCCGCTCTAATTGTCTCCCTACGGCGACATCTCTCGAGCCGTAAGTTTCTGCACCAGATTTATAAAATAACAAACACAAGGGGAACAAAAGGTGACTGTACCTATCTTACCCTCCCGTCCTCCAAAAACCTTCCCGTGTGCGCTTCTACGCATTTTGGAGGCCAGAAAGTGGCGTAATGTCTGTGTGAACTAAACATTAACAGTAACTTGAGAACTTGCCACACAAAAAAGTTCGTTTGCGGGAGTAGTGAAAATAAGCCAGCCCAGAGAACACAGCGTGCATTAAAAGGCATTGTCGTCGAAGGAATGCTACAAAAATGCTGTGCAAGCGCCGTGTACAGGAAGAAAAATTTCCGCTCCTCCTTAGCGAGATGCTTGACCTGCCTTTCCTGTCTGGCTGCGCTTGCCACTTCTCATACTGGAAAAAAAATCTAAGCTACGAGTTTAGGACAGTGCAGTAATTTCGGAGAGAACTCTAAAGGTTAAAATTGAAAGTTAGTACATCTCCGCTCTAGTCGAAGCTGGCGCTACGCCGTCTGGTGACGTGCGTTGCTTTTGTTTAGCTCGAGACTCGTGGCCCAATTATTCGAACGCTGCTCATTAATTAGGCAGCAGAGCTAAGCGCCGGAATTGCAGACTGAATTTCATGCTCTGGAGAGGGGAGGCGCATGATTTGCATTTTTATTGGCTCCCCACACTTGCAACGAGGACACCATGTGCAGAACGCATCAGCGTGTACTTTTTCTTTAGCAAACAAACTTGCAGTCAGCCGCCGTCTATTTCACTTCCGAAGGCTGCATGTGTCTGGGCTAAAGAAACATTCAACAAAAATAAACTTTTGTCACTTGTGGGATATTTAGGTTGTGTTTGTGGGCTGAAAAAATAATAGCACAATTAGCTCCTCTTTTAATGCTTAGTCCGAAAGATATGCTGCCACTTAAATACGAATATTTATATCAGAGCACACCTTATCGTGGATACCTATAATGCGCTTTCATATACGAGCCGGTATATCGCAGTACCAACTCAGTTGCAGCAAAAGTAACATGCACAATTCCAAATGCTTTGCTGAACGATTAGCTGCTACCAAAATCTTTTATGTTTAACCGCAACGAACGGAGCCGTCTCAGAGAGCCTTGCATGACTAATGAGTGTCGACGCGTGTGCTTGTTCAATGATTTTATAAAATGATGAGCCTCAAAGCCATAAATGCTGACGTATTTTCTTTGTCAACTTATTTTCTTGATGTGTTCTCAGCATTTAAGAGTTTCTTTGCTAACCGCACAAATGTATTCGAAACGGTGTGCATATCTAATAGTGACTGGCGAATATTCAATAATTTCAAATAAGCATGGAATATCACACATTAAATATTCCCCTTCGATTCGCGATATCGGCCTCCCGTGTATTTTTGTCCTTCATCAGGACTCGAATGTTTGAGATAGATCGTATATCGGGGTATGCCTTCACAATACTTTTTCACTCTCAAAATATAGTAACTGTGTTCTCATCTGAATTCTTCAACCTGTGATCTCACTACTTGAAATTCTATCTTTAGCTTTAAGGCCCACTTGATGAGTTAAGTTGAGAGTCCTTTATAGGGTAAGGAAAGAGCATGGCCATTCATTCTTCAAAATTTTAAGGTGTAATTAAGCTACAAAGTTTTTTTAAATATTTGCGTGTGAAGCTGCATTCTTTGACGTTCGATTGCATAATCGAAGCTGACTAGTAATGTTTGACACGCCCAAAGGTAACAAACGGCAGGTTATCGCATTTTATGAAATCCAGCGCGCTACTACTTGCGAAAATATTGTGATGTTTACATTAAACGGCATCCCCAACTGATAATAACGATGCAAGGGCACCCTGTAAGGACGCTGTACTCTAAATATTAAATCGGTTCGTTAACAGCATTAAAGTGAGAAATCTGCCACTAAATCCCAAGGGGCCACCGCGGTGGCTCAATGGTTGTGGCGCTCGGCTGCTGACCCGAAAGACGAGGGTTTGATCCTGGCCACGAGGGTCAAATTTCGATGTTGGCGACATTCGAGAAGCCCGTGTAATGTCCTATGTCACTGCACGTTAAAGAACCCCAGGTGGTCGAAATTTCCGGAGCCCTTCACAACGGCGTCCCACATAGCCTGAGTTGCATTGGGTTGTTAAACCGCCATAAGCCACAAACCAAACTAAAGCGCAAAGTGTGCAAATTGTAGAAAATTATCCTCTCATGTTAAAGTCTGTAACTTTAAGAAAATCACCCCGTAATGCAACGAAGATCCTGTACGGCGATACGTACTCAGGTACACAACTGACTTGGGAACAACTGTAACTTTAAAAATCGAGCGCAGGGTAACGACACAAGAACAATCATCAGCATATAAGTTGTTTTACCCAGTGAGGATTGCATGAAAGATGAATGAACACTCACAGTATTTATAAAATAGTCTAGAGAATGTTTGCGTATTCCCAATTGGCAAAAGAACAACAAAAGTAGATGTATAAACTAGCGTTGCAAAGGCATAAAACAATTTATTCGTGTGCAGCGATGACATTGATGGAGATAGTGTATATTTGTCCGTGTTGCCTTCAAATAAATCAGTTATCTGTGGCGCTCCATCCCGTTTTTCTACCTTGTGTTGTGTCTTTTTTTGCGCGTGTAACCAAAGATGACTTCCACTTTCTATAAGCAAGAACACTATTCAGGGTATCCCACACGTTTATCGATAACCGGTCCGTACACAGAACCTCCCGAGCGGCACCGCGAACGTAACATCAGAGGCTGCCTACGTAGCCCTCGGCTCTAACCCTCCATTCACGCAGTGCCAGACCCTTCCAAACTGGCGGCCAGTGTTGGTAGAGGTGGCGATGACGAAAGCGCGTGGCCCACCAATCGCATGCTCGGGGCATGTTTAACCTAAATTCAAAACGGACGGAAAGAAGAAGGGTGAAGAGAGGAGGGGGCGAGGTTGCTCGATGCACTCTCGCAAACTTTTCCGAACAAGCTAGCCCCAGGCCGGGTTACAGAGGTGCCGAGAGGAGCGGGTGTTATATTGTATCCACAGCGTGATACTCATCTGTACAGAGTACATCGCGCCCCCGTGGGCCGCCGCTTGGCTTGCAGCGCAGTGATAGCGCGTCGCTGGCACGCGCCAGCGGGTAGAGCAGGGAGCTCCTCTTCCAGCGGTGGCCCCCGCATCGGACGGGCGAGAGTGGCGAGAGGGCACCCCACTGCGGAGCCTCGCGCGCTCGCTCGGCGGGGTGCCGTCAAGACAACGTGGCGCCCGGCGCACGTCGCAGCAGAAAGACACGTCCATTCATCTCCTTCGCTGGCGGCGTTGTCTTCGCATCCTGCGTAATAACAGACCCGGTGGAGCGTGTGAGAGGTGAGGCATGACACCACCGGGTATACACCGTCGGCTGCCGCGGGCCCTCGTCGACGCTGCTTGCACGCGGTGCGAGGGTGAAGCGCGCGAGGTACCCGGCTCCTTATTGACGCAGTGTCTGCAAGCGCGCCTTATCGGGTACGCCACCCTGCCTTGCCGGAAAGCTCGTCCATTGTTTGTGACTGCGCTGCCATTGAGATCGAGCGCGGTTTGGTACTCTGCCCTAGACACAAACATGGGACGTTCCCTATTTGTTGCGAGCGAATGCAGCAGAGTGAACTTTGGCAATCGAGTGAGTTCCTTTTGTGAGTCGGAGTTTGGGAGATTCTAATTATCTCGGCCGTTCAGTACTTCCGCAGCCAAAAGGGTCTTCTACTGTGAGGCGTTTTGTAACTATATGGAAACATCACGCGAGATAAGAACGTCGTTAATGAGATGTATGCTTACAATTGTAAACGCGTTCCAACACTCTGCGATCTTTAAGAACGCATTGCTTGCTTTCTAGGGAATAATGGGAGAGAAAGAGGGACTTTCTTAACAAGCCCCAAGGGCTTTGTGCTCCCATGCCACCTCCGAAGATCCCCGGCTTGCGCGGCTCGTAAACAAACCCGTGCCTAGTTGTCCTTCTACCTGGCCGGTCCTCCTGACCCTCTACCACGGCTACGTCAAATGACGTGATATGATAGGAACAATGTGGGAGGACCATGAGAACGTTGCGTCTTTTTATATATACAGGCAACCACCATGTATCAGTTCTCCTCTTGTCCACAATCCGAAAGATGTAGGCTTTCTAACATAAAGCTCTTCGTCTTCCCGCAACTTTGTATCAACTTTTCCTCGGCCACGACACGAAGCTGGAGTCGGCCACGTAGCCAGTCCTACACGGCCGACTTGCCGTTTTTTTCACGTGAACTTCTTCTGCGGTGACGAACCGCCATGCTTCCTGCCTGCTGTGCGTGGTGCAGTTTCCATCAATTTGTTTCAATATTTACATTTCAGCGTTCAGTTTCGGCCGCTACCTCGACGTTGCCTCACGTGCGTCACCGCAGTTCGCGTATTCCGGCTCCTCGACTGCGAACGCAGGTTCGTCGTCGGTGGTGGCACAGCGGCCTGATATTCGCATAGTTCTGACATTCTCGGCACTATAAAAGTCGTGGCACATGTGGTTTGAAAGGGTACTGTACAAGTCTCACCTTTGCTGGGGGTGGCAACTATTCCCTTCAAGCACGCGCTTCGCACACATCTGCCACTGAAAGCGGTGAAAGTCAGCTGTACGCAAGCTAGGAGACAGCAGCTGCGGATATTTATCGTCACTGATTTCATGTCGATGCTGGAAATCACGCCTACTGTTTTACTTTAACCAGCAAAAATATGCGCGCCCGGTACTGCCGAAGCTCGGCATGGTGCTAAAGGTGTCGAATGCTGCCCGTTTCAACACATAAACAGAGAGGACATTCCTCCTAACTCTGGTGTAGGCCTCCATGTCTCGGACTTTTTTGAGTCGAAGAAGGTACATTACAGCTCAGAGGTGAGACTTTTGTTTCCTCCTCGCCGACTTGAAGCTTTAGTTTTATGGTTTATGGGGGGTTTAACGTCCCAAAGCGACTCAGGCTATGAGAGACGCCGTAGTGAAAGGCTCTGGAAATTTCGGCCACCAGGGGTTCTTTAACGTGCCCTGACATCGCACAGCACACGGGCCTCTAGAATTTCGCCTCCATCAAAATTCTACCGCCGCGGCCGGGATCGAACCTGCGTCTTTCGGGCCAGCAGCCGAGCGCCATAACCACTCAGCCACCGCGGCGGCCCTTGAAGCTTTAGTACTACAGCTGATTGGAGACAGCGGAGGCGAAATGTCATATCGCAAGGTTTCGGACGGTGAACATAGGAGTGAGCAGGAGCGTTTGGTTAAGAAAACAAGAGAAAGTTACGAAGAGGTACCATTCATCGAATCTTAATCTTCGAAACAGCTGAAAATCTTCAAGACTCTTGCGGGCCTCTCATGCTTGGTGTGCATGCACATTGTTGCAAAAAACCACGGCCGTCATTGGTAGCGCTAAGTGAATTTTGTTGACTTACCTCGTGCTTATTGCTGTACGACGGGAACGAACCAAAAGGGGTTTAGAGGAGGCCCTTGCCAGCACTTGAGAAAAATATTTACGATGATTACAGCGTAAACTTCGCTCGCAATGTTGTATTTCATGAGAGTACGTTGCGCGCTACATTCGCTCTTGGACTTACAGCGAAGAGCTAGGAAGACGCGAACGAGAAGAGTGCTAACGCTTGCAGTTCGTTAATCTGTCATGCGGAGACAAAGTTATGTGACTTCGTAGGGAGAATTCAGGTCTTCACTTTGGTTCGGACACCCTTGCTAGCGGACGCCTAGTCCTTATCGCCAGAAATAACCGCTAGGGATTTCGAGGGTCACTTTATCCTCCCGTTTCCTTCTCAACTTTCTTCCTGCTTTCTCAATGTACAAACTAAAATCTTTTTCCCTCCTCTGTCAGATGTTCAGTTCTGGCCATGAAAACTCGCCGAGTGCTTATCGGCATCGCGCCGAAAAGAAATAAAGACAGGAAACGGAGTCCTTCATTTTCTTCAAAAAAATAAACCAGAAAAAAACAAAGAAAACAAAGTGATCTTGCGACAGCCAAATCTCTTTGACTGGAGGTTGCTGGGCAAGCTTCATAAAGGGCGTCTCTCAATGCCTCTGAGGAGCATCTCGCCCAGCTATCCTTTAGGAAACAAGCGCAGGAAGAGGGCGGAACTGCGCTGAAAGAAGGTTTCATCCTTTCGCTGCCTCTTTGTTGGCTTTTACTTGATTCATATCTTTTTATTTTCATTTTGGTTGCGCCCAGGCTCGTTTCACTTTTATTTCATCCGATTCTACCGTGTGTTTCGCAAACAGGCCTTATCATTTTTGACAGTGGGCGGCTTGTTTCCCCGAATGCCCCTGCAGTTTAAAGCACCGTCTCCCTCAGAGCACGCAAGGGAACGTTGAGGCGATGAGAGAAGCTCAACAATTTCGGGTTCAGTGCTTTTTGTTTTTTTTTGTTTTTTTATCGCTGTCCAGCCGTCGCTCGCAGAGGTCATTCCTGACCGCCTTCTGTTGATGTGCGTGCTTTTTTCATTGTGTCTCTCTCAGTTTACTCACTGAGGGAGTAGTAATCTTAGTTAACTATCGGTTCAGGTATAGTTAATCACAAACGAAAAGCAATTTTATCTTCCGCGGAATAGTCTCGTACGAGGCGACTGTTTGTCTGGTGAGTGATTTTCCTCACCTTGTATCTCTCCGTGCACATTCATATCAAATTACTTTATTTGTTGCCTCGCGTTCATATTCACCCCAGGCAATCTTGTTTCATCAACGTTGCGCCCTCACATTCGAAAATGAAATAACTCCTCAACTTTGTTCACGAAGAAAAGAAAAGAAAAAAATGCAAAGAAAAAGCAGTTCGCGAAAAAGGTGTGCGTTTCATTTGGAAGCGCGTCCCAGCGAGAGAAGCCAGCGTTACGTTTCCATGCTTCAAGGCGTCCAATATTCAATAATTTCGCTCACACGACGTCCTCGAAAAAAAATGAAAGAAATAGAAAAAAAAATTAAAAGAAAAATCGCGCCCAATTGTCCCCATCCACTTATTTTCTGGGGCGAGCCTCGACGTCATTTCCACACGTTTTGCCCCCCCCCCCCCCCCCTTGCTGGGAGGTAACCTCATTGCAAACGCCAACTTTCTGCTGGCAGAACGGCGTACACGGAAGAGTTTGAAGGAGAAAATGAAAGTAGAAAATTGTTTACCTCGCGCGTTGCTTGTTGTCGAACTCGCAGCACAGCCGAGCTCTAGTCTCAAATTTTCCCTTCGTGTCGTGCTCGTCCAATTTTTCCGCGCATGCGATGGTTGGTGACGCATTTTTCCGTGCACAAACCTAATACCAGCTTGTCTCTCAAGCCCTGCATTCGTCTTTTTTTTTACCATTATCTACTTTTCGGCCCCACATTTGCTTTCGCTTTCCCCATGCTTTTACTTCTTGTCTTGTACCGCGTTGATGGGCATGCCAGTGCGTGAGGTCGATATTAGCGCAACCATCCCTTTTTCCTGTCTCGTTATCTCTTCTTCCCAGTCGATGTATTCCATTTTTTAAGGAGTTAAGTCTCGTTCCTCGTTTTTCAAGATGGGAGGGAACGGTGAAGTGAGAGAGAATATTGAGGAGGAGAGGGAGCGGAAGATTGCACGCGCAGGTGAAATGAAGCGCCTCCGCGTTTCAGCTTCGTGTGCCGCTCAAGTTATAAGCTCGCTGTTCGGCTTCGGCGCGCACGATTTCCTGGAGTCAGTTCGTGATTAATCAGTTCCTTCGTTTCCGTGCCTACGGCGTAACGAATGCCATCGCCCATGCTCATCTTAAAGCATGCTCCGCTTTCCGCTTTCCTCCTCACCCTCTCTTTTAAGACGAACGCCCGACCACCGCCTCAAATGGCACTTGCTTTCCGGTGCACCGCTGTCTCCATCTTCCTGCCACTTTACATTTGTCTGTCTTTCTCTCCAGAGTTGTCCCTTCTTCTATCCACGCTGGCAGCATATATGAGGCAGCCTAAAAAAACGAATCGCCTCCTCGTATTTGAATACGTGCCCATATATATACGCCGACGTATCGGTTGCCGCTTACCTCCTCACTTTGCCGTGTCCTGCTTCCGCACCGATTTCTCGTGCGATTGGCGAACGTTGTGAGGATTCTTACATGCGCTGCGCACGCGTGTGTGTGTGTCTCGTCCATCGTCTCTCGCATTTCTGTTTCTTGAAACCCGTTATTTCCTCTCTTTCTTTAGTCTTCGTTTCTTCTCCTGCCGTCCTCTGTAGGCTAGGCGGATAGCTCCTGCGCGAGGGGGATTCGAAAAGAAAGAAAACAGGCGGGCCGCGTTCCGATATTACCATGCGGAAACCATTTCGAAGTGAGATTCCCGTTCGGTATTCCTTTCATCGCGCCCGGACGGCGCACTTTTTGCGGTTGTCCCTATGCTATAAGCGATTGCTCTTTGCACGAGGAGAGAAGACAGTGGGATAGGGGGAGAGGAAACAAGGGAATAAGCGAAATAAGAAAGAAGACTCGGAGTGGCGTCGGGCGTACGTGGGTGGGAAACGCGAGATGTTGTACGCATAAATCGTGTGGCTGCCGCGCGGATATTTCGATTTGCGAAATTGTCATGCCTGCGCACCCTAGCTTCTTCCCACGGCAATATCCGCGAGCATGACTGCTGTACACGATTGGTTTAAGATGTGTGCTTGCATTATAATGGTTCATATTTTTTTTTTCTTTTGCCCAGTAGGGCAGAACTACAGTAGCATGTAGAAAAGCGCTTCCTCAAATTGCATGCATCCATTGGTGATCGTCTAGTTGTGCATGCTGGTTTCGCCGAGCTAAACAACACAGGAAATGACTGTCTGAAGAAATTTAGGACGAAGGCAATGAGCCTCGGAGCCTGTGTGAATGGCATGAAGCAATGCTCGTGAACGCGCACATTTTTGTGATTGTGTGTAGCATCATAGGTGAAAGCTGCCTATCAAGCTATCAGTGGGTCAGCAGAGGCAATGGGTTTCTTCAACTGCGCATAGGTGTTGAAAAAATCACGTGTTATTTCTGCAGCACCAATCATAGAAACAGGAAAAGCATGAGAAGCTTGAAATAATTCAGGGCTGACGAGGCCTCTGATTTAATGGGTGCGCAAATTTCTCGTTCCGAAATAAGAAACAATGTTCGCAGATTTTGCAGAGCCCCATGCGTAGTCAGAAAAGCGCTCTCAGGTTGCGTGTCCCTGTATTCACTATTTCAGATTTTCTACTGCGCTTTTTTTTCCGCGATTGGAGCATGTCATCTACGCATGCTCGGCGTTGAGAGAGTGCGCTAGCGGATGCAGGAGGAGTAGGAGGCTGACAGATCTGAGTCGCCTGCTTTCACGGCGGCGTGTAATCAGTAGACGGTAAGCATTGCCGGATTGCATGAATGGCTTCGCAAACTCAACAGCAACAACACTAATCACAGAGGTCTACGCAGAGCCCTTCCCACCTTCGGCCTTTCCGCGCGCGGTTTTTTTTTTTTTTGCTTTCATATAGGTAATGTTTTCATTCTCGTTTCTTTGACAACTGCATGCGATCCGCCGCTCCCTTCCAACACCACTGACTGCATAGCGGAAAGTTTGGATAACAAGTAATCTGTACTCATTGTGCACCTCTTAGGTGGTGCTAGAGCAGCGCTGTTCCCAGTTACGTCACTCGGTTCTGCATCCACAGAAAACTTGCACGCACAGTTAGCCATTCAGACCCTGCCTTATGCGCTTTTGTGCTTACGATTTATATGCCGCTCCGTGTCTTCGCCTGATAAAAGCGCCCCCGTTTGGTCATCGCCGCTGCTACGGCATCGTTGCCGTAGAGAAAATACTCTATTCGCTGTGGCTCTGAGGCACAGCTGCAAGATTAGAAAGCAATCTGCTTGTCGGTAGCGGACTGTTAACAACAGCTAACGAGCTGCGGCTAACAACCTGTAACGGGCTACGGCCGGGCGTACGGCAGGGGTGATGTGTGTCGACCCGCGGGTACGAGCGGTCGATCGCCAGTTCCATGTTGGGTGGCTTAGGGTTTCACTGCATGCCAAGGTCTGAACGGCATCGGGGACGGTTAGTCTTCTTGCGGGGGCCGGTTAGTGAAACTCAAGCTAAGGCATGCACGCGCTGACTATCGCTTATAGTCTCGTGGACTGGTGTCCTTTTAGCGTTAATTATACAGACGCAGTTTTCCTGATATCTGGATACTGCGCACTCTCTGATAGTCCTAACTCGTCAACTGCATTCTGGTTCTAAACAAAAGCTTGATCCAAGCATCTTCAGAACTTCCCATTCGTCGGTATAATACTATTTCTTTTGGCTTGAAGAAACATCGCCGCACTTGTTTTATTCATTTATTTTAAGGTCATTCTGCTCTTATTATCCTTTAGAGATTCGTGGCCTTTTGTCAAGATGAGCACAGTTTGAGGAAGTTAGCATTTGCTTTTTAAGATACAGTGTGCGTTTGCTGATATGTAGCCATTGCGCACTCTCTGCTATGTCTTACATACATACATGTTTTATTTTCCACAAAGAAGTGTAAGGAGGTGGAGGGAAAAGCCGTACATTTGCGGCTTAAGAAATCTTCCGCCCCCTTGCGGTGTACAGAGCAGCAGAGTGGGGCAATAGACAGAGATACAATGTCACATTTTTTTTTTGCAGATGAGAAGAAAATGGGCACTACATCGCATCAGACAATAAAATAAGCATAAATAAAAGTTTCAATACAGCACTGTTTTTTTTTTTTTGCACATGAGAAGAAAAAGGGCACTATATCGCATCAGACAATAAAATAAGCATAAATAAGAGTTTCAATACAGCACTGTTTTTGGACACCTAGAAAACGTTTTTCAAAAATAAAACAATGTAATGTAATTGAGCATGAAGATTGACCTTAGTGTTCATTCACGAAAGGGAGTATGAGCAGCAAAATATTTGTGCCTATTTGTTTTTAATGGCACATAGGCAGTTAAGGCCATCATGCGCGTGCATATTTGGCAGAGACATTGAGTACATCAGTCTCTTTTTTTTCTAGAGCATTCAATAACCGAGCAAGATTATACCGGAGTGTTTGTTGCCCATAAGCAGTCCGTCTTGTTGGAACTTTCCATCGTTCTGGAGTTCGGGCGCTGTAGGTGGGATAATTAGGTTTTAATTCTGCCATTTCCGTAAAAATTGGACTCTCTCGTTGGACACTTAAACGGTACTGCCTGCATAATTCATATTCATATATATTTCTTACTTTCAATAAATTAAGCGAAGCAAAATTATGTGAAGACGGTGCTGTGTATTGAACGGTTTCAATTATTCGTACTATTTTTTTCTGCAGCCTTTCAAGCTTCAAAAGATTTGTTTTTATTGTTGTTCCTCAGACTAAATGAGAGTAGTTTAGGTGGGAGACAAAGAGAGCGTTGAAGACCATTAGTTTAACTTCTTTTTGGAAGAGCATAGCGATTCATTTCAAATTCCAGTTATGCAGCTCAGTGTGCTGATTAGGCTGTTTACATGATCATTCTATTGTAAAGATGAAGTAAAATATACCCTTAACACCTTGACACTATCTACCGCATCAATTGCTACGGATCTAAACATTACGGTTCCTTGTAACGAAGTTTGTTTACCTTTTGGTCGAAAAACTACTATCTTTATTTTGTTTTGTTAATTTTTAATTGATTGCTGGAAGTCCACGAGTCTAATGTGTTACAAAAATATTTGCTTTAGCAATTACTTCAGCTTCAGAACGTGATGACACCAAAACACTTGTGTCGTCGGCATATATAACGAACTTGGTATCTGAGCAGATGTGTACAATATCATTAATGTACAAATTAAACAGGACAGGGCCTAAAATGCTAGCCTGTCGGATTCCTGAAATTATTTGTTTTCTGTGAGAAGTGAAACCATTGATGTCGACATATTGAAATCTGTTTGATAGGTAACTTTTCAGCAGAGCCAAAACATGTCCCCGTACACCATAATGATGCAGTTTTTAAAAAAGGATAGTATGACTAAAATAATCGAAAGCTTGGCTTAAATAGAAAAATACCTAGAACAATACGTTTCTCTTCAAAATGTTTCAGAATATATTCCTTATGGTCGAACAGCGCCAGCTCTGTAGACTTGTTTCTTCTAAAGCCATATTGCGAAGTAGTAAAGGGTGAAGTAAATGGTGAAAAGCATTCTGCTTCAAAACGAAGGCTTAATCCAAACATGAGCAGAACTTCAGATGCGTCCGTATAGTATTATTTCTTTTGTCTTAAAGAAAACCTCGGCTCACTTGTCTGATTCATAAGTTTTAAGGTTATTCCGCACCGAGTGATCGAGACCTTTTTCGATCAAAACAAATTTAGCTAAAGTAATTATGGAATTTCACTGGCAGTACTAAACAGTATTCACTGGTCTCTTTTTGAAGCCAAAATACATTAGATGCATGGCAAATCATTCATAATTTTTCTCATCGAGCGTAGAAGGTGTCAAGCACCTGGACGGGAGTCTTTGAATAACTATGAACGAGAAAATGGTTGCGATGTCAATAGTCTATAGATTCTTCTGACTAATCGAGGCAGTTTTATTTCATTTGGTGCTGTCTGGGAGGGAACTACTTGTTTTGGCGCGCAGGCCTAGAATCCCAAATTCTTACTCCCGTTTAAAAAAGAAATCACAAAAGCGCGAATTGTACGAATGCAATGGCTTTACAAATTCTGAAAAGAACTGCATTTAAAAATAACTACTTCGCCATAAGCGACCCTGAACTCTCTGTCCAACTTCCCCTTCACGCCTCCCCACTCCTAGCCCGAACAAAGAACCCACTCCCCTCGGCACTGCGACAAAGAACTGTGTTCTTTTCTTTCCTGCGTAGCGTCTGCTGCATTGCAACCACAAGGTAATGGGAACCGGTCGACGTCAATGGCTTGAGGGCCTCCTGTGAGGGGCATTCGCATCTGAATTTATCCTGTAGCCGAAGGTCTTCTGAACTGATATCTTCGTAGAATTCAGTTTTTAAAAATTATCTTTTTTCTATCACGCTAGGCCAGCTTGGCTCAAGTGCTTGGAATTATCGAGATAGAATTAAGCCCGTGTTAATTTTTTAAGCAATATACCTCAGAGAAGCCCATCACAAGTCTATGAGGAAAGCTTGTACCCAATCGGGACCTGTGAGCACCTGGCGGCATTGGGAATCCTACAGCGCACCTCCCGCATACGATGCGGGGCGCGCAAATTTTAACGCCACCGATGATGCGCAAAGGTTCAATTTTATAATTGCTTAAAACATTATTGTTAAATCAATAACTGGGTTCAGTTTGGTTTAGGGGTTCAACGTCCAAGAGCGACTCTAGCTAGGACGGGCGCCATAATAGAAGGATCTGGATAATTTCGACGACGTAGGATTCTTTACCGTTCACTAACGTCGCACAGTACAAGGGACTGTGGCATTTCGCCTCCATCGAAATGCGACTGCCGCGGCCGGTATTTCCGCCACGTCTTTCCGGTCAGGAGGCGAGCACCACAACCACTGAGCCACCGTGGTGGCTGTAAGTGAATAATAAGATTTCGATACCTGTGTATGGGTAATTAGGAAGAGGTAGCCTTCCATGGCTTTTGAGTAGAATGCTTTGAACGTTCGTATTTTCAGCCATCATAATAAATGAAACAAATCGACAAAAATGGTCTCAATGCTCGATTTTTTAAATATCTGAACTTTAAGAAATTGAATAAGTCAAGGTGATAGCAGCGAAAATTCACATTTCAAACCCTTTCTCGGCGGCTCGCCAAGAACGCTGCTTACGAGTCCCCAACTCCCCGTCTTGGCTTGCTCCACTTGTCCTCCTCCTGCCATCGCTCGGTTGTTCGCGATGCATTATGGGTTTGCTCTGTGCGTTATGTGTGCTACGCGTTGCGCGATTTCGCCTGAAAAAAATGCGTCCTGGAGCAAATATAGTCAGTGAGAGATCTGACTGGAAGTTTTTCAACACGAAAAGTCGATTCAGTGCCACAAGCTTATTCGATATTCAGCTTGCGGCTCGACAACTTTTGAAAGGCGTCATGCGCCGACATGAGCTAAAAGTTGTTTTCGGTGGGTAGGCTGTCCTTATACCTTGGACAACTAATGACTGCATTTCACTAATATATTACCCATCTCCCATATGCATGCGAGAGATGCGGGTTTCAATCCCCAGTGACGCCGGGTACCAACCTAGGATGCAATCAGTGCAAGCTATCCCCTGCCCTGGTGCTTGGCTTGTTAGCGGTGAAATGCTTGGGAGCTGGATATTTGGCCCACCTTGATTAGACTAAAGCATCTTGTGGCATAGTGCACTAAAATGATGAAAATCCTAATCAACATCATCATATATTCGCACTCTGCTAAGCATTATAAAGAGTAGACATTTGTTCTAGTTGGGTTGGGTTCATCTTAAAGAACAGTGCAAAGAACAGGACTACAAAGAGACAACAGGATGAACGCCTTTTGGCTGTTTTCTAAGATAAGCATTATTACATTCTCTCATCTGTGCTTGTCACAGTCGTGGTTATAGTACAGGTATGTTGAAATTAAAATGTGAATGGTTCGCTGAGAACGGAAAACACCCAAATTTTGAATGAAGGTATTATAAGATGGGCATGAGTGAAACTTTCATCGTGTTTTATCTTTTGGAAAAAACGAAAATGACGACGGCGGCAAAGCCTTAATCCCTAAGCACGGATACGCTGGAGGGGAGGAAAGCAAGCGCCAAAGATACCAAGAATGGTGTCTGAAGACCCCTGTGTTGCTAGTCGGTTTGTTTGGTTTCGTTCGACAGCCAACCGTATACGTAGCAAACACTGACATCCCGCTGCAGCGCTCTGCATACTTTTAAAGCGGAGGCATGGCGCAAACCATACCGCAAGCTCAGAGTCTCCTAACCTCCTCGTGAAGGCATGTGAAGCAGCAGACTGTAGAAGCACTTGAGGTCGCTACACCGTATTACATATCTGTGATAGTGAATACCAGGGTAGCTCATCTATAACGCTCAAAAAGGAAACTCACCACACGCGGCCATGTAAATTGACTTGATCCACACTGCCGACGCCTCTAACGTGTTGTCTCATCCCTGCGTCTATCACGTGGAGAAAAAGATGAAGTTCTGCAATAGGTACTACTGTTCGCAATATGGCGTCATAGTCTTCCTGCTTCTCGGTGTGTTTATTTATAGCCTGTGATCTCGGAAGGAAAGAAATGGCCGAATAATTACATTCATACGTACAGTCTCGCGTTTGACAAGTGCGAAAAGATACGCCGGGGTTCTCGTTTTCTGTCGTCGTCCGGTCCCCGTCGTTTCGGGCGTTTGCTGTTCCTTTTTGAGGAACTAGAAGCTCTAAGAAGTGCGAAGAAGCGCCAGGCGCCTGTAAGCTTACAACCCTGCCCGCAATTGTGGCGTTTATTGAGAGGATTATCTGAACTGAAAAGCAGCGAAATGTGTTTAGCCTGCCTGTCCATGGGTTGATGATATAGATCGCGGTAGAAAATGTATGGGTGGAGACAATTTATGGGAAACGCACTAAACATCGGCGGTCAGATAAACTACCACTCACGCACTTCCAAGCTTTGGATGGATGGATGGATGGATGGATGGATGGATGGATGGATGGATGGATGGATGGATGGATGGATGGATGGATGGATGGATGGAGAGACGGACGGACGAACGGGTGGATGGACGGATGGACGGATGGATGGGTGGGTGAGTGGGTGGGTGGGTGGACGGACGGATGGACGGATGGACGGATGGACGGACGGACGGACGGACGGACGGACGGATGGATGGATGGATGGATGGATGGACGGACGGATGGACGGACGGATGGATGGATGGATGGATGGATGGATGTACGGACGGACGGATGGATGGATGGACGGATGGACGGATGGACGGATGGATGGATGGATGGATGGATGTACGGACGGACGGACGGACGGACGGATGGATGGATGGATGGACGGATGGACGGATGGGTGGGTGGGTGGATGGATTGATGTATGGATGGACGGATGGACGGATGGATGGACGTACGGACGGACGGATGGACGGATGGATGGACGGACGGACGGACGGACGGACGGACGGACGGACGGACGGACGGATGGATGGATGGATGGATGGATGGATGGATGGATGGATGGATGGATGGATTGGTGGGTGCATGGATGGATGGATGGACGGACTGACGAACGGACGGACGGACGGACGGACAGACGGACGGACGGATGGATGGATGGATGGATGGATGGATGGATGGATGGATGGATGGATGGATGGATGGATGGATGGATGGATGGGTGGACGGACGGACGGACGGATGAATGGATAGATAGATTGGGCTGAACCCTTTAAATCGGGTGGTAGTTCGAACCACCTAACCATGACTTGTGAAATTTTACTCTCGTCTTGATTTTGGTGTACTTGAAACCGCTTAACATCTACTTTCCCTTCACTGTCCTTAAACCCCAATGCTTTGGATAAATCAGCCCCGCTGCTTTCCACAGCACGGTAAAGCCCTTTACAGAAAACTATCAAGTGTTCAGCCTTTTCCTCCTCCTCTCCGCACGCAACGCACAACGTGCCTATCTCGTAGTACCTGAATCTATATGTCTTAGTCCGCAAAACTGCCGTCTTGGTCTCAAACAACAAAGAACTTTCCCTATAATTATCATAGATATTTTTGGAAATTTCCTGCTTAAAGATCATGTATGTTCCCAATGCCGATTTTCTCAGCATCCTTGTTTTCCTCACAGCTCTCTCTGTTTATTTAACCTTTTTCTTAACCGATAATTGCTATTTTGCCCCCACACTGCGGTCCAGATATTTGCTTGCCAATTTTCTAGTTTGCTTTCTCTATTTCGTGTCTACATTCCTTATGTACAGGTATCTGAAAACTTTCTTAGCACACTGCTCTTCCCCCTTTTTTTCTCAATCGCTCCTCGAATGCTATCTTACTGCTAGCTTCTCTACTCTCGAACGACGCCCATCCCATATCACCCGGTACCCCCTGATTTGATGTATTGCCATGTGCTCCCAAAGCTAGCCTCCCTTGGGCAACTTGGGCTATGATCAAAGCGCCTTCTATGAGCCGAGTGGTGAAACTTCCACCACAAAAACAAAAAGATATGTTAGCAATATCGTGGCCAAATAAACGGCATGCTATCGTAATGTGCTTGTTATAGCGTTTGACTGTTCAGCGTAACCATGCCATACACGTGCGGTAAGTTTTTCTTTTTTTGTTTTTTGAAGCGTGGTCACTAGATGGGCCGTGCAGTGACGGAAGCGAGGAGCGGCGAGAAAAGAAAGAGCCAATGATCGAATTAACAAACGAGAGAAATCCTGGTGAGGGTCGCTGCTATGCCACCGATGTGCTGGTTCATACACGTATGAAATGGAACGCTTGGGCAGAGTTGCGTTGTGGCACCCAGAGGAAGTTGGGTACTCTACTTCAAACTCAATCAATGAATCAACGGTGGGGGCCGCTGTATTCCCATCTTATGCCGTAGAACGGACACAAGTCCTCATGTCAGACTAGACCTCGCCAATAAAAGGCGACAGCCAGAAGCGATTTGTAGAGGAGCTGCACCTGTGCGTCTTTTTTTTTTGTATAATTAGAGAATTTGCGAGGTGTTCTTCCGTTTTTCCCATTGCATTTCTAATAAAAAATAAAGCCAAACTTATGACAATGAATTTTATTCAGTTTTATTTTTAAAACTGTAAGCGGGCTTCTATATCCTCGTAACAATACGCTTACAGGGCTTCAGAAGGCTGAGCTGTAGCTTCGACCAGTGCACAAACTGTAAATGTGCTGAGCTTAATTAAGGAAGGCAAAAGACTGATATTTGCACGGTTTCTTATATATTGGATTACCGTAACTTTTTACAAAAAGCTTATTTGACCAAAACAGAAAATCGGTATGAGAGACAGTGTAACCAGAAAAAAAACTCTGAACTTGTAGCTGTGGGCGCTCTCCATTCGTCTCCCGCCCTCTATTAAACATCGCTTCTAGGCAACAGAGACAGCACTATAAGGTAACAACTTTTCCAGGAATGGAAGGAAGGCTATCAGCAGCAAGACCTGGGAGATGAAAAAAATATACAACATGCCGACCCGCAAGCAAGTCGTCTAGTATAATAAAAACAGCCCTCTATATTCGGTGACCACGTCCACTAAAACATGACAGCTCAGACACTGGCACGCCAAAGCCCCCGTAGAGTTTCTCGTTACTCTCACACGGCTTCTCTAAAAGGCGCACGCGTTCTCTGACGGCCAAGCCTTGAGGACGAGACTCGCCTTGGCGCTTTTTATATGCAGCCCTTTATGCAGCATATGCCTCTCGCCTCGACGGGCTACGGTCACTGGCGCAGTGGCCAGCGTGCACTACCTGCCTGAGGTGAGCGCATACCTCGGCTTCAAAAAACAGCAATTGCACGGAGGATCCATTTTAATAATGGACCGGCGAAATCCCCGGGGACACCCCGGCCGCCAAGGCGTTACACACCGGCGAGGCTCAGCGGCAGCGGCACGGCGGCAACTCACGGCAGGGGCATGCAGCGGCTCCTCCTAATGGCGGCGCCGCATAAGGAGGGCCCGCGGCTGACCGTTAATCATCCGCTGCTCTGCATGCTTCGGATCGCTCCATTGCCTCGGCCTTTGATGTATGCAGCGGCGAGCGGAGAAGGCCCCCCGCGGAACACCACGTCGCTGCTGATGGAGGCTACATGCACATCGCTGCGCGCTCGTGCTACGCCCGGCCGCCGCAGCGATAGCGTAAAAGTAAACAGAGACAGGCGAATGGCGCCGTCGCCGCTGCTTTAACAGAATAAAAGCCGCTTTCTTGCCCGCTTCAGTCCCCGGGGTTACGCTAGTGCTGGGCTGCAACTCTGCTACTAGTCCGTAGTAGCGCTGCTGGGAGTAAGCATTGTGGCATGGCGTTCTTCGTGCAGTGGCACCTTAAGGAAGGCGACCTAAAGGAACGTAGACAAATGTCGAGTTGGGCAACATCGCCCCTGCATGAGCGGTTTATGAGAGCAATACGTTGTTCAACGTTTCCTAGAGACATATGTTGAAAGAATGTTTTCTGGCAGAACCGATGCTAATTTAACAAGTGTCATGCCAAAACTCCCAGGAGCATAGGCGGAAGTCTCCAAACGTGTGCCTTTCGGAATGAGAGGTGATTTGCAAATAATGGTTCGGAACTCAGTGCCCTCTTTTCGCATGCCACTTTGTCCTGCAGCCATATTTGTGCATTTCTGCGTGACAATGAAGTCTAATATATCTGAAATTGCAGCATTGTTGCACACGAAAGGACGCTTGTGATTAATATCACAGAATCGCGCAGCCAGTTGGCTATACTAATAACCAGGGTGTGTTTAGGTCGAAGCTAGTAACTGGAACCTAACTTAATCCATATGAGATGTTTTGTCTTAGACGGAAGAGCCTTCTTGCTCTAGTGGCGAATAAAATATAAGGAGCAAATTTCCAGGAACATTTAGAAATTTGTACTCTGAACAGCGTTCTACGCATTCGAAATTTTTTCTTTAGACAAACGGCTGCACAATTGTGAATCTGGATTGATGTTCGGCGTGTATTCAGAACATTATTACTTGTAAGCACGTTCCACGTGCCTCGGTTGATGGCTAAATAGGCGGAACTTGCACGCAATCTAAGGTTTTGCTACGTGGCGTCGTTCCTCTGCGGAGACGCCCAGCTCCTTTATCGTTAAGCGTTCTCACACAGCCTGCTTGCAACGATCTGGACTCTCGTGCAGCGCCTTCCTCTGTTCAGATGCCAACTCAGTGAAAGTCAAAACCGCATGAATGAAACGTTGCTTTCCAAAGGTTCGTAATACACTAGACAAAACAGTGATGGAAAATTAAGGCGAAGTGATTATTCAAATACCTTACACTGCGAAGACAGAAAATAGACATGCATTACACAGCTACAAACGCAATTGCCACACGCACGGCGGAGAAACCCTTTAGGGGTTACGTTAATTACAATAAAAATGGGACATAGATCGTTTTTAAAGCTTACATCTATAACGCAAATAGCACAAAATAAACTCAGATCTTCTTTGAAGTGCTTATCAAGTAGTTAACCGCTGCTAGAACTTGTTGCTATTCCGAGAGTCGACACAGACATTTGACTTACGACTATGCGTAAGGTTCAGAAGGCCGTAAACTTGTAACGTTTACAAGGTCTATGGCCGTAACGTAAGGCCGTAACTTCCAGTAGGATCTAAATAAGAACACCGACGCTTCGAGACAGATTAGGAGTCTTATTCAAAGTTCACTACTGATAGGTTTATGAGGCAGCTACTATAAAAGACCGGGTTTTCTTCTTTTGATATTAATAGGCATCACTGTCCTTTAGCTGTCATGCTCCTATAGCTGCCTGTTGATGTTTTGTGACTTGTTCTTATACCATAATGCCCTAAACGCAGACCTTTAGCAGGACTTGGCGGAGAGCCTGAACACAAGATAGACTGCACGGATGCACGACTGCCATTGTGACTAATCTCGCAAGCTGGCTTTTTTTTTAACCTTTAGCGGATTCTGGTGTCAGAAAGCGCTAGCGGGTAATGTGGAGCATCATATATTGCTTTCATTTCTTCTGTCGTTATCCTTTAGGTCAGTGATAGAAGGCACCGAGCTATTGAAACAGAACGACCACACAATCAATACACGCAACACAGACACTTGTTAATTTTCCCTTTTCGCATTGACTATAAGTTCCAAGCATTACAGCACAATCTTCCAAAAATTTTAAATAGATATAGAGATATAAATAACCCTACTAATAAAGCATTGCGTGAATTATTTCTTCAGAAATCATTCCTGACTTCTTCGCGCCCAAGTAATGCTGTTCCCTTGTATGTTTTTGCAAATTTGTTTTTTGCACTTCCGTATTTTCTTTAATGATGATTTTGTGCTTTTTTACTGTCCTGTTTTTGTGAAAACTGTAACCTAACTATTTGTTCGCTTTTCCATTTTGTGTATGTAGAGATTTTCAACTGTGTCTGCTCCTTTTTTCTGTGCATGTAACGATTTTAAACTGAGTCTGCCCCTGTTCCTTGTAACGGCTGCCTGGGCCTCGTCAAGCTGTATACCTACAGCTTTTAGTCCAGGCAGCCAGCCAGAATTTTCAGCGAAATAAATGAAATTGAATTGAACTGAATCTTTCAGAGCTTAGACTAATGACCTCCTCATGCGAGCGAAAGCAAAAAAATTATAAAGAGGTTTCGCTTACAGAATATGCTCTCCACAGACATCAACAGTGCATCTAGATGAAGATATGAAATTGGCAGCATGGCTTCTAAAACCTTGTTTAGATTTAGACGGGGTCATTTTCTGAACTCCGTGATATGCATAGGCAGGATGAGCAACAGAAAAACGGCTCCTCATGATGACAATTTTTATTTTTGCGTCTGTAACTAGGAGAGGGGGAAGGAGGAATCGAGTCGCGCCTTTACATGCCCCGGTATCAGTGTCGAAGACTTCACATTAACGCGACGTGATGTGACTCAGCAACCTGCGGAGCTGGTCGTGCCAGCAAGGAGAAGTAATGCTTACCAGAACTGAAACCTCTTAGGAAGTCGTGGTTCAACAAATTCGACACGAACGTTGTGAGAGGCCGACACGCAGCTCGCCAGGGAACTTAGAGCTCGTTCTGTCCTCTCGTTACGTCCGTGTCTTTGGTTCGCGCTGGTGGTTTTCCCTTGAAAATAGAGCCTCAACGCCATAAATGTGCACTTGTCAGAGGTTCGTACGTAGAACGTGTATTCACATGATATATGATATTACAACCATTTCTCAAGTAATATAAACTGGAAACAAGGCAGTCGTATTTACTAAATAGCAACCTCATTTAAAACATTCATCACACGTAACTGTGCAAATGTGACCTGTGTACGTAGTTTCAGGAGGAAATACGAGTAGTGACTATTACTTGGGCTCGATAACTTTTCTAATACGTGGCTTGCTGCATGAATTAAAGAACAACAGAGAAAAAACCAGAGGATAACGAACGCGTGCACGAGAATAGAAACCGCTAGGACGGTGCTGCAGCATAACTGATTTAGTCTTGTTAAGAAAACGCTGTGGGAGAGCAGGACGCCCTTGAGCATATGGCTCAATATGTGGTGTACCAAACACAATCACTGGGAAATGTTTTCAATCACCGAACAGAATTTCTAGTAACACTGCTCGCGTCAATATGTTTCCTTAATAAAACAAAAATGTCATTCGTTGAATTCGCCATTCAGCTCTCGGTACCGCGCCCAACGCCTACTCCTAACGTCAGAAGTTTCCACTGTTTCCCGCTCAAGCTGACATCAGTAGGTTACTTGAGCTATTTCTGTACTTTCTGTAATGAGTTGGCTGATGTGGTTTCTCGTCTGAACTTAGTGAATTACAGTGCTAATTTCACTCTTTAAGCCGCTATGTACAAAATTCATAACCAACCATTCTGAACGAAAGCATTTTTGAACAGAAAAGTTTATGAGCGCCGTTTTTTTCATTTGTTGCAAGATTTCACAATAACAATTATTATAACGACAGATCTCCCGTCGGGCAGGCTTGGAATTTTTGGCTTATTGTTTTTTTCTACCGTACTCAAAAGCGCTGCTTATTGGTTTTCTGTGGCATCCTTAATTGCTTGATGCGCGTGATGGAAACGCTTTATTATAAAAGAAAGATTTTGTTACATATTGGAAGAATGGATCATTACCTCCAAAATGTCTCTACTACAACTTTGCAGTTTTCCACTATCCAAAATTTGTATGCGAGAATTTTGGAGATTAGTGCACACTGCTAACTCGCAGCTTTTGCTGTGAGTGTGCTGGCGATAGAATTGATTGTTTTTTGTTTTAGGCACATTCTGCATTTTTCGTAGCAAGATAAACGTTAGAACGGAAGCTTGGGGAATTGGTCACCCATTCAGTAATACAGCACGATTTGAAACAAACAGGAATGGAGGAAGAGAAACGAGGACGTGCTCGACCTCGCCTGCCTTCCTTAGTCCCTATTTCAAATCGCTCTGTATTGCTCAACAATACACATGTTTTTCTTTTTTTTATGCTGACTAGCGAGAGCAGTGAATCATAATTCTCATGAAAGTTAGCTTGATAGAACGTCTTCAGTCATCGATACCTAGGGCCAATTAGCCGCCAGTACTAACATGAACTTCTTTTTATGAATCTCTGGTTTCATTTGCATCTTCAAAATAGCAAGTGATTTCATAATACTCTGGTCCTTGGCGTATTTATTCGACAAATTTCGCTATTTCTACAATAAAACTTCCAGTATTGGCGACACTCTGCATGAAATTTTGTTTATGCGTGAAAAAAAAAACATCTCTCAGTGTTTCGTGTTGGAGAACTAATAAACTGGCTTTCTTGAAGGCAGGTTAAGCTACTGAGCAGCAAGAATAGTTGTTTGGAATCGAAATAATGATCGACGCTCAAAAATACATTGATTCTTCTAGTGGTCTAGCCGACGTAGGCTTTTACCGCAAGTCATAGGAAAGGAGTATGCAGCACTTATTGCGCAAGTGGTGAATTTTGTTTGATGGTCGCACTTCTGCACAATTTTGAGTGAAGTACTGCAAAGGAAAGCAGCGGGACAGGCGCTGTTGAGATACCACAATAGTATTTGTGTGTGAGTGCTCAAAATTTTCCACTAGCGAATAATATTTATCTTCCTATTCGATTCGCTGAACAAGTCAAATATTGCACGTTCATCACGATTCGAAGCGAAAGAAATATGCTGTAAAATTCTCTAATAATCGGCCCAAAGCTCGGATCAGGCACGCTGTATACGTCTTCAGCAATACTTTCAAAAATAGGGCCCACTCTCACTCCGCACGGCATGTTGTCGCGATCGGCTAACGCGGGATGTTGGGTTCAGCTCTATGGCGCAGTCAATTCGTGAGGTGGGGCTGATAAAGCTCCTACGAGGCTCCAAGACTGGTGGGGCCGGCCATTCTCAGGCGTGTTTAACAAATCGTGTCTTGATGCCAGATTTATGATTTCAGAGACCATAGCTGATACCTAGCTCACAGAACTCTCATCTTCTCAGATGTGGCCCTGGTTTCTTTGCTGTCGTCTTCAGTAGCAAATTTCATTGTCTTATGCGTATGGCATGATGCTAATAGAGTGAAATATTGACTTAGTGTTCGGTACACCCTAGCGGAGACCCCTGTTGCGTCTTTTGACAGCTACAACTTCGACTCAATGAGTTATGTGCCCTAATGCGCCGCCACTAGCGCGTCACTGTTTGGCACTGCTTTTCATGTTTCAGAATATTCGCAAAAATTACCAATATTCGTAAAAATACTTCTTCATATTCGAATAAATTCTGGCTAAATTCGATGCATATCTGATTCGATATTTTTGCTGCTCAGTTCCTATTTCATTCCAGTGTGCAAAAGTTATATTTGTGCACCGCTAGAGAATAGGAAGCGCCACTCGCCTCGCATGCTGCCCATTTGTCCTGCGTGGAGGCGTCGTGCGAAATAATTTTAGGGAACCAAGCCAAGCGGAATCTTTAGAGTGGTTCACGTTTCTTCGATCCATGGGAAAACTTTGGTCATTGGAATAGAAAAATATCAAGCTGCGTGTTGGTATACATTGTGTTCCAGCTAAAATGAAAATAATTATAAAGCAAACAATGAGTCCTTCTAAATTAAAATGTGACAGCATGCTTCGTGCGCCTGAATGCACCGCGATTAGAGCGCTCTAACCTACGACTCGGTAAAGCTCTGCCAGCTTCGCGCCTTTTGCGTTGCTCACGGCAAGCCTTCGCGCTTGCTGTTGATGCCGAGATAAGCAGAAACGTGTGCTGGGAGCGCGCCACTAGCACCATTTGACACTAATCCCAGCCGTCGGAAAATATTTCAGCCAACAGTTCCTCACGACAGCCTGCTGTTTAAAAATGGCTATCTTAACTGAAGACAATGACACGAGACGCACCGTATCAAATGTTTTGTCACACACGAATAACGATTAATATCATTTCAACTTCAGCACGTTTTGCAGAAGCCACATTACAAAACGCCGAAATTTTCCGCAGGCCTTCCGAGCAATGCGAATCAGGGTTAGCGTTGCCACAAAATAAAGATGATGGTAGCCCAAATACTACTGTCACTTCGTCACTACGGGTGAAATCAGCTTACCAGACTATATATTGCAGTGGGTTGCAACCTTACAGCGGGAAATTCAGGGACGAAATGAATTTTCATGTAAAGCAAAGAGCTAGAACTTTCAAGGATGTTTTTTTTTAAGTATTCATCATTTTGAAGGAGCTCTCTCGCCACGAACATTTTCTTCGTGTTTTGTTCCTTATCCGCAGTTCACTTTGGCTTATCGAAGGAAGAACCTTCCTCCTATGGTTCATCTCTTCTCCGCTAGAACAGCGAGCATGTTGGGTGGACGTACGCTGAATATCATGGTTTTGCCTTAGTTTAAAAATTATCTGGTCTTTGAGTGGCATTCCTGTTTATTTGTAAGAGAATTCTAACCACATTCTCATGCGCCCTTTTGGGAAAATTCTTGGCCCAAAACGCACGTTAGTTGCTGCGGAAACTTTTCGTGGACCAAGGCGGTCGTCAGTCAGTGTGGATTTAAACAATAGGCAGACGACGCGAGAAGCCATGAAGATCTGCTGCGTCTCATTCATCCATGTCTGAGATTTATCTACAAGGTTTGTCAGTTGCCACAAGGATTTTGTGTTGCTTCTTTCTTTAGCGCTGGGAAGGTTGGTCCTGTCTAACACGACGGCGCCGACGGGCAGCCAAGGCTAAGAGCAACAGCTGCCCTCACTATTCGTATTATGCGTGAAGTAAGGATTCATTAACATCGCTCGTTTCACTGACGTCTCAGTAACGTCGCCCCGCCAAAAGTTACTCGTGAAGCGCAAAATAGGCGCTTGCTTGAAGATAAAAAAAGAAAGCTGAGCTTTATCGCAAGGCTAATGAATATAAAAGACACGAAAATAAAAGAAGGACGGATGACCAGAGGGCACATGCACAGCAGCAGTTGCGCCACACCTGCTTTAGTCTTTTTTTTCTGCTCGTTTTTCTGAAATCATGTTCGCGTGGCTTCATAAGTAATATCCCCGAAAGAATAAACGGCACTTATCCTGTGGAACGTTGAGAAAGCATCCTCAGTTGTGCCAGTGGGCCAAGTGACATCGAGATATGGCGCTGATGCGTATAGACTAAAGAAAATAAATGACTCATAACCGGTTGCTTATGCGGCGTCACCACTGCTGCCTTAATAAGTCCTCCGTCTGTGCCATCCTATCACGCCTTTCTGAGTCCACGTTTCGCCAGCGCTTTATTAATATCGGGAGGTGGCTGTATATAGAGGTGCTTAACGTGTCCCAGCCAGTGATAGGTGTTGACTGCGTGAGACGTCGGCGCATCTTACGACACCGGTTGTAGCTGTCCTATCCTCCGGAAAGTCTCTCTCGAGTCGTGTCGTTGCTCCAGGTAAAACAATGGCCTGGCTTGTTCCCTTTCAGTAGAGGTGACACTAGTCTCGACTGCTGACAAGCACCGCTGGACAGTGATTACAAGTTAAGTAGTAAGTGTTTGATAAGCACTTTACATGTAGACCAGCCTAATAGACAGTAACAGGCAACCTTGGCGCCTTTGCTATCAAGAATGATGTGAGATTGAGGCATTTAGTTTCTGGTCAGAAAAAGATGCAGTTCACCTACCTCCTTTTCTCGTTCCTTTTTCCTCAACTTGGCAGGAAAGTAAAAAGAGAATCCGGGAAAAAATCTTCACCTGGAAGCGATATCGCCGCATTGCGCAAAACATCACGGAATGGTGAAGTTATAATGTTCATTCGCAGTGGGATTATTTTTGTGCACTTTTTTTCGGAGTGACTCAAAAAGAAAACGAGAGAAACTCTCAAGGGTTGAATTTATTTCTTGCTTGCCAAGAAATCGAGCAACTCTAAAGAAGACGTCAATAGCCATGCCAATCTGTGTTTCATTCTCCGCTCCTAGTTTCTGTGAGCTAACTTAGTATTACTCCAGTGGAATCCGAGTAGTGAAAAATTTGGTACATTATTTGAAGATTACACTTGAAGTTTCCGTATTCTACCTGAAACTTCTTTCTTTCTTGCACTTAAGTTATGCGAAAGAAGAGGAACGTTCAAAACAAACCGAAGGTCCTGCAATGTGTTCATGAGCATTTCTTGCATTATTCATTAAAAAAAGCTAGGTGAGCGTTATTCACTATGACGCTGCAATAGCTCCAAGCACAATCCTGCAGGTACAAAACTTTTTCATAATATTTGTTTCACTACGCGATATTTTTCAAGACACCAGTTCAGAATGTTATGACCTCTTTTCCAGAAGAATGAACGAGTTCTTACTTTTCATCGAAAGACCTGGTTCTCCAAAACTGTAACAATATTTTCTCTCCGCTGCATCCGACCTTTTTCACTTACGACCAATTAGTCATGGTGGTCACGTAATAAAGGTTTATGTTTCAACCTGTGAACGTATTGCCGCGAACCATGCAGGCAATGTCGAGGCTTACAATTAAGTTTCCTTCGACAAAGTTACATGTTGCACCACGGGCAAATATAATTCCAATTCTTTATAAATGCACCTGAGCTTTTTTATTTGGTATTAGAGATAAGCTACTCATATCCGATTTGTTTTGAAAAATTGTATAATCGCATATCAAAAATTCTTTTTCTGCTTTGATATACAGCTAGGCTCACTAATGATCAGGCAGTAAATCCAGCCCGAAAAGTAGAAATCTGAAATATAGATTTTGGTTTTATGAGATTTGATGCCCCAAAGCGACTCAGGCTATGAGGGGCTACTCATAAAATTGACCACCTTGGTTTCTTTGACGTGCACACTTATCCCAGACAAGCCGGCCTCTAGCATTTATATTCCGTCGAAAGGAGGCCGCCGCGGCCGAGCATGAACCCGTGTTTTTCGTGGAAGTAGCTGAGCACCATAACCACTGAGCCATTGCGTAGGCCCTCTAAAAAATTTGGAGGACACATAAGTACCATCTTGAACGGTATGACGCGACAGCTTTAATGGGTCGCGTAATCGCTTCGTCTTGTCCACAGAGACATGGGCACTGATTCCTCCTTCACAACCCCATTCATTATATGAAAGACCATACGACACGCATGTAAAGCCCCGCTTTAGCCAAGCCGGACGATCGCGCCTGTGAGGCCAAGCAACAGCGTGTCTGACTCGCAATCCGAGGGTCAGCGGTTTTATTTGCCATTAATTACCACAATTTTTCTTTCAGCGCAGCTAAATTTATACTAGGTGTTTCAGGGAAGGTGGTGCCTACTTTTTAAACATAAGGTTTTTGGGGTAACGAGAAGCAATTTGCGGCATAGTAATACGAGTGTTGACAGAGGTCAAAATGCAGGCTAATCATCTTAACTAGCTTAATGATTAACTAAATTCTGATAGTGAACTTTTTAACTATTACCAATACGCACCTGATAGCAATTAAAGATTTGTAGCCGGCTGTTAATAATAGCCATATCAACTTTTAGAATTTCGAAAACGCCTTTACTCTCGCCGCTGTGGCTCGACAAATTTTGGCTGCATCGTGCGAAAATACATGCGCCTTCTAAAGCGTGCAGACGAAGGAAACTCTTCAGTGGTCGTAACTAATCGAAATAGCCAAATTTTGTCGTGCCACAGCGGCGAGAGTAATGACGTTTTCGAAATTCTAAAAACTGATATGGCTATTATTAACGGCCGGCTGCAAATCTCTAATTGCAATCAGGTGCCTGTTGGTAATAGTTAAAAAATTAACTATTGGAATTTAGTTAATCACTTAGCTAGTTAAGATGATTCGCCTGTTTTTGGACGACCGCCAACGCTGGCATTACTATGACGGGAAAGCTTTTGTTTACCTCAAAAACCCTATTTTTAAACACGAGTGATCACCTTGCCTGAAACACCTAGTATACCTACATGTATTAGTTAACTTTTAATAATGCTGAGACCTTTTAGTTATTCGTTTTCTAAGGTTTCAACGAGTTTTCAAACCGCTCCACGTGTGACGTATCCACCTTTTCGACCAATCCGGATTATAATCTCACAACACAGCCGACTCCAGATATCTGTAGAATGTAAGCCTTAAGCTGTTGTTTAATATGACTTAAGGTAAAAGCACACTGCTGAATTTGACGTTGCGCGCGATACAGACGCTGCAAACATCTTGGTGGCTATCGGTTATAACCAACAACTGTTGTCTGCAACGTATCAGAGGCAAGTAAAAAGGAAAATTTGTAGTTCTAGCTTAAGGGAAAGAAAAAAATTGTCTAGAGTTAATTTCAATGTCACCGTTTAGAAGGGAAGAAAAATCTCAAATAATTTTACCTTTTATCTGTATTCTAGGCTGGAGAAGTTTAGTGAGTGAATGATGGTATTGATACCTGGTAGATATAGATCTTCAGCTTTTGTTTGAATTTTTTCCTGCAATAAGAAAACAAGGTTTTGTATAAGAGTACGAAAAAATAATGCCTTACTCGAGAACCTGTAGGACAATTGAATGCCAACATGAAAATCATTTTTCACGCCCTTCCACTTCCAGAAGTCTGTCCAATCTCCTCTTTCCTTTATCCTGTCTGTCTCTATTAGTTTCTTCCTGGCCGTCCATTCTTCTTCCCGCTAACCATAGCTAAGAGCTAAATGCTTGCCTATAGCGAGGCCATAAAGGAAGCGAGCACTTCTTTCTACTTTCTAGGTTTTTCTACAATACGCCACCAACCCTTTATACGCACGCAAGAGCCATAAAAAACAGTCTTAGTGAACAGCGAGAGAAAAAATCTTGAGGTGGAATGCATGGCACAGTACGCCAAGACGCATATATGGATCATGATTGTGCGATTTCAACACTGCGTGGCGAATGTTTCCTAAGAAAAAAAGGAGCGTTTGCTTCACATTTTGTTACCGTCCTGCTAGCTTACCTATATTTATCTGCATTTCTGCGTCCTCTGCTTCACAATTAACCAGAGAAGTGTGATCTCACTTTAATGGGTTAGCATTAAATCCCCATAATCGAAAAGTGTGTTAATCGTTGGCGCGTGAAAGCTTGGTGACAACAAGGCAAAGTGGAGAAAATAAAATTGTTTTTCTACTTTCATGCTGTACAAGTATGTGGTAGAGGGAAGAGGGAGAGAAAACACGTAGAGGAAACAGGGACATTGAATAGGAGGTGATGAGTGGTGAAAGGAAAACTGCTTGTGAGGCATGTGAAGGGGAGGGGAGGCAAAGTACAGAGACAACGGGTGGGGACGAGAGGGCACGAAAAATCAGAGAAGGCAGGAAGAAAGTGGAAAGAAGGCGAGTGGAGAAAGGCGAGAGTCTATTTTTGTAAGCAGCTGGATAATTGTTAGAAAGTGAAAATAATATTCACGTCCCTGACGCATCAGGTAGTATTCGCATGAAACCTGTCGGTTGTCTGATAAATAGCTGCGCGAAGAACTATGCGAACGATAATATGAAAGGGATTTTTTGCAGCAGTAATCTAGAAATTGATCAGTGTGAGACAGATCAATCTCAAATTTTTTTTTAGAAGAGCAGTATTAACTGTCTCTTTGTATCTGTAGAGAGACAGACAGACAGACGCACGTACGGAGGGACACACAGACAGACGTACGGATGGAAGTACGGATGACAGACAGACAGACAGACAGACAGACAGACAGACAGACAGACAGACAGACAGACAGACAGACAGACAGACAGACAGACAGACAGACAGACAGACAGACAGACAGACAGACAGACAGACAGACAGACAGACAGACAGACAGACAGACAGACAGACAGACAGACAGACAGACAGACAGACAGACAGACAGACAGACAGACAGACAGACAGACAGACAGACAGACAGACAGACAGACAGACAGACAGACAGACAGACAGACAGACAGACAGACAGACAGACAGACAGACAGACAGACAGACAGACAGCCAGACAGACAGACAGACAGACAGACAGACAGACAGACAGACAGACAGACAGACAGACAGACAGACAGACAGACAGACAGACAGACAGACAGACAGACAGACAGACAGACAGACAGACAGACAGACAGACGGACGGACGGACGGACGGACGGACGGACGGACGGACGGACGGACGGACGGACAGACGGACGGACGGACGGACGGACGGACGGACAGACGGACGGACGGACGGACGGACGAACGGACGGACGGACAGACAGACAGACAGACAGACAGACAGACAGACAGACAGACAGACAGACAGACAGACAGACAGACAGACAGACAGACAGACAGACGAAATCTCTTGATGTAAAGGAATGAGCGTTTTAAAAAAAATATCATGTATTTGCACACAGTGCCCGTGAAAGAAATCCACCAGTAACCTTAGGAATAGTCCAACTTTGTATATAACAAGGAAATCAGGCCAAGGCTTTCATGTCTGAGCAGAAGCTTCCAGATATTTGAGAAACTGAGGCTTCCTATTGTAGCCACTATCACAGCTAAATTGCCCATCTGTCGGAATACTACTAACAGAACGGACCTGAAGTACTGCTGACCTACGTCTGCAGGCGGCTGGGTGGCGGGAAGACGTGAAAGGGGACCGAACAATCAGCAGTTTTCTGTCGGATACAAAAGGCTCATGTCAATTTTTCTACACCTCTTGAACATGGTGGCACCTTATGACAACACAAAAGATTTCGAAACGTTTAGCTCTTCCCAAAAGAAATCTGCAGCATTGCTCGAGAAGTGTCTGTGGAAAGATTGTGTCTTAAGCCATTGTCCATCGCCTCCAATGCCGTGCTTGTTTGAAGAATAAATTAGTTTTCATCCCCATATCGTCCTCCATTCATTTCAAAAAAAATTTATATATTGTCCCCCCCCCCCCCCACCTCTTCTCCTAGCATTTGTACAGCCGACTCTTTAACCTCGGTTCAACAAAGTTTTTTTTCTTTCTCGCAGTTGACCACGAAAAGGATATATAGTTTGCCACTGCAACCAAAAGAAAAAAAAAATACCAAGATCGCTTTCGGCGTAAGGGAAATACAATTTCGTCACGGTATACTGTAACTAAGCCTTCATATTCTCGGGCTCCTCTGTTTATAATCGTAAAAGAAACAGGACAAACAAATAAACCAACAGAACAAAAAGAAAATCACCGCTGCGCGCTGCGTGGTGTCAGTTCCTTTTTCCTTTTCATCTTTTTCTCTTGGCATACTTGCTTTATGAGCCCGTAATTAATCCACCCAACCACACTAAAGCAAAACGGCATCTGTAGCTTTCCGCAGCTTGAGTCTTGCGTCGCGAAAGCGCTAATGAGCCTGAAATTTTTTTTTTTATCCTAGAAGCAACATTCATAGAAAAGCACCGCGTATCTTCGAGAATGTTTTGTAATGTTTCGAAGATGTCTTTATAGTCTCTTTAAGACTGTACCTTTTATGGCACCATTTGCTTTTCGCACTCGAGGGTGCATAATATCCGCTTCAGCCTCAATTTTCATTTGGGAATCTCAAAAGTTGTGTCTTTCGTTTGTTTTGGTCTCAGAAAAAAGGAAAAGTGGGCATTAAAAGCTTGTTTCTTTCCGCCCATCTGATTGTGCTTCACAGCGATTGGTCAATAGAACAATGAGAAGCATCCAAACCCCGAAATCACATGTAGGGAGTCTGAAAATTTCAGCGAATTTAGTGGCCCAAGTCCGAGAATAAGAGAATGTAGTAGAGGGTAAGAGAAGGGCGGTAGGAAGGCTTGGGTCTTTCGTCGTCTCTCGGTGGCAGAGAGTTAATTGATGCCCCCCGGACATAGAAAATTAAAGAAAAGACGCAGCACTTGATAACCGCACCCCCTCTGCATCTTCAATGTTCTTCGAAATCTCGGCGCCAATCCTGACTGAGCTCTTGTCATAATTTTTTATTCCTGTTGCAACGTAGAATGTAGGCGCGCAGAATGCGTTTTGCGGGCATGAAAGCGAGCTGGTCCTCGCATACTAACTGCAGAAATGCCTTGTAGCTGGCGTGGTGCCCGGCGTGGATTCTGCAGTGCCGCCTGACGCTTGTTGGGTTGTATTCTTGGAAGTAGATGCGGGTTACGTTCCGAAGGCAGCACTTAATGAGCCATGAAATTGCGGGAAAATCCAACAAAAAAAGTTGTAGCTTAAACCATGCCTCATATCTGGGCCAAGGACTTGCAAGGCCTGCAGCTCCCTGTTGCCACTTTCGTGCCGCGCGAACTCAGAACGACGCTAACTCAATCACCGCGGTTTTTCTGTTTGTTTATTCTACGAGTGAGAAATCGAGCGAAAGCTCTCGGTGGCGCAGAGTTCTCGGTTAAGACCCGAAAAAAGGACTTGACGAAGAGTCGTGATTGGTGCCTCGAGGGCGCCGTTGATTAAAGGCTTGCGATAAACAATCAATCATGTGACTTCCAAGTGACGATGTTGTACATATATTGGTCTTATAATAGCGTTGAAGTGTAAGGCGTGAATTTTGTTCTTTTTCGGGCACACTGAAACGATTCACTAACTGCCTACTGAATCATTGCAAACGACCACAACTTCGAGATTAGCTAAACGTGTTAGGCTGTTAGTATGATTAGTGTCACTGCAAACAAAATACTGAATAAGGGTGCTAAAACGTTTTTATATTCGAACCTTCTTGCCAGGCCGACTCAGCTCTAGCAAGAAGACGGTGCTCTCAAAAGGAAAAGAACAAATTATCTTGTGTATAGTCCGGCAGTGCGTCGGTAAATCCAATTGTTTTTCCTTAACGCTCGTAAAATGATATAATAGTTTGAACTCCATCGATACTCTAATCTAACGAGTGCGGCATTAAAATGCGTCAGTATCGTTTCTAGATGCTCAGCGTGTTCTTAGACAGCATTCCTTCTTCCCTGTAACATTTTCTATGATGGGATAACTTAAATTTCAGTTTAAATCTAGTTTGGAATTCCCTTTTCTAATAGTAACCTGGTTAAAGGCATGTATATGCTTCCGTATAGTGGATGGCGATGGGTAAGTGGGTTGGCCATTTTAATCTTTTCTTGAATGAATCAAATGCAATGCAATGTCATAAAATACGAAGATAAGGCACTGGAAGCCAACTGCAAGCTTTTTCTTCTTTTTCTTACGAGTAGCAGCAGGTGTAACTAAGTTTCAAAATCCTGGTTTGTAACCCACAGTGTCCCGTTGTCCGCACGGCGCACAGAGGAAAACAGTCATCAGAAGTGAATACGCGGACAAAGCGCAGAATTCGAATGCAGCGCTTTCCTCTTCCCAGAGAGTCAACTAAATCTGGAGAGCTTCACGCGAAACGAATTATTCCGTCTACGGTATATCGAACTTAGTCGCCCTAACCCCCCCCCCCCCCCCTCCACACACTTTTTTTCTTTCTCCCTGAAAGAGGACTGGTAGGACTCAAGGGCGATTTCGACATCCCCAACATGGTTGTTTGGACGCTCGCCGCTGAAGCGATTCAACACATCGTCGTCGCTGCTCAGTGTGCTCGCTCGGTTTACTCTTTTTTTTTTCGCAAACAAAAAAATATGCAGGTTTTTCCATCCTTTTCTATTCTCTCAATTCCATCCACTATTTTCATTTCTCTCTACCAACCGCAGTCACCGGAAAATGTAATTCCTATCAGGCGTCAAACTTGCTTTGCGCTGACACCGCGATGGCAGGTTTAAATAAAAAAAAGGTAAGCTAGGAAAATAAATATTGCGCATACAAGTTTGCACTCAACGCCTTTCGCGAGGCAAGCTGCCTTTACTCCAAGCTTCCGGAATGGTTGATCTCTTCTTTCGTTTTCGTTTTCTTGTTTTGGTGCCTTGGCCTCCAGGTTCAACCGCAATGGCACGTGCTGTTCGCAGTTCTCTCCCCGGTCCCCCTCCCCTTAACGTATTCCGAGGAGGCGGGGAATGCGCGCGGCGGGTGGGCGGAACACTCGAGCAACACACGTTCAAGCACGCTTCCTCCCTATCCATGCGGGTCCGAGGACTCCTCAAAATTTAATTTGCAGCTCCAGGCGCGATTGCGTGCGGTGCTCTTGCCTCGTCCTGGATGGGTGTTGGCTTATCATTCGATTTGTATTTAAGCGCCGCTGGGTCCCCGTATCCTGCGGCACACCATTTCCCAGCGATTTCGCATCCGATTGCTTCCTGGTTCCTCTCTCTCTCACTTGCCTCCCCCTCTTACTCTCCTTCTTTCCTCCTCCACACCACGAACGCCTACACGATTTCCACGCTGTGGGCGAGGTGGAAGGGAAGACGCCAGCAGCGGCGTCGAGAGGACCAGAACTCTGGGACTGGATCGTTTTCCAGCGGTGTGCGGACACGAGTTCATGAGTGCGGGAGAGGGTGCCCTGCTCTGCTTGCGATTGCGTAACCGGTGGAGGAAATTCCGTTTGGGATGCAGGCTCTGGGTCCGAGGAATGTGCTTTATTGAATCGGCGTCTCGCGAAACTTCAGTCATGTACTGTGCCCGGCTATACTTTGCTTTAGAACACCGCTCGTGAGTCATTCCGCGCGATTCTAAGTGGAGAGTTCGTGATTTGTAGCCTTTATTATGAAAGGCGCGTATTTTAGCTGCAATTTTTTTATTTGCCCCCTTTACAGCGTGTGCGTTCAGTTCCCTTTTTGATGAGGGATGGTAGTCTTCGTAATGATGCAGCATTAATTCCTCGCTTCGTTATTCCATATTCCTGTTATCAATTGATACAAGTAACGTTTGAGGCTGCTATGTACTAGGCTTTTATGCTTTCAATGATCGCGCGCTGAACAAAGTGCCTTGTTTACAAGATACCTATGGCAGTTACTTTCGCTATCTTTCCACTATATATAATTCATATTGATGACGACGCAAAACAGACTAATAAGAATCTTCTGTCGCATAAGATGAAGGGATTGAGAGCGGGGAGGAAAAAGAGGCTTTCTGTCCATTTCAGTTGGACCTTAACTCTTGCTCACCAAATATGTACTATGTTAATCAGGTACGATTTGTCAAAAAGATTCTCTAGTGGCCCATTTCCTCACGAGTGACGCCTAATCGCCAGCCACTGTAAGAAGGATTGATTGCTTGACACAAGCGAAGTGCGAAGCCCGCTTTTCATTTTCCTTAATATCATAGCCTCAACTCGCATGACTCACATCCGAGGGATGCCGCTGGGGTGATGGTCAACGACTGACTCGTTCCATAAAGCGCGTATTGTAATTCTCGTTCCTATAAAATCTGGCCCTGAACAAGATGACGTGTACGCTTGAGCAACAGTCTCTGTGTGCACGGCATGAAGGCCAAGGGGGGTGGGGGAGGGGGGTAGTAAATGGCAAAAGCATTAAAAGACAAAAATATACAGTTCGGGGTTGCGAGCGGTGTTCAAGTGTCTGGAACGGCTGTTACCACATTGGTTAAAGAACGTAAAAAAAAGGAACGCAACAAAAAAGAGAAGAAGACAGGTGGTGAACATTTCCGCTTCAAGGCGTCGGGGATAAGATTGGGCAGGAAGCAGGAACAGCATAAAACGAGCATAGGTGCGGTGGCTCGAAATTCAAGCAACAAAGAACAGAGGAGGAAAAGAGGACTGAAAGCACGCGTCCTCTCATATACACGCTGCACCTGCAGTGTGTGTGGCGCAGTACTGCTTGAGGCAGCGCCATGGAGGGCGGTCGGGTGGCGAAGCAAACTTTCCGGCGACAGGCGTTATCTCGCCGGCGCGTGAGCCCACCCGCTGGCTCGCGCTGCCTCTTATATATGGTGTAGTGGCACCCTGCGACGCTCGCCGGGTGTCTGGTGAGTGCGCCTGCGCGGCTTATCCCTGGAGCTATTCCCCCTCTGCGCGGTGGCGCACCGCGCTGGCTGGGGTCGGGACGGGCGACGTGAAGTGGCCTTCTCTCTGGGGTTCTTAAGCACCCAACCCCGCTATTTTTTTTTTCATTCGTTGCCTATTTTCCTTACCACTCGCCACTTCTCGAGCAGAGCGGCATCCTCACCGCTGCTTTGTGCTTCTTGCTGCGTGAATTCTGTGAAAAGCGTCTCGGACTGACGAGGCGGCCAGAGTGCAATCTAGCTTGAGGGATGCCGGAAAATAAACAGCTGTTGGCTTCGCTCGCTTTATATCTTTTCCCGTTTTTCAGTTCTCTTCTTCACTAGCTGGCTCGCTTGTTTATCTTGTTTATTTTCATCGTGGCTTATTCGCGCGTTCGCTTCCCAGCCAGCTCGAGAATGCACTTGGAAGAAAAACAAGAAAGTACAAGCGCGTGCATCAGACACATGGAAGGAAGAGTCGAAGTAAACAGGCCCCCTGAAGCACAGGGAGTCATTGCGCTCTGCACCTCGCGCCAGGTTTTAGTGTTTTTTGCCTCCTGTTGAACGTGGGGCAAAGGCTTTGAGGGGTCTCGTGGAATGTGCTTCACTGGCGCGGTGTGCGGCGACGTTTATACGATCCCGCGAGATCCGAGAAGCCCCTGTCGTCGAGGATGTGAGGAAATCTAAGAGGCGCAGCCGCGGCCTCACGGGACAGTGGGCCTCGGTTGTGTATCGTACACGAGACAGAGCACGAACCGCTTGCGCTTCGGCAAGTAATTAATCACGCATCGCTTGCCGTTCGACGTCTTCAAGAAAAAAAATGGGACAGCAGGGTGGGCTTTGATCGGTGGCTGCATGCCGGAAGAAATGCTTGAGGTAGGTTATGCCTCGCGCAGTGAAACTTCGGGGTAAGAACGAGTATTTTCGTAGAGGGGGTAGTCCGTTTTTTAGCAAGCTTCATTGCTTTGTTTTGCTCGTTTTTTTTTCTCTTATTAGCACTGTTCGTCACTCGCACTCGGAAAGTCCTTACAGTTGTGTTTACTGGCTCCATAGATAGTGTTTGGGATTGTATCGTCCTGCCGAAGCAGATGCGACTATGTGTTTGCTGTGAAATGTATGTACTTCAACGTACAAAACAATTAAATGATTCAGCAGTACCAGCAAAACAAAGTAGCATGCCTAGTTTTGTTAGGTTTGTCGTATGTCATTTTTATACTTTATTCGCGCCAACCGCACAATACTGGGCATGGAGGGCGTTCACTATTCCCCCACCGTTTATTGACCGTTCTGGAACGAATGAGAGGGTGTGATAAACTGCAGAGCGAAATCACCTTCTCGCAAACACCTTAGCAGCACAGAATAAGTGTAAACACCAATGATGCAGAAACCACAGAGTGTGATACGAAAGAAATGAAACAGCAGACAAGTATTCAGGGCCTCGTTCATGAAAGCTTAATACTGACGACGAGAACACGCCCCACGGATGTCTTATGCAGCTTTCCCGGTCGTTACCTTTCCTGTATAGTTTTTCTCTGAGCTGTTTTTGTTGGTAGCCCAGTGAGACATTTTCTCACTTACTTCGCTTTCACGTGGGTGTGGGTGCTTTCGGGGTGCATGACTTAAGCGATCCATGCGACGGCCAAGCGAGTGCTATCGTGGATTGAGCCTTCCGGCAGCTGCTGAATAGGGGAGACGCTGCCTGAGTGCCCGGACTGAGACCGCCGAAGCTGGAATGCAGCAGACCACACGGAAAAATATGCGCGTGGCTTAAAGGCCAACGGGATCGGAATTTTTTGCTGCGTAAAAAGACTTCCTTTAGTAACATATGAAGACAGTATGCTAAGAAACAAAAATGGCCTTTGTAATAAAAGTGAGTGCGCCTAGAATTATCGACAAAACTCGTCATCTGAGAAATCAATCTCCTATAAGTGCGGCTGTTACCGGAAATGACGTTGAAGAAGAAAAACACAAAAACAGTCGTGCCCATAGTTGCGGCACTTCGGCGGCTCAATGCTACCTCTAGAAGCCGCAGCCAGAGGGAACGTGTTAAAGGCGTGCACTGTGAGGGACGCGAAGGCTGAGCGCATGGATTTAGTTCCTAGAGTTTATACCATCTATGGTAAAAGGACGCAACAGTTCTATATAACCTACTATTTTAATAGCCTACCTGCAAAGGTGCAAAGGTGCAAAGGTGTTGGTTGTGATTCTGTGAGGGCTGTGAAATCTGGACTACAAGCGCGGATGGAAAGTTGCAGTGAAGGAAATTACTGAGTTGCTTTGTAATTTGCACCTTGTTATTGAAATTTGTGTGCAGTTTATTGACTGCTGATTTCCTCTGCTTTACATAATTATCAATCGGTAATTCGATGACTTAACTAATGCAATGTATCGGCTTGTTTTATTGTTAATTTTTCTTCTTTTTTTTGCTAAGAATGGCAGTTGTGTACTTTCAGCGTTTTGTACTGACCGCACATTGTTGTGACTGCCTTGGCCCGCCCACAAGCCCTTGCGCTTCTTCGGGCTCACGCTATGTACTGCATATATATATATATATATATATATATATATATATATATATATATATATATATATATATATATATATATATATATATATATATATATATATATAATTCCTGTGTGTATGTATGTACAGCACTGCGAACTAGCGCCGGCGAAACGGGAACACTGTTTCGTGGCGCCTGCTGTCTTCCTATTGTCTCCGACAAGAGATGGCACAGTTAACGCAGCTTTTGTGTACACTATTTGCCGGCCTGAGTCACCACATAAGATAGCCTTTTGATTAACAGGCCACGTAAAATATAAGCGTATACCGCACAACGTTCGCTGTTTACCGTACTTCGGAAAGGCAAGAGACGTGCGCGTTATTAACGGCAGGACACCTACGCAGGTATTCGGCATAGTAATCACGTCTGAAGTATAGGAAAATTTTACCATAGCGCCAAGCCTATATGTACTGCCAAGCAGCATTTTAGCCTCCACCCTTTCACTTCGCGCCGTTCTAAATACATTCACTCGCAACGGGGCCCGGCTTTCGCTTTACCTTGCCCACGTCACTTCCGGTAAATTGCCTAGCTCCACGACACGTACCTACATGCACGCGTCTTGTTCTGCACAGCTTTTTAAAGGCTTGTAAGAACAATACCAATCCTCTAACAAGCCTGGAACTTAGTCAATATCACTTTTATGGCGTACACACCCCATTTAGGGACAATCTGGGCAAAGAAAAATTTCGTTGTTATTTGGCTTTTGAGGAAAGATAATGGCGCAGTAATTGTCTCTCATAGCTCAATGGGCCCACTAACCGCACCTTAAAGGAAGGGAGGAAGGTGGGAGTGAAAGAAGAAGGAGAAAGAGAGGTGCAGTAGTGCAGGACACCGCAATAATTTTGACCACCTGGGAATCTTTCAAAATGCGCTGACATTGCATAGCACCCGGGCGCCTTTACGTTTCGCCTCCTTCGAAACGCAGCCGGCGCAGTTGGGATCAAACACGGCTACACCGGCTCAGTAGCCGAGCGCCCTATAAACTGAGCCACCGCGGCTGGTTAAAATTTCGTTGCATTTAACCTTTTCTGGCTTACGGGTCGAAATGCGATGATGTTTGGATTGAGAAGGGGGAGCTATGCATCTGTGAAGGCTGTCGTCGTTACGGCTCGTTTACTGCGTGTTTTTCCCATCAGCTAAATGCTTAATATTGATTTATTTACTTCAGTCGTTCGCAAGGAAAGCCACATGCTCCAGGGCTCGGTACGTTTGATGTGGTTTGGGTACAGCGTTCGACACATTTGTGTGCGCAGAGCTGTTTAATTTTTCCGTGGTATATTTTTTAGTGTTGCCCCTGTTAAACGCAAAGTGAAGCAGAAAAAAATTGGAGAACGCTTAAGCTTCCCCTTTAAGAGTGGAACGCGGCAGTGTGTTGCAGCGCTGCCAGGGAGTCCACGGAAGGCCATCGCCTGTTCGGCGCGACACCTTGCCGGTTAAAAACACTTTAAATGCATTTTTTATTTTTTAGTTGTTTCAATAAATAATTGAACAATTACACTACCTAAAGTTCCTTAAGTGCCGTCATCAAGAATCGGCTCTTTCATTCTGAGCATTTTGACTCCTTTGAACCAATTTTTCATTTTTGTTAAATTTTTGTTGCTTCAATTAATCATTTTACTCAATTTTTTCCAATAATTCGATTAACTCGTCATCGCCTGTCGCACCAATCCATCATCAGTCACTAGGATCACAAATCACTATGATACGATTTTATTTACCCAGCCCCCGAATATTTCGGACGCGTGGTTCCGACAACTACTACGCCGGCGGCTTTCCGACCTAACGAGCTGTATCAGCTGTCGTGTAAAAGCTTAATAAGCAACAGTGTGCAATGTGTACTAGCAGTGGCGTGAACTGCTATTTTGCTAAGAAATTTTGCATTTATTTAAGCTTCCTTGCTAATCATCATGCTCCAATCGTATAAAAAGGACTTTCTCGGAATGCGTACGCTAACTTTGTGCTGCGACGAACACAGCTGTCGCCCATGTATTCACCTAATAATATACAACTGCTATCAGCATTCTTTTTCGCATTTACAGTGAACTAAAGAAATATTCAGCCAGGTATATAAAAGAAAGAAGCAGCACGATGAAACACGGACGCTTGAAGAAACGACACACACACCAGCGCTCCTATATGTGTCGTTTCTTCATGTGTCTGTGCTTCATCGTGCTGTTTCTTCCTTTTGAATAAATTTCCAACTAGCCCGGAGCCTTGCTCTTCCGTTAGCCAATACGTAGGGTTAGAGGTCGGTCAACCGATTACCAGCAGTCGTATTACTACGTTTTTTCAACCTCAGTTCACGCAAGTGCTGTTTCTTGCATCAAGACCCTCCTAAACGAATTTTTTCAGATATTTAATCCAACGTTCTTTTAACGTTGTGTATACTTATTCGAAAATACTTGTGGGACACCAATCAATGATTACATGCGATAATGCCAGAACATAGAGCCCTTTTGCACCTTCATCTTAGTCGATGCACTCAGAAATAAGCTGCGGATCTGATACTGGCTCCATGCCTACGGCGCACCGCTTTGAAATGCAGAGGCACGTTTAGCCACGTCTGGAAACAGCCATGCGCAGCTAGCGTTCGACGCCTCCTCGCCACGTCACGTGGGCTGTGACGCCCGGCCAGAGCCAGCCAATGCAATCCCCGCTTCCTTCTAGCGCAATTCTCTTGTTGAACATCGCCTGCCCCTTTCCACGTTTGGCAGGCGACAGCACAGACGAACCTGGTCTGGTGACGTCACTGCTGGTCTGGTGGGGCTTGTGAGACCCAGATTGCTCTTACCGAGCTCTTCCTGCACACTACCTACCGCTTAGCACGTTTAGCAGGCGAAGGCTTCCCACACAGCAACCAGGTATGTTGACGTCAAGTCCTATAGCCAATGGGATTTTTAAGCTCTGCTGATCTTACTCATGCCGTCACAGGCCGCCAGCCATTATGGACTCTCGCCAGTGTTACGATGCCGGTCGTCAAGTTTTCTCTTCAACGAGGCTTCTATGTGGCCACGTTATATACCGGAATGTCAGTAATGTTCTTCTCTCTGTTTTTTTAACCAAGCTGAAAATATCTTCTCTTTCTGACTTTCTAGTTTCTTCGAATGTACCTTTGTGGGTTTCTGAGGATGGTGCCCCGACACGGCCAGTCACGGAAATTTCTCGCGATGCAACTCAGCTTGCATAATACTCACATCAGATCCCCACTAAATCCCTTGAGATGTATGACCCCTGCAGCTCCTTCCTTTCATATTCTCCTCACCGACTTCCTCAAGCTCAGTACGCGGTCTAGATTAAGGTCTTCCCACCGCATGTTTCCGATTTCCTCTGCAAGAGGAGGCTCACCGGGTCGCCTTCATATAGCAAGACCTTTGTTTTTGTTCTCTCTTGCTACCTCCCTCCTGCATCTTTCGCTGAATCCCCGGGTCCGTTCTTCGCTCTGCCCCGTGTTTTCTGCCGTCTTCGAGCGGAGCTGGGCGGATGCCGCCGCGGTGCACCTTGGGACTATTCGTTCGCGTCTCCACCCCTTCTCGAAGCTCAGCGCGGGCAATGTTTTCCGAATGAACTCCGGTACGTGGACGGAATTCCGGAATCGGAAATTACCTCAGGAAAAATACCGGACCCAGGCCGTCGCCGAAATATAGAGCAGCCGAGGTCCGTACTGCCAACGAGCATGGAAGGCAATACGCTTGCCTTTTTTCCCTTTATGCCCTACAGCTCCCGGTTTCTCAGGCTATTTCTCCCGATTTAGTTCCTTCCCGTTCAACCCTTCCTTCCTTGCTACGTTCCCTGTTCGCTGGTTTTTGTTCCCGTGATGTATCCGCTACAAAATGATGTCCGCAATGCCAAATTCTGTGAAACCTTTCAAGTTTTTATATCTCCATTCGGTATACTCTTTCTTTTTTCAAATGCCGCTCAAGCTCTGATGGTTCCAATGTCATCGCAGCTTTAAAGAGATTGAAAACACAAAGGTAGACGTTCTTTTTTCACTTGCGCATCCAAACGTACCGTTCTGGTCTAAGATAGCTGATCAGTGTATGTAGATCCCGGCTTCTAACTCTTCCATTTTATTCGTGCGTTGTCCTTCTTACAAATTTCAATTTTCCAGATCGCCGAGGCCCGGATTTCTTTTCCTATTTTCTTGTTGACCCGGTTTATTCGAAACATGCTTGAAAGACTCTGCTGCAGGATAATATCATCGAATTGCTCTATTTATTTCAGCGCACGTCGTTCCAATCCTTGTGTCTAATAAATCAAGTATGCTTTAGTGGAGTTTTCGGGTCCACGGATAAACGGAAGAAGCGAGATTCACAATCAGGTTTCTAATCATTTGGACAAAGTCCTTCTGTAATTTAATTCCAGAAAAATGTTAAATATTTTGGCTGCGTTTCGCTACGATCGTACGGTGACGTCAGATGGAAGATTTATAAGTATTTTTTTCCCAGAAGACCACTGGGAAAACTTTCGTTTTGCCTGGCCAAAATTTTGATATACTGACGGGCTCTAAATCTGTATTTGATTACGCTACAGCGTAGTCTACGCACTTGAAGGTTGTGTCGCAGTTAACTGCACTTGGTGTAGCTTCAGCTGAGTAGGAAATCTGTGCATTTTAATTGGGTGCCTCTACAGATGAGTTAAATCGCAAATGAGAAAACCCATGAAGCAACAAGAATATACTGAACCAACGAGAATCATTTCCTGAAGAAATGCTCCAAAGAAAAAGTGATCGGGCATAAAATCACTGCAGTTAGCACCTTACCAACGTTTTGTGACCAAGAGCCAAAGTGGGCAGAATTCACATCACTACACAGTATTCACACGAGTTCTGCTCAGTTTTCAGCGCGGATACGTAAGACAGGTCTGGCATCGCCTGTGCTCAGTTCCATTTTTTTGTCGTGATTTACATCGTTACCCAATGTGCTGCCAGAATGACAACACTAGAGTCGGTTTCTACTCTCCTCTGAAGAAGAGAGGGATTCCGTATATTTGTGTGCGAATTATTGGTTCTCTGTTATGAAACTGGAGAGTTGGGAGGAAGGTTTGAATTTTTTAAGGGCTTTAGGTTGCAATTAATTTATTTTCTTCACATGAAAGTTCGTGTTTTGGGCCAAAAGTAGAATGCATCTTGGAACCGCTCAAAATGACACGGGACGAGGAAGAAACCAACAGGACAGAGCGCGGACCTCAACTGGTTTATTACAATGGTGCGTCACATTTATACAACCATCGAAATAACACTGTAACCTGACAAAGAATCATCACGTAACACTGGTGCGCAGGCGTGTTCGGAACATCATGCGATCCAGATTTGAAAACTCTTTATCAGACATGTTTACCGAGGTTTTGCTGACACATGAGCCGGATTCTGTCTTAGTACTGTAGGCCTCGTACAGGTCTTTACTTGGTTTAGACACGAAATTTTGGTCTCGCGGAACCGAGGCGTGGAACCAAGGCAGTGGCGACAATGGTCGGCCACATGCTCTCCCACTGCTAATGCGCCTACTCCTGCGTGGTGCTCCCGAAGTCTGACGTTTCTTCCTCGTCCCTTGTCTTTTTGCGCGGTTTCAAGATGCATTCTACTACAAGTCACCAACTATTATGCCTCTCTCTATTATACCTATTATACTTCTGCAAGAATCTCTGCCTCTGCGAATCGCAGCTTGATAACACACTCATGAAACTGAACTAAACTACTAATATTCAAACCAGCAACTGAAAATTTTCTTATGATGATTGTGGATTTTTATGGCGCAAGGTCATCTGGGGCCAAAGAGCACCATAGCACAAGGTATTTTTCGTCTTATCGAGGTGGGTTCAAAGACCCGCTGAAAATTTTCTGATTGCTTTTGCGAGGGCTGAAATATCACTGCTAGGTCGCACAGCTATGCGACTAACGACAGCCTTATTTAGTTAAACTTTAAATGTCACTACGGTGTAGTGACTTTCGGCAGTATTACACACGATTAATTTAGATAGCTGTTTACGACTTAAAGCTCGCGGCTCCTCTATGGGCCCACAGGGCTAAACGTATTTGCAGACGTGGCATGTAATAGGTCGTGAAAAGTAAATAGAATTAATCTGGAATATAACTGGAGTAAATAGAATGGAAATGAAACTAGGTCCGTGTCCGAGTAATAGAAATTCAAGGTCGTATTTTTTGCCAGAAAAAAAAAATTGGCTACTAAACGACCACACAAAGGCGCAGGGAGAACTTTAAAATTTGACAATATCGCAAGTCCATGGAATTAAGGCATTGTCAAGTTGAGTTACGACGTGTTTTGTTAACCTTTATCAGGACTGTTACTTGCGTTGACATGTAATAAGTTGAGAGCTTCAATTACATTTTCGCTTCGCGGCGTCACTATAACCGTGCGTATAAATCTTCAAGTGCTCGCTCTAGTCGTTTCCTGTGCTGCAAGTATCCTCCCCTTTTTCACGTGCCTCTCGACAAATTCCTACCTCGCAGAGTGAAAACAAATCAGTAGTGGATGAATTACGTATATGATCGGAAAAGCTGAAGACCGCTGTCCGCGCATGCTCTTGAATACCTTCGTAATATTTCTAATGAGAACTATACCCGGCTGTGACACATCGGTTCTAAGAGCGCGGAGTTACCTTGCGTGAAGCGAGTTATTAATCATTCGCTCTCACCCTATCATAACCTTGCCGTCCCGGTTAGCTCATTGACCATTTTTTTATTCTTTGCATTGATGCTACAATCTTCTTGGACATTTTACAACGAACAATTAAGAAGACCATTGACATCACACCCTACAGTATCCATTTTTTGCCTGTTGTGAAAACTGTGTTGTGCCATATGACCTATTTAAGTTGCTGGGACTATTTAGTCTCTGGAAGAGCCGTATGATGGCCCGCCGCGCCGAATGCAAAGAATGCGTTTTGGTGAGGGGAGCATAAGCTGCCCTGCAAGAGCCGCCTAGCTGGCTCCCCTGTCTGAATGCATGTGTGTGCCTCCCAGACTTTGATGTTTTGTAGGGATGGGTCATGCAGAGGTAAGGTGGCCTGGTGTTTTGTGGCGTAAGCTTGCTTAGACTTTTCTTTTCACCCCTATTTCCATGCAATAAATAAAAAAGTCCCGATTAGCTCAGTTGGCAAAGCTACTGGTCCGCTGAAGCGGTGGTGCCGGGTTCGAACCCCGCACCATGAAGAATTTTTCCTGCGAAGGTTTTGAGAAAGCTTTTTTTAAGCCGTATGGCTGCCATTGAGTGAATGCCAATCCGTAATTACTCCCTTATTACAATAATGACATTTTTATTTTGTTAAATATAGGGTTCATTGGCCAGAGCTAGATCGCTAATTCGCCAAACGGAGCTTTTGCGTTTTTTCTTTCCGCATACCCTTCCACTGTGAGTAATTTTTCTTCTCCCATTTACTACCTTGATTCCTACTGTTTAGTCCTGCTACAGTTCGAGCAAGGAGGAGTTCGGCATTTCTTGAAAACGAAGTTGGGCCTCAAAAAAAGCAGATTCTACACAGTGTTCCTCCATCCCTCTGGGATTGAATGATTGCTTGTTTGCTTGATTGACAGATTTATTTATTTATTTATTTATTTATTTACTGAGCGTAATAGGGCACTTGAAAATCGGCGGCCGGCATTCTTCTGGCTGCCGCCTTGACCCTGGCGATGAGATTACGCTAATCTTGCGGATCATTGTTGGACAATGCAGCCTTCTACTGCTCGAATGATGCATCTGGTGTTTTTAGGTATGGTGGTCTACCACTGCAGTCTGAAAGATGTGGAAGAGTGTTAGGTGGTTGCCGCAGCAGGGTCATTTATTATGATTTTGGTTAGCGAAAAACAAGCTCCATCAATACGGGTTGGTATATGTGTTTCTCTGGAGCTGTCGCCTGCGAAGAGCTGCTGGAACTCTCCTTCCCTTAGGAGTCCTTGGATATAGCATCTGTTTATTAGTTTAGAGTTCATATGTCCAAACACAGGTTTATTAATACCAACATCTTCATTTTAAGGTGCGCCCAATGCACAAAAGAGCAGGGTATGACGGAAAAGGTAAAACACCTTCTTGTGCTTTCTCGACTGAACTTAACATCGACGGCATTTAAAAGTACAGGCGTTTAAAAAAATGGGTTCAATTTACTTCTGGCATGTAAACTACTGACTTTTACTTTATGCTAAAACATGGATATAGTTCAAAAATATATTTCGAGTAAGCTGTGCTACTAGCACATCAACCTATTTCCGGCGTACGCTATTTATTGAGCTCGCTTGCCAGCATCACTTGTCTTATTCCTTCTGTGTTCATCGAAAACAGTAGCGACAATTGTTTTTTTGTTTCGAATATTACCTTTTGTTCCCTCGGAGGACGCGAAATTACGACAGGAGTTTTTTACGCTCATTGTGTAAGCGTTTGGCTGACAAGAAAAAAAAAACAAGACACTAGCCGAGTAAAAGCAGACATAATAACATCTGCTAAGCTGCATCGCGTGGAAGATTCTCGCAGGAATAGCTTCTCCTCCAAAGCACCCCATTCTGGCTCATTTTATTCTTCTAATGGTGCCTGCGGAGAAAAATCACTGACGGAACAATGGAGACGCCTTACGCCGTCTGCTTTTCTCTGAAGACCATTGTGTTATATATCACGCGGACGCCACAGGCAAAAGCCGCTGTCCTCGTAACCCCTTGTGTTCTGCCACTTTTCTGAGCTTAGCGTGCGTTGATATTTTATTTTTTGCGAATTATTCGTAAGGTTCCTCATTTCGGTTTAATATGAAAAAAATAGCGATATAAGTAGGCCGAAATCTTTTATTTTTTGTTCGGTTTTCATACAAAAAAGGTGAGTATCGTTGAGAAGTACGCCAGTTTGCTGGGTATTGCCAAACACTTCCAGCCAGTTTCAAGTCTAGAGGAAATTAAACTACAGGGGTCTTGAGCGCAATTAGACATTGACCCCGCTGGACGAATTAGTAACGATATATGTTCAGAGGGATCGCTCTGCGATATTATATACACGCCAGAGGAAACCAATAGGCTCCACCGCATCGACAAGCTTCGCCTACTAGCGTAGCGTCGTTATTACTTGGTGACAAAGGTTTTTCTGATACATGTCACAACGTTGACAGTCTCTGCATACGTAACAAGTCACCTTCCACGCGAAACCATGATCAAGCGCCAGGAAGAAGCGCCATGTCCAGGCTTCTGCGACGGTTCAGTCGCGATGCAAATCGTGCGGCGCTCTGCCCACTGATTCCTCTGCATTTCTGCCTGGGTAAATTTTTCTTTCCCTTTTAGTGCCTTTGCCCGATAGCTTCCATTCAGCTGCTTAACCTGTGCATGTGAGGTCACTCAGTGTGCCCACAGGGTTGTGGGCAATTCGCCCTAGGTGGCCCATTTGCCACCTTGGTGTTTAGTGGGCCACCTAGGTAGCATTACCCTGTTTACGTCATCACAACCTGCTGACTGTTGCAGGTGTCAGTTCACTTAAAGAGTGGTCGCAAAATGTCGCTCAGAAAGAGTGGCCTGGGTCTCACAAGCCTCATTGGTTAAAGAACCTGCCACCGCAGGGCAATGCGGAATCGCTGAACAACTCCTCCACTGCACCAGAAGTGGTGTGAAGACTCCCAGCGATGTATGAATCTAAAAAAAGAATAGTAAATTCCGCGCATACGGGCACAGCCATTTCTGCTACCGCGTCATACTGTTAGGGCTGAGCTTTAGTGTCCCCTCCAGGTTTAGTGAACTAGCACAAAGTTCCCCCCGCACACCCCCCCCCCCCCCCCCCCTATAGTTTCAGCGATCTTCGCCTGACACCTGCCTTACCTTGAAAGCAGAGCGTCAGCCCGAAACCGAAACTGAAGAGAGAACATAAGTTCTGGCACACCTAGTTCGCATTTTGTCTAACCGCACTAAATCTCCCGTCAATTTTTTTTTTTTTGCGGAGTGTTACCACTTTCAACAATTCACTCATTAAGTGAAGCAGCAAGCAACGATTCGGAAATTATAAAACTGGCGTGAATTGATTACAATGAGGTCAAGTGATCCGGACATGAACGAAACTGGACAGAACGCCTCTTTGCGCGTGCCCCAACAGTGGCAAGCGCATATGCGCGTACTTCGGCGATTGCTTTCCGCGTATGTTTTCAGGATTTTTTGGCGTTTATTTTTCTCGCAACGAACGTTTTGAGGATTCACTCCCATTTATCTATTGTTATCTATTGTTGCGCCACTGTTACTTTTTCCTAAGAGTGTATGTAGCATTTAATTTTGTCAGTAGTGCTCCAAACATGCTCACGTTTGTGGTATTTACAGATAAGACAACCGCTGAAGCACGAGCCAATAAAAACTTCACTTCACTTCTCACGGCTAAGAATGACGGGTACTGTACCTCACTGAAAAAAGCCGAGAGTTGATCTATCAGAAATATTAGCCTAAAAACCAAAACAAAACATACATTCTGAAATATATACCACAAACAGTTCACAGAATTAAAAAAAAAAAGGAATCGAAATGCTCTACCTATCATCGTAAGCTGAAAAAAACGCCTCCCTAAATGTGTTCGTGATTCTCTTTTTAATATAGTTCCTAAAATAAAATTAAAAAATTTATCTATTTATAGCAAACGGGAAATTTTCATTAAAGCGGCTGATTTATTGTGGGACTATTTGAGCACAAAAGGCGCTTTAAATCGACGCCAAAGCATCGAGCTAAGCCGTAGCTCTATAGTTTCAGTCTGATTTTCGTTTAGCCTGATTCACTCATTTTGTGGCATTTGTTCGGGAAATACAGCTAGGCGATCATTTAAAAGCCGGAAGTCAGAGTTCTGCCGCCATTGATCCTGATTACCACAGTAGAAAGATTCAAATTCATCTCGGGGCAACCTATCTGCGTGCAAGAACATCAAACCCTCGACGGAAAGGAAGGAGACAGGGAGAGAGAAAAGGTTATAGCGTCAGAACCCGCTCTTCGAAGTAACCTCGTTTTTTTTAAATATTTTAGCACGAAACGAAACTTTGCCACGCGACCGCGGCGGCTGCGTTTTTATGGAGGAAAAACGCTGAGGCGCCCGTGTGCTGTGCGATGTCAGTGCACGTTAAAGATCCCCAGGTGGTCGAAATTATTCCGGTGCCCTCTTTCTTCCTTCCTTCTTTCACTCCCTCCTTTATCCCTTCCCATATGGCGCGGTTCAGGTGTCCAACGATATATGAGACAGATAATGCGCCATTTCCTTTCCCCCAAAAACCAATTATTATTATTAATTATCACGCTTACTGCAAGAAAAAATTGTTAAACTGATTTGTACACTCGTCAAAAGTAAAGCTTTGCGCGTCAGTTTTAACCCGCCCTGTAGTTTCTTTTTATAGCTATTGTATCAAATGCCTCCAGTACCGTCACAATGTGCTGGATTATTTGTTGAATACCACGCCGTAAGATGGTAGGCCTAATTACATCCATAGCATCAGAGAGGCTATGGATGTAATCCTATCCTGTTCCAGCTGTGGCTACCTTATCCGAGCAAACTTCATAATCTCCTCCATCCACTTCACTTTCAGGCACCCCTTGCCATTCTTTCCTTCCCTTGAAATTCGCAGCATTGCGCTAAGGAGTGTTCGGTTATCTTCCCTTAGTATTGTATTCTCTGCTAATACCCATTTCTTTCTTTTAATTTCAGCTAGGATTTCAATTACCGCAGCCTTGGAAGCGATGTTTGGGAAATGGGTCTTTCACCCGACCTTGAGAACAAGAAAAAAGCCTTGTGCCATGGCACTATTTGTCCCCAGATTTTCTTGCGCCATAAAGAATTACAATCACTCAGGATTTCAATTCCCACTTCTTCCCTAACCACGTTATATATTACTCAAATTCAAATAAATAGTTCCTTTAGTAAAAATCAATGATCGAAATAACAGTGACCAAAACCTTCTCTTTTTTTATTGTTACGGCAAAAGTGCAAATCATCTCTCATTATTTTATAATGCATAAGATAGTTTTTGTGCGGTTCTTCAATCAGTGAACGCACCTGTAGTTACTCTGTTTCAGGACAATTTTTAATATTTATTACTCATGAATATGGGACATGCTTGTCCACCAAATTGGAGCCGCTTTTCCCGCCTTGAGCCGTTCAGTGTAGCTCGACAGTGTTGTATGCATTCTTGTGCTGAGTAGCAGAACAGCAGTCCCGCTTCGCCAACGCGGCGAGTATGAGCTGTTGCGTATGAGGCTTACAATCAGAATGTTTGATAATGAATGAACCTCCGATGGGCATCGTTTTTAATAATTTTTTATGTATGAATACTCGGGCTCAACTTTTTTATAGTCAATGCATGACGGTGGCGGAAGCATCAGCTGTCACTATTATTTTATGGACAATTTTCATTTAATTTAAAGGCATTTTAGTGCGGTAGAAAAATGAGGCGCATTTTCAAATGCTAGCCCAAAAAGGCTTCGCACGCTTTACCTGCAAGTTTCACGCAGTCCATCCTTTAGAGCTTGTTGATTTCTAAAACATACAGAGTTGCCCTTCAAAAGTATCGCTTCCACAGGTCATTTACATTACCTCCTTTGCGTCTGCCGTCAATCCACGCGGTCCTCAATGTCCTTTCCAAAACGAGAGTTGAGGATGTTTTCGCTGGAAATTCCTGAATAAACTACAGCTGCATTTTCGCTCAAGTGTTGTCGGCTTCGGCGCGAATGGGAACGGCAACAGGCAATGGCCCGCCAACGCGGGCAGTTTGTTGTGCCCGAACATCGGCTGCCTGGAAACTGAAGAACGGCCAAAGGCTATAGCGGAAGCGGAAAATAGTTATTAATTCCACGCACATAGCTGTGCACGTTTGTATGGGTGAGGAGGTGAAAAGGCTCGAAATGAGGTTCCGAATGTGAGCACAAATATTTACTGTGCGCAAGCGATTTGCGTAAAGAGACTCGCTCAAGTAGTCAGCGCACTAATTTGTTTTAGTGATGCCTCGCCTTTAAACAGTTCAAGTTGCCGACTAAGTAAACAAGAGCCCCACTGCCAACCGACTCAAGTTAGCATCTTGCAAAAAACATTCTGGGCCACAAGCTCCTAGAATTTCATGCCGTCTGCGTCTGCATAGGTTGCAGACCCCAGAAATCTTCAGCATTATTCTTTACACGCTTAAAACGAATTTTCTTTGACTCAAGCGAAACAAATATTTCAGGTTAATGTAATTTCACAGTGTGTTCTCAATGCGAGGTCTTTAGCAGAAGGCGTGAGTTCTCTTTAGGCAATGCAAATGCTCCCATCTGGTGACGTCCCTTCTGTCTAGCCAATGGGAATGCTGCTTTCTGGTGACACCACTTCTCTCCAGCCAGCAAGCGAATTTTATGATCGACGATACATTTTGACCCCAAGGGGCTTGAAATGCCATCGCTATAAACGTGGACATACACGTGAGTTTATTTCCGCCTTCATTCATTATTTCGTCATTCATATTCATTACTTTCAATCAATAATTCAATATCAACTTTCGTATTTTGTCATGGTGCATTGCAATATAACAAGTATTTGCACTGTTCTTGACTGAAGCGTTTGAAGAGTCCGTTAAATTTCCTAACATTGTAAGCTGCGCTATTTCCAGTGTTTCACCTTGCGAGAGAAGCCTCCGCCCTCCACAAATGCCACCTACGGGCCACCTCTCCACGCCACCCTCTTATCTAGATGGTGCCATCCGCCTAGTTAAGGTGCTGCCCATCCACCTACCTCGAACTTCCAGAAGAGACACCCTATTACCCGCCTAACCACCTCCTCCCTTCAAGAGGTTTCCACTCACCAGAAACCAACGCAGCAACTGATCGAAAAAGCGAAAGCGAATTCAGCCACGCATTGTGAAAGCGATCAGTCTAAAAGAGAATTCTGCGACGATTACTGCTAACGCAGATTGATCTAATCGCATTGCATGATCGAGCAATTTTTTGTTTAACATTGAATCCATTTACTAACATTAGAGGCTCGAGGTCCAAGAAATTTTATGTATTCTTTCTGAAAGTAAAATAAAAATAAAAACAGCCAGTAAAGGATGAAGAGCAGGAGGAGGAAAGGCAGGAAATTTAACCAGACGAATAACCGGTTTGCTACCCTGCAAGGAGGGAAAGGGGTGAGGGGAGAAAAAGATGAAGGAGAAAAGAGAGTTGCAGGAAATTGAAATCACTATGCAAAGTCACAGCACAGTAAAGTTACAGCCTATCGTGCAGGCCAGAAGGGCTCAAAAAGCGGAGCAGTGCCTTGGAGGCCTTCACCGTCGACGCAGCCAGTAAAGATAAGGGCTTAAATAGAGAGCCTATTTTACTCAGTCGGTCATGAATTAGGAATGTTGAGCACAGAGCTTGATCAGTGCTGATTTGATAATAGGCTAGCATATTCGGGGTGCTTAATTTAACTCGATAGCTTTAAAGACCTCGCTACGCCGAAAATCCGACGTCGGCGTTGTGAGCTATAAATACGGTGGCCCAGGCAGCCACCCCCAGAGAAGCGACCTAAGTTGGCAACCTACGTCACGCGACTTTTGGGGGTGATCACATTTCGCATTGCGAGAAAATAACCTCCACATTGCGAGAAAAAAATCACACTGCCAGGTCGCAGTTAAATTATTGGCTGATCGCGAGAGGTGTCCCCGGGAGAGCAACTTGGGTCCCACATTCCAGACCGGTGGCAGCACCTGCCATCGCAGGGCGGTGGCGCATCGCTTAACCGCTGCACCATTGCGCAAGGAGTGGTGTGAGGTCTCCCGGGTACACATGAATGTAAAGTAGAGAATGACCAACTCTACATATATGGGCATTAACGCATTAACGCTATCGCGTCATATCCTTAAGGCGGAGCTTAAGTGCCTCCTCCAATTTATTTTGCCGATGTGCAAATGAGCTTCTTGACCACATCGATTCTTCATTCCAGCTGCGATTTGGTGTAATGAACACCATTCACTGTACTTCGGACGCATTCTGGTGGATCAGGAACAGATAAAAATTTAGATGCTGTACCGTTTCCATAAGAAGACGTTGGAAGAGTTTGCTACTCCTGCATCCCTACAGGCGGCGAAATTTTGTGCTGTTAATTTTCAACTTTTAGAAGACAAATCTTAAATTTTAGTCAGACGACGAAACTTGAGACCGTTAGGGCTAATGCCCAAGTGGAGCGCAGTACAGTGAGGTTAAGAGATACGAATGTTTTTGAGTCTCTGTGGGAGGCTCTCTGGCTTCTATGAAGACTTCACAGTGTTTGGTTCATAATTATTTGTTTGAAACCGTGTCTGTATGCAGTGCGCTCACTGCTCATTTGTTTGTTCTCTCAAAGGGCAATGAGAGTTGGGAGAACGCTTTAAAAGGGAACGTTATGGCTCTGCCACGAAGAGTCAGAAAAGTCAGACAATTATAAATGACACTGTTTGCCATTATTGATGACCTAATCGGGCAAAATGTGCAATACACTTCATAAATGATGCATGGCTATATGCTGCGCTTTGTAAAACGCGCTTCGGAGATTATCAAAACATGAGAGGAACACGAGGTGCCTCTCGCGAAGGACGAAACTTCCTAATCGTTCGGAGTTTAGATTAGACGAGACAGTTTGGAAGCAGCCATGATGAGCTCGTGTAATCGATGCAGTTCCTATACTTGTAAATTGCATCATACAGCATCACGAGATAGATTAAAATGACAGCGATCTACTAAATAACAGTAGCGTTCGTTTGGATTGCCAAAATGCGGCTTTCAGTTTCAAACGATGAACGGAGAATACCGGGATCCTCGAATGCGGGTCGCCTGGAAATCAATGTGCATCGATTGCTTCCTTCGAGAAAGAAAGAGCCCGCATTCATTTGCTGCGGGGATGGCTCGGTCTTGTACTACACGTTTGTTTGCTTGGCTTCTTTCAGAAAATGATTCTCGCGGCATACGAATTACCAGATGGGCTCGTTATGGCGAATGGTGCTCATATTTTTCTGCCGTATTTATTTGCCCTTCCACTCTCACTCTCTTTCTCGTCTTTTGGTTGGCTGATTGAATCTGCCTGCTTGTCGGTCGGTTTGTTCTCTCGTCTTAACGACCCCGTTGGCTTCCCATAACCTCAGTTGTTCTGCACTTTTTTCGACTAAGCGTTACAACGAGTGCTTCATGTGAGCTGTATACGGAAGGCTACCTTTTGTAAAAGTACCAGGTTAGAAAGAAAGAGAGCAAAAGAAATACAAGCATGAAAAACGTGTCTTTTGTTTTTTTCTACTGTCGAGGAAAAACTTACGTTTTTCGAAGTACAATGTTTAACGTGTTCCAGGAACTGTCATTCTCCCCTTTTTTGTCTATGTTTAGGATAGTGTCAAGAACATAGAGCTTGTGACTCGGCTCCACGAGTTCGGTGAGAATACACGGGTCATGAAGGCAGCCAGAAGAAAGAATAGCGACGTCACAAGTTTCGTCAAAAAATGCGTGGCAACAAACATGCATCATTACGTAGGAAACGATGTCGTTCAAAGATTATGAGTTACGATTGGTATGGCATGGTATGGTATGGTATGGTTCGGTACGATATGGTGCAAACGATATGGTATGGTTCGTTACGGTGTGGTCTGATATGGTATAGTTTGGTGTGTTGTGGTATGGTATGTTGTGTTATGGTATGGTTTGGTGTGGCATGGTATTGACACGTGTACTTATCTTTGTCGGGCGACCACGTTTCGCCGCCTAACAAGTGTTATCGCACAGAGCGGGACGCGCCTGCATCTATCCGAAGTTCCTGGCAAGGTATCGATGCTTCTGTTCGCTGTCTGTTGTAGACGAACCTTATGTTATCTGATTTCATCGCCTGACGCGAATGGTGTAGAACTTTGTGGAAGGCACGCGGGTCCCAACGATTAGTCTGGAACATTCGACGACTGCTATATAACAGCCGATGCGCTTGACCCGCGGATCAGACTTTCGACGATCGCCGACTGTGCTCGCCGCTATCGTTGTGCTGTAAGTGTAGCCTCTTTTGTGGGCACAGGGTCGCCCAATAAAAGTTAGTTTAGTCTTTCACAGTATTGCTACTGTGTTCTTCAACGTCACCACCACGTGACATCTGGTGGAGGTGCTTCTTTTTTGTTTTGTTCATGTACCGGACGCCCCCGACAAGCCGTGATCCAAGCCCGGACCGCAAAGAGAACACCAACGTAGTCCCGGACAATCGAGCAAGCCACCGTCTTCAACAGCTGCCTCCGGAGCACGGACTTCTACCTAAGAAGACCAAGAAGATTGTGGCCGAGGCAACCCCAATGGCAGCCCCAGCGTCCCCCATCGTGCTGCAACAGCCCATGGAACCACCGACGTTCCGCGGTTCCACATTTGAGGACCCGGAAAGCTGCATTTAAACGTATGAGAGGGTCGCTACGTTTAACAGCTGGGCAAGCGACGACAAGCTGCGACATGTCTATTTCGCACTGGAGGACGCCGTCAGAACGTGGTTCGAGAATCGAGAAGCCACCTTGACGACGTGGGACCTGTTCCGAAGCAGCTTCCTGCAAACATTTACAAGCGTCCTGCGTAAAGAGCGAGCCCAAGTTCTACTGGTGACCAGAGCGCAGCTGCCGAATGAGACGATCGCAATCTTCACTGAGGAAATGAGCCGTCTGTTCCGGCACGCCGACCCGAAGATGCCCGAAGAGAAGAAAGTCCGCCTACTGATGCGTGGTGTAAAGGAGGAACTTTTCGGCGCAATGACACGAAGCCCACCGACGACCGTAGAAGAGTTTCTTCGCGAGGCCACCAGCATTGAGAAGACACTCGAAATGCGTAACCAACAATAAAACCGCCGCACGAACTTGACAAACTACGCCGGAGTTCACTCACTGGCCATTGACTACCTGCGCGAGACCATCACGGCAGTCGTACGAGAGGAGCTTCAAAGGATCTTCCATTCATCGCAACCTCAAGTGGCCTCAGTCGCCGAAATTGTTAAAGAAGAAATCCAGCGATCGCTGGGAGTTCGCGAGGTACAACCACAATCATCGCAGCCCCAGCCAGAAGCGATGACCTACGCCGCCGTCGCCCGCCGTCAAGGTCCCCCTCCACGACCGCGCCAGGACCCTGTAACGCCGCAATTCCGTCGACCACCGCCGCCGGCACCAACACGCCCACCCGTCGACCAGCACAGCTACCCGAAGAAGACAGACGTTTGGCGCGCTCCTGACCACCGCCCGCTCTGCTACCACTGCGGGGAAGCCGGCCATGTGTACCGCCGATGCCCATACCGCGACATGAGATTGCGAGGGTTCGCCGTCGACGCACCGCGCCCTCGGGGAGGCGAACACCCTCGTGACATCGCCGACTACCTCGCCGCTACTCAGTGCAGCCCTGGACGGCCATCCCGGTCGCCGTCACCAGGCCGCTACCTGTCGCCGCAGCGCCGTCCATACACTGGCCCAACACGGGGCCGCTCTGCGAGCCCATATCCGGAAAACTAAAAGCAGCAACCGATGGAGGTGCGGTTGCTGTTCGTCGAACTGACGAAGATCCTCCGCCGCCGACGAAGACGGCGCAGAGACCACCTCGACGACATAATAACGACACGCCGCCGTCCCGACGAAGTCAGGAAGCCACGAATACACCGACGAAAGACGACTTGACGACGCGACGTTCCAGCTTCAGTTCAACACGACGCAGCCGTGATCCGGCGCCAAGACCTAACTGCAACGCCAGACAAAGAACCACCGACCTCGACGTGCTTCTCGACGGCCACGCAGTTACCGCCTTAGTGGACACAGGGGCTGATTACTCCGTAATGAGTGGACACATCGCCGCCCAGTTAACGAAAGTTAAGACCGCATGGGAAGGCCCTCAAATTCGGACCGCTGGAGGACACCTCATCACGCCGACTGGAATCTGCACGGCAAGAATAACCATTCATGACCGCACTTACCCTGCCACCTTCGTTATCCTCCAACAGTGTTCACGAGACGTCATTCTCGGTATGGACTTCCTGAACCAACACTGCGCAATCATCGACCTGAAGTCGAAGTCAATAACGCTGTCGGAAGATAAAGCTATACCGCCGGAGAGCCCTCGTAGTCACCACGCCTTGAGTGTGCTCGAAGATCAAGTGAGCATCCCGCCTCGCTCCAGCATTGTTATTTCGGTCGGCACCGAAATACCCGCTGACGTAAAAGGTGTCATCGAAGGCGGCCAACGTCTACTGCTAGACCGTGAAATTTGCGTCGCAAGAGGGATCGCTCGACTGCATGGAGGGAAAACTGAAGTGTTGCTGACAAACTTCAGCCAGGAGTTCAAGCACATCAATAAGAGCACGACGATCCTATACATCGAGAAAATTCTGGAAACCAGTAATGCGTTTGTGCTCTCGGATTCCGCCGCATCTACCACGACGACCATGGTTCCCGAACCAGACTACAACATTAATCCAAGTCTCCCCGTGATTAAGCAACAGCAGCTCAGAAGTCTGCTCCGACGATACAAAGGCTGCTTTTCGACGTCATCGAGGATTCGACAAACACCAGTCGCCAAGCATCGCATAATCACCGAGGAGTGCGCTCGACCACTCCCGCAGAGCCCTTACCGAATTTCGCCGCGAGAACGTGAAGAGATAAGAGAGCAAGTCGACTAAATGTTGCGCGACGACATCATCCAGCCGTCGAAAAGCCCGTGGGCATCCCCTGTTGTCCTGGTGAAGAAAAAGGACGGAACACTCCGTTTCTGCGTCGATTATCGTCGTCTGAACATGATCACGAAGAAGGACGTATATCCCCTTCCACGGATAGACGACGCATTGGATCGGCTCTGCAACGCAAAATACTTCTCGTCGATGGACCTCAAGTCTGGCTATTGGCAAATAGAAGTCGACGAAAAAGATCGCGAAAAGACCGCCTTCATCACCCCAGACGGCCTCTACGAGTTCAAGGTTATGCCATTTGGACTGTGTTCGGCGCCTGCAACGTTCCAGCGCGTGATTGACACGGTTTTAGCAGGATTGAAGTGGCAGACCTGTCTCGTTTACTTGGATGACGTCGTTGTCTTCGCCGCAAAATTCGACGATCACCTTAGGCGACTTGCCACAATACTAGAGACCATCAAGTCATCAGGGCTCACTCTGAAGCCAGAAAAGTGCAGCTTCGCTTACGATGAGCTTCTGTTCCTAGGCCACATCATCAGCAAGTCTGGAGTCCACCCAGACCCACAGAAGACAGCTGCCATCGCACAGTTCCCGCAGCCCATCGACAAGAAGGCAGTGCGTATATTTCTTGGCATGTGTGCCTACTACAGGCGATTTGTCAAGGACTTTTCACGCATCGCTGAGCCGCTGACACAGCTCACTAAATGTGACGTCGAGTTCAAGTGGGAAACGCCGCAGGCCGACGCATTTCAAGAACTCAAACGATGCATGCAGTCGCCGCCCGTACTTGCGCACTTCGACGAGCACGCCGATACCGAAATCCACACTGATGCCAGTAGCCTAGGCCTCGGTGCCGTCCTAGTCCAGAGAAAAGATGGGCATGAACACGTGATAGCTTACGCTAGCCGGTCGTTATCAAAAGCGGAAGACAATTTTTCTACAAGCGAAAAGGAATGCCTCGCCATCGTTTCGGCCACAGCGAAATTTCGCCCTTACCTATATGGCAGGCTATTCAAAGTGGTCAGCGACCATCACGCATTGTGTTGGCTAGCTAACTTAAAGGGCCCTTCAGAACGGCTAGCACGGTGGAGCCTCAGACTACCAGAATACGACATCACTGTAGCCTACAAGCTCGGACGAAAACACTCAGATGCCAATTGCCTATCACGCGCCCCCATTTACCCGCCGCCGCAAGATGACGAGGATGA